>NC_090376.1:11903628-12266110 GCF_036365525.1 Heterodontus francisci
GATCTGTTGGAAAGGTTCTAGCAAGGTATAAAATCTTCTATTCCAGCCGGAATAATATTTTAATCATGTCAACTGCACAGATGAAAGCAACACAAGAGGAAAAGTAGCCAAGAATTTTCAATGATCATCCCAATTGGCTGGCTCACAATGTCAAACAAGACAGAACTAGTTTCCGCAGAGTGTGATTTGTTGCAATGTACTCTGCAAGAGGCAATGTGAAAACAATGGTCAGAAGAATGCAAGATTTATTATCGAAATGTACAGTAGGAGGCCATTCAGCTCCTTGTGTCTGTGCTGGCTCTTTCGAAGAGGAATCTAATTGGTCCCACTCACCTTACCTGAAGTCTATTATTATCTTCCTCACTGTTTACTACACTTCTAAGTTTCATGCCGTCTCCAAATTTTAAAATTGTGCCCTATACTCCCAAGTCCAAGTCATTAATGTATATCAAATAGTTCCAAACCTTGGGGAACGCCACATACACCTCCCTCCTGTCTGAAAAACAACCATTCAGCACAACCCTCTGTTTTCTATCCCTTAGCCAATTTTGTATCTATGTTGCTACTGTCCCACGGGCTTCAATTTTGCTAACAATTCTGATATGTGCTACTTTACCAGACACCTTTTGGAAGACTTTAATGTAAAAATTGAGATTGGAGGTGATAAAAAAATTCTGAGAGATTAGAATTACTGGGTAAGTCGGGTTACAGGTCGGTCAGCCTGAATGTCAAATGAAGAGATCCATTGCCATTGCTGATTTGTTTTCAAATCCCTCCATGGTGTTACTAGGATTTTTTTTGCATTAAAACTTGGGATTCTGTGTTTTTAAAAACTGTAAAAGAATTTCAGTGGACATTGAGACACCTGCTAATAGTTGAACTTTATGGATGTTTTGAAAGGAAGTTCAATAGAAGCTGATCTGGTAAACAAGGATTGGAATGCAGGTAATTTCAAGGAAACCAGCAGGGGGTTGACCTCCAAGCAACCCCCTGTTATGACAAGAGAGAATCTATGACTGGGCATGTGACCTGTTCATGGAAGGTTTTGGTTTCAGTTTGGAACTTTAAAAAGCCAATGAGTTTGGACAAAAAGCAGGCATTTGAAATTTGATTTTTGACTTGCCTGGAGATCAGAAGAAGACCCAGGAAATGTATTACCTCTCTGTAAAGGAATCCTGCATCTCTTGAGAAAAACCCTGTATTTCAAATATGGCAGATTCCTATTGCCTCCTGTCTCTGACGAATCCCTGCATCAAGCAGGAAATCTTGAATATTTAGGGTGGCGCAGTGGTTAGTACCGCAGCCTCACAGCTCCAGCGACCCGGGTTCGATTCTGGATACTGCCTGTGCGGAGTTTGCAAGTTCTCCCTGTGACCGTGTGGGTTTTTGCCGGGTGCTCTGGTTTATTCCCACAGCCAAAGACTTGCAGGTTGATAGGTAAATTGGCCATTATAAATTGCCCCTAGTATAGGTAGGTGGTAGGGGAATTGAGGGAAGATGGGGATGTGGTAGGAATATGGGATTAATGTAGGATTAGTATAAATGGGTGGTTGATGGTCAGCACAGACTCGGTGGGCCGAAGTGCCTGTTTCAGTGCTGTATCTCTAAATAAAATAAATAAATACATTGGAAGAAACCTTTTCCTGCGATACTGCTGCTGTAAGATCTAAGAAACTCCTTGTTGCTGCCTGATGGAAGCCTTCTACTGTTGAAGTTCTTTGACTGTTCACAGACTGTTCATCAACCTCACCTGGAAAGTCTTCAAGTGGCATCAAACTATTTGACTTTGGGATACCTCACCAAACCAAAGAACTTCCTTGCAGATTATGACAGACTAAGTTTTTTTTATTTCTTTCATTCCTGTGAAACAGCTGTGAACAAAAATCCTATTTTTCCCTATTAACCGGTTTTGGATGTATGTGTGTGTGCATGAGGGCTAGGGAAAATAAGGAGCTTTAATATCTCAATTCATATATAGATTTTCATCATTATCGGTTGTTAAGACTTGGTTTTATAATAAACAGTTAATTTTTGTTGTTGATTAAAGAAACCTGGTTGATGTACTTTATTCTGAGGATAAATAGGGTATCTAATTGGCTGTTTTGGTAAGTGGGAAAATTTATTGATATGCTGTGACCTGTGGAGAAATGGAACTGAATTAACAGTGCACTTCTCCCACCTTGGCCATAAAAGTGGACCCACCCCTCCCTACCTCTGTCACCTCCTCCAGGCCTACAACCCTCCGAGACTTCTGCACCCCTCCTGTGTAACCTCTATGTTCTTGAATTCCCTCCTGACACCTCTCCATCTCTCTACCTCTCTCTCCTCCTTTCAGACACTCCTTAAAACCTACTGCTTTAGCCAAACTTTTGGTTATCTTTTCTAATATCTCCTTATGAGACTCGGCGTCAAATCTATTTGATAATTGTTCCTGTGAAGTACCTTGAGATGTTTCATTACTTTAAAGGTGCTATTTAAATGCAATTTGTTGATAGTGAGCAAGAAGTCTGCGGCAATGGTCATCAGCTCTGCCAGTCAATTAGACCATGGTGGATCTGCCTCAAGTCCAAGATTCAGTTTTGCGTAAGGATACCAACTCTGGTTGAATGTGTTTATTCCTGGAGGTTTCATCACATGATCTTTCACCCCTAACTTACCCTGTCGCTCATGCACCCATCATTGGTCGCCCAAATTGTCCACCCAAATCTGACTCTTCATTACCCAATTGGATCATCCTGATCACTCAGTCTTTTTCCCAACCATGACCAGGTCAAGGTGACCTTGAAGATCGTTGCCAGTGGAGCCATTATCCACCCTCCCTCCAGCTTTGCTATCGGGGGAAGTCGAGGCTTCTTGGTCTACACTGGGCAGCCCAGAGTTTGTCGCACCTGTGGCAAATCTGGTCACATGGCAGCTAACTGCAGCATGGTTGTCTGCAAGAACTGCAAGGAGGAAGGCCATCAGACCAAGGACTGTAAGCAGACTAAGTGTTGCAACTTGTGCGGCAGGCCACCTCTACAAAACCTGCCCCAAATGCTGCCTCAGTTATGCTCAGGCAGCACGGTCCAAGGAAAGGCCGGGAGAAGGTTCGAAGAAGGCGTCCGGTGCTGGAAAGGAGATAAGCAATCTTCTCCGCAGCGAGGAAATTCTACCTGAGAAGGAGAAGAAAGGGGAGGCAGCTGAAACAAGCGACCCAGCACCTACCCTGCGCCCAGAAACCCCTCCTCCACAGGAGGAGGAGGAGGCAGCAGATGGACAAACAGGTCAGTGGCAAGTGGTACAAAGGAAAACCACAAAGAAAAGACCTCCAAAACCAGAACAGGCCACCACCCAAACCAGTGGCAAGAGGAGGCTACCGTCTGAGACAGACGACAACAGCTCCTCTTCACTGGACGAGTAAGTGCTGGAACGACGGCCCCTTCAAAAGAGGTGGCAGAACTCCAAGGAGCTGGAAGATAAAGCCCCCCAGCCCCCGGGCACTGGAAGCTGTAATGGGCCAGGCGTGCCCCAACCCCAAAGCGCCACATCTAGCGACATGGTCAGCGCATCCCAACTCCGGGACACCGAGAGCAAAGACACGTCAGGCGCACCTCAGCTCCGGGAAGCCGGGAACAGTGATGTTTTCGAGGAGGAACAGAGGGGAACTGCAGAGGACAGCCCAATCCTTGCTACCTACAAGACCCCCCCTGGTGTCACCCCAGCGGAACAAACCCTGCATGAAAGACCAGGAGGGGTTTCTGAGCCCAACGAACGTGAAACAGCTTGTGCACACTATGGGTATGCAGGAACATCCCGAAGGACTGGGACTAGCAAGGACAAATGGTATGAGAAGCAACAACTAACCTTTAAAAAATGGGTATAAGGATTGCTTCAATTAATGTGCGTAGCATTAAATCCACTACACGATGTGTTTCAACCTTGGATTACCTCGCCAAGGTCAAAGCCAACCTACTGTTTCTGCAGGAGTGTGGAATACCACACCTCAGCACCTACAGGCAGTGGTCGCGATCGTGGTCCCACGGGCCATCAATCTGGTCATGGGGTAATGATTGCCGTTCCTCCGGCCTGGGTATTCTGCTGCGGGGAGGTAACTTCACCATCTCCGAAGTTAAGGAGGTGGTGGGCGGTCGCCTCCTCATAGCAGATGTAATGTACAACAATGCTCTGCTCCGGTTGATCAACGTGTACGCCCCGGTTCAATGCAGCGAGCGGCTGACAGTCTTCCAGCAGCTCCCACTGCTGCTGGCGACGTCCAGGCCGGTCATCCTAGGCAGTGACTTCAACTGCATCATCGATGCGGCTGGACGATCCGGCAGTGACGACAGCAAACTGGACGCTACGTCCAGATTCCTAATAGAAACAGTAAAAGATGCCAAACTGCACGATGTCTTCAGCAAACCTGCAGACGGAGCGCAGCGTAGATACACATAGTCAAGATCGGACGGGTCTGCCCGTTCCAGGATTGACTTCCTGTTTGTGTCCCGTACTGTCACGGTCAGATCCACCGACGTCAAGCCGGTGTTCTTTTCCGACCACTGCCTCTTACTTGCCGACTGTCACTTACAGGACGACCAGCGGGTTGGCAGGGGGACATGGAAGCTCAATGCTACACTGCTAACCCCAAAGAACGTTGAGGAACTCAAAAGGGATTACAAAGGTTGGAGGACCGTGAAACCCCTCTTTGAGTCTCCTGTTCACTGGTGGGAAGCGATCAAGGAGAACATCAAGAGGTTCTTTATCCTCAAAGGCGTTCAGAGGGCGAGAGAGAGACAGAGGGAAATGTCCCGACTCTAGAAAAGTATGCAAAATCTGCTCCGGCTGCAGTCGTCGGGGGTCGGGGTCAAGGAGACCCTACAAGAGGTGAAGAGCCAGCAGGCCTCGCTCTTTGCCATGGAGGCCTCCAAGATCATCTTGCGGTCCAGAGTCCGCTCCATTGAGCAGGATGAGATATGCTTGAGTTACTTCTTCCAAAAGGTACACAGAAAGAGCTCTGTTATCAGCAGCCTGAAGGAAGAGGATGGCTCGGTAACGTCTTCGCAGTCCGACATACTAAGGATCAGCAAATCCTTTTATGCTGGGCTATATGACGCGAAGCCCACGGATAGCAGAGCCTCCCAGTCCTTCCTGTCATCTATCACAGAGGTCTTAGATGACAGCATGAGGGAGAGACTGGACAAGCCGCTAACTCTGGACGAGCTGACAAAGGCCGTCGAGTCCTTCGAGCCGAGTAAGACTCCCAGAAGCGATGGCTTACCGGTTGAGTTGTATTCGGCCCTGTGGGACTGGGTCGGCCCAGACCTGCTGGAAGTATACGAGAGTATGCTCCTGGCCGGCAGCATGTCAGAATCCATGAGGAAGGCATCATCACCCTCATCTACAAGCGGAAAGGGGAGAGGGCAGAAATCAGAAATTGGCGGCCCATCTCACTGCTTAATGTTGACTACAAGATTCTGTCCAAAGTCATGGCCAGTCGAGTCAAGTCTGCTCTGGAGTTGGTGATCCACCCTGATCAGACCTGTACTGTACACGGCAGGAAGATCTCCGATAGTCTCACGCTACTCAGGGATACGATCACCTATGTACGGGACAGGAGGGTGGACACCTGCCTCATCAGCCTGGACTAGGAGGAGGCCTTTGACAAGATATTGCACACCTACATGATGGATGTGCTTTCCAAAATGGGGTTTGGGGAGGGAATCTGCAATTGGATCAAACTGCTCTACACAAACATCAGTAGCGCAGTCTCAATCAATGGGTGGGAATCGGAAAGTTTCCCGATCCAAACTGGAGTCAGACAGGGCTGTCCTCTCTCCCCTGTCTTGTTTGTTTGCTGTATTGAACCCTTTGCTGAGTACATTAGGAAGGATGTGGGTATAAGAGGAGTGACAATCCCAGGCAGCGGAGGCACTCAGGTTAAAACCTCCCTGTGCATGGATGACGTCGCCGTCTTCTGCTCGGATCCGCTGTCCGTGCGCAGACTGATGAGCATCTGCGACCGGTTCGAACTGGCCTTGGGAGCCAAAGTTAACCACGGCAAGAGCGAGGCCATGTTCTTTGGGAACTGGACTGACCGATCCTTTGTCCCTTTCACCGTCAGGTCAGACTACCTGAAGGTGCTGGGGATATGGTTCGGAAGGGCTGGGGCGTGCACCAAAACCTGGGAGGAGCGAGTAGCCAAGATACAACACAAGCTGAGCATGTGGGGGCAGCGATCTCTCTCCATTGTCGGTAAGAACCTGGTCATCAGGTGCGAGGCGCTCACATTGTTGCTGTACGTGGCGCAGGTCTGGCCAATACCCAACTGCTGCGCCGTGGCGGTCACCCGAGCCATTTTCCGCTTCATCTGGGGATCCAAAATGAACCGGGTCCGGAGGGACATGATGTTCAAACCTCTGGATAAGGGCGGGAAAAATGTACCCAACGTCGCCCTCATCCTGATGACTACCTTCGTGTACGGTTGCATCAAGCTGTGTGTAGACCTCCAGTACACAAACTTCAAGTGTCACTACGTGCTGAGGTTCTATCTGTCCCCAGTGTTGTGAAGGATGGGCCTGGTCACATTGCTGTGGAACGCTCCATCCAGTTGGATTGTGCCGTACCACTTATCCTTTGTGGAGCAGTTTCTGCAGAAAAACATCTTTGACCACCGATCCATCAGGCAGTGGTCTGCACGGAACGTCCTCAAGGCCCTATGGGAAAAGGAGACGGTAGATCCTGACGGATGGTTCCCCGAGCAGACCGCCATAGTCATTTGGCAGAATGCCTCATCACCAGAACTTTCAAACAAGCACCAAGATGTAGCTTGGCTGGTGGTGAGAAGAGCCCTCCCCGTCAGATCCTTTCTGCACGCCCGGAGTCTCACCCCCTCCGCACAATACCCTCGCAGTGGCTGTGGTGGAGAAGAGACGGTTGCCCACCTCCTTCTGGAATGTGTCTTTGCAAAGCAGATGTGGAAAGAGATGCAGTGGTTTTTGTCGAGGTTCATCCCAAGCAGCTCTCTTAACACAGAAGTCTGTGCTCTACGGGCTGTTCACAGGGACGTATACCGAGATAAACATCAACTGCTGCTGGAGGACAATCAATTCGGTGAAAGACGCCCTTTGGTCTGCCCGAAACCTGCTGCTCTTCCAGCGCAAAGAGTTGTCCACGACCGAATGTTGCAGACTGGTACATTCCAAGGTCCAGGACTACGTGCTGAGGGACACACTAAAGCTTGGGGCAGCCACAGCAAAGGCTCAATGGGGAAAGACCACTGTGTAAGGTCGCCTCACCAAGCTGAACGGAGGGGCTGGATCCATGGGAAACCCCTCGAACTGTATCGGAAAAATTTTCGTTTACTGTAAAATGTAAAAATGTATATGGCATGACAAATGAAATGGAAGGGGGTTGTGAGGCAACTCATGATTGTATTGAAGGAAAGTGATCAGCCTTGCACTTTGTATTTTTTGACTTGGTGCTGTTTGAAACTGTTTGGTCATGTATTTTTTTTACAGATTTTTATGAATAAAGTATATTTTGGAAATAAAAAAAAACTCCCATTGCAGTCCGGAGGGAGTGCTGCACTGTTGGAGGTACCGTCTTTCATGAGACATTAAATTGAGGTCTGTGTAAAAGATGCTATGGCATTATTTGAAGAAGAGCTGGGGTGTTTTCCCCGGTGTCCTGGACAATATTTAACCCTCAACCAGCATCAGTAAAATACATTATTGTGTCATTATCACATTGTTGTTTGTCGGATCTTGCTGTGTGCAAATTGGCTGCTCCTTTTCCTACATTGCAACAGTGACTACACTTTAATAAAAGTATGTTATTGTTTGTAAAGCATTTTTGGACTTCCTGAGCTGTATATATGCAAGTCTTTGTTTTTGCAGATTCGCAGAAGCTGAATAAATCAAATTGCATTTTCATTGCATGGCATTCTGAGAGATTTCCTGGTAATTTGGAGATTAAATTCCACAACTGCTCGTTACTTTGAAAACTGTATATGAGTATCCTTTATTTGATATAATTCTTTCCCTCATGTATTTAATTTCCATCATTGACCATTTTCAAGACTGAGAAAACGCAGCTTGGATATACAAGATGTACAGTAGGCTTGGGTTCAACAGCACATAGGAACAGAAGTAGGCCATTCAGCCCCTTGAGCCAGCTCTGCCAGTCAGTTAGACCATGGTTGATCTGCCTCAAGTCCACGATGAATGATTCACTTTATGACCCTCAAAGTCTCTCCACAATCTACAGAACTCATCAGGATTGTGATGAATTATTCAAGGGGATAGGTGCAGCCACAATAATCTCACCATTCTTCTTATTCAGTCTCCATAGGTGCTTACAGTCCCAGCTGCCACGCAATTGCCCATCCTTAGTTACAGTCCCATTCACCTGTAATTGCCATATCCCTTTCAGGATCTACATTCCATTATTACTTCTCCACACTCTTAAACCCAACTATAGTTGCCCTCAGTCACACCATTACATTAGCAGCCTCCTTCCACTTACCATCTCCAGTCGTTACCACGTCCCGGTTTCTCTCCAAATAGTTGCCCCCTATCAAATCCCATTCCACCCTCCCTGGTACTTGCCCTCCTACCCAATTCCATGTAGATAGTTTCCTCACCCATTTCTATTCCACCCTCCCCTGTAGTTTGCCCCCGACCCAATCTCACTCCTCCCTCCTCAGCAGTTGCCCCCGCAACAATTCCCAGCTGCTGCCCACCCCATCCCTCAGGAATTGCACCTCCCAAGGCCTTGGTCAACAATAACCCCCTCCTAGCCTTGGATCCGCCTCATGAGTGATTCCGCGCCCCTTGTCCTGGAGAGGCCCCGCCCACCCCCGAGGAGGCCCCGCCCCTCTCCCCCCTCCACGTGTCGCTGTTGCGGCTCAGGCTCCAGTCCGATCCCCGGGCTGACATTGACGCAGCGGCGGCGGAGACTGAGCAGAGTCTGAGAGGTGGGAGAGGTACCGAGAGCCGGCCAAATAGCTCAGGCCTGAGGGGAGAGGGAACGGAGACCGAAAGCGGTCGACAGTGACTCTCCAGAACCCGTTCACATACAGGCAGGTCCCACCCAGCTCACCCCTAAACCAACCCATCCCCTACCCACCCTCAGCTCACCCCCCCCCCCCCCCCCCTCCCCTCCTCCCTACCCATCGGCTGTTCACCCCCACCCGCCCCCAGTTCACTCCACTCACCCCCCCCCCCCCCCCACCTACCCAGCTCACCTTCTCACCCCCAGATACATCCCAGCTCACCCACCCCCTACTCACCCTCACCCCCAGCTCACCTCCTCTCACCCCCCACCTAGCTCACCCTCACCATCCCCTATCACCCCCACCTGAACCCTACCCGTCCCCTGCTCACTCCTACCCTGAGCTCACCTCCACCCACCCACCCCAAACCCCACCCTGAGCTTACCCATCAGGTGGGTTTCTTGCCCCTGAGGCCCCCCCCCCCCCCCCCTCCGTGGCAGGCAATGGAGGACTGTCTGGTTTCAATTGGTGTCCTAGCTGGCACAGTGATGGTGTGCCATGTGCTGCGCCGCACAGCTAGGGAGCTGCTGTGCCCACGGTGGCAGTCGGGAGGGAGGCAGAGCCACCCAAGGCTGGACCCTGTGCCCCTGGAGGTGGCGGAGGAGCTCTTCTCCACCCTGCAGCTGTGCATCTGCACCCACGAGCTGCAACTCCTGGGGGGCTCGGGGCTACTGGGGCAGACCCCAGCATTCGGCCTCACCTATCTCATAACCCTTGTCCACCTCACCACCTTTGGCAGTGCCTGCTGTAACCCGGTAAGCTGCCTGGAGCAGTTCCTCCACGGGCAGTGCAGTGGGCAGGTGGCAATCGCAAAGGTGCTGGCACAGCTTGGAGCAGCCTCGGTGGCGCGCCGGGTGTCTGAGATCGTGTGGGAGTTGGACATGTCAGACCTTCACTGGCACCATCACCAGTGGCAGTACGAATGTGCCTCGACTCTGAACACTAACCCCGGCAACGGGCTGGTCGTGGAGTTTGCCTGCGCCTTTGCTCTGAAAGCTGTCCTCTTCAGATCTCAGTGCCTGAAGCAGAAACACAAGATACATGTGGTTGCCACGTTGATTACCTTCCTCGTATTTGCAGGTGGGTACATTGGGTACACCACTTTAACCATAATCGTTTAGCCACTGACTGTCTTTCCATTGCCATTACTGTTGATTTTATTTTTATTTGCGTTCATTTCTCAGGATGTGGGCGTCACTGACATTTATCACCCATTGGCGAGTTGCCCTGAGAAGGTGTGGGTGGACCTCGTTCTTGAACTGCTGGTAGCAGTTTGAGACAACTGAGTGGCTCACTTGGCCACTTCCGAGGGCAACTAAGAGTTAATGAAAGGACAACATTTAAGTATTTAGATGAGCACTTTAAATGCCATAGCATACAAGGGCCAAGTGCTGGAAAATGGGATTAGAATAGGTAGGTGCTTGATGGCCGGCACAGACACGATGGGCCGAAGGGCCTGTTTTGGTGCTGTATGACTCTATGACTTGCATTTATATAGCATCTTTCTCAACCTCAGGACGTCCCAAAGTGCTTTCCAGCCAGTGAAGTATTTTTGAAGTGCAGTCACTGTTGTAATGTAGGAAATGCAGCTGACAATTTGTACATAGCAAGATCCCACAAACAGCAATGAGATATTGATCAGATAATAATGATATTGATTGAGGGATAAATAATGACCACAAGACGAGGGAGAATTCCCCTGCTTTTCTTCAAAAAATAGTACCATGTGATTTTTTTATGTCCACCTGGGAGGAGTAGACAGGGCTACGGTTTAACCTCTCATCCAAAAGACGGCACCTCTGACCATGCGGCACTCCTTCAGTACTGCATTGGGAGCGTCAGCCTGGATTATGTGCTTGAGTCCCCTCGTTACCTGAAGGGCTGTCAGGTTGATTGTAACACCTCCCCACTCAGCAGCCCTGGCTGTGGTCAGTTAACCAAACACAGCCCTGGGGATCATACATGGCACCTCCGTGCTATGTGTGGCTTGACTGTCCACTGGATAAAGCCATCGAGGGAGCGCTGAGTGATCTGATCCTCAGCCAATGTGCCTCAGAATCCTTGAACATTAGAGGGAAGACCAGCCAGCATTCCCACTTCTGGACAGTGACTCCTGCTGAAATTGCATGGATGTGGGTGTCAGATGAGGGTGAGCCTGCAGCAGTTGAATAGACTGCCAGCACTTCCTTGGCTGATGCAAGGAATTCCGATTTGGGTGAGGTTCTTGAGCGTTCCTGTATCCCTGGTGCCCTAGAATGTATTAACGCCCTCAGGAGAGCGAGTAAAGTAGGAGCAGGATTAGGCTATTCAGCCCATAGAGCCTGTTCCGCGATTCAATTAAATTGTGGTTGATTTATATCTTAACTGCATCTACCTACCTTGGTTCTGTAACCCTTAATACTCTCTTCTAACAAAAGTAAGGTTGGAAAATACATATTTGTAAAAGAGAAAATGAATAGCTTGCATAGCTGGAAAAAAACTGCTGGTAAAAATTACTTCTTGTGTATAAAAGGTATAATTTTCGACTGTTTCAGTTCTATTTTGCACAGCCAGGGGAAAAAATGTTGGTTAACAGTTTGTTATAGTGTAAGGTTAAAGATAAACTTGCTGAAGGGTTAAAGTCTGTTTGCAGGATGTTCAGTTGCTGAACTGATAACCTAATCATTCTCATGTGGACTCCCACTCTGGAGGTTTCAACATAAGTTCTGATATTGTTGATGGTGGATGTTTGGGGAATCGCTGAACTGCTTTTCAACTTCTGCCTCTCCACCCATCCCCCAGTTATCAACTTTGCCCTAGTGCAGCCAGTGACTGGGTCGTGTGACTAATGGAGGGGGATTGTAATTCCAAAAATTGACGAGTTGGGGTTCATAAAGAAGGATAGATTTGGCATTTATATAACACCTTTCACGACCTGCTGTCCCAAAGCTCTTAACAGCCAATGAGCATTTAAGTCACTTTAGCAGAAGAAATCTGTACACAGCAAGCTCCCACAAACAGCAGTGTGGTCATGACCAGATAATCTGTTTTAGTGATGGTGAAGTGATAAACTTTGACCAGGACACCAGGGAAAACTCCCCTACTCTTCAACATAGTGTCCTACGATTGTTTACACCCACCTGAGAGGGCAGACTGGGCCCTCAGTTTAACGTCTCATCCAAACTGTGTGTTGCACATTTCAAGCTAAGAGGCTGCAGTGGTTCAGTGCAGACTTGAAAGCATTCATTAGAACGGTCAGAGTATTTGCATGTGTAAAGTGTGTGGAAGTGGAACCAGATTCATACAGGGACTCTTGGTGCAGTCCGAGCAGCAATTGCTGTGTTCGCTAGATGATGATGCAGCAAATTGTATTTAGAGTGCAATCAGAGTTCTGGAATAAATGTGAGTTTGGGCTTTATGACTGACATTACAAAGAGTATACAGCACAGAACTAGGCCATTAAGTCCAAATGGTCTAAGACTGTGTTTATACTCCACACAAACCTCCTCCCATCCCTCTTCCTCTCAGTCTATCACCATATCCTTCTATTCCTTACTCCCTCCAGTTTATCAAGCTTTCCCTTAAATGTAACTACGCTACTCATCTCACATACTCCTGGTGGTAGTGAGTTCCACATTCTACCCAGTCACTGGGTAAAAAAGCTTCTTCTAAATTCTCTATTGGATTTATTACTACCTTATATTTATGGCCCCTACTTATGGTCTCTTAAGTGAGAGGATAAAAGAACAAACTTGAGCGACCTCCAAGACAGGGATATGCCAAGTTATAGAGGCCATGACAATCTTATCTCATCTCAGATGGACAGGACATGTCATCAGAATGCCCGACTCAAGACTGCCCAAACAGGTGTTCGGGAGCTCATTCACCTGGGGGCCAAAGGAAACATTTCAAAGACAATCTCAAAGCCTCCATGAAGGTCTGCTGTATTAACATCAACACATGGGAAGCAGCTGCCCAATCGCGAACTATATGGTGATTCCATCATCAAAAATGGTGTCAAAACCCTCCAGGTAACGAGCAGCCAGTGAGAGAGACGGAAAGAGAGGGCAGCTCCTCAAGCCAACAATCCACCACCTCTACCGGCTGACAGCCGATGTCATCACTTTGGGAGAGCCTGAAAGGCTAAGACAGGGGCTTATAAGTCATCTGCGAGCCCACAGCCAACACTGACATCTCACTTCCACTCAGTTATCCGCAAGAAAGAATCATCCTCCCTCGAGCGATTGCTGATAAAATTTTAAAAATGGACTCCCCACACAAATGGAAACATCTTCTCTACATCAGAAAGCTGCCTGGAGTTAGGTGAGGTCTGAGCAGATGTTGATCTGTGGCTGCAGCTGTTATGATGGCAGTGATGGTGTTGGGTTGAAAGTGTAAGGTGCGCCAGGCTTTGCGAGAGCAGGCTGCTGTTTTCCTGCCATGAGCGCATTACATCAATGACGCAAAGCCTCCTTCAGGGCGCTCTGCTGTCCCTCACCCTGATCCTTTAAACTTGATCTTACGGTGCCATTCCAAGGGCACCAGCTGCTCCTCACCACTTCACTCTTCATCATGAGTCGAGATGTGCTTATTCGGCAGTGGTGGGCATCGCAGCCCAACCTGATCCTGCCCTGGATGTGAATATACACCCACTTTCCAGATATCCTGTCCCCTTTCCGGCCCATCTGCTCTAGCAGCGATCAACCCAATCGATACATCCAAACTGCAACATTCAGCTGTACAGATCGAACTTGGAACTGTTCATCAGACCATGTCAGATGGTGCATTTAGCAAATGAGCCATGATGGGAATTTCTCTTTGCTGTACCAGACGCTTTGAAAGTGTGGATATCAGCTCCCCACCTTTGTGGTGTCGGTTCAACCCCACTTTGTGATGTCAGCTCCACTCCCCCTCTACCATTCCCAAACCCTTTGATTTTTGCAGATTTGTGTAGCAGTTGTACTATGGAAGGAGAGGTGGGGGGGGGGGGGGGTGGTGGTGTTCACCCTTGCTTGCCATCGTTAATCATGGTTATAGTTTATTTTCAATATTGGGCGGAGGATGCACTGATGTATCTGTTTATTACAGAGCTCTCTCAGAGGGAGAAATCTCCAATCACCTGGACGCTCCACAGAAACATTTTGTCTTTATTTTACCTTTATTTGAAAGGCACATTGTTCCCTTTGCAAACACACTGACTTGAAGCCTCGTTGCCTCTGTTTGCTCTGCACTTCTCTGTGCTTGTGTTAGCCCTGCTTTTATTTACCTGCAAGTCTTGTGTTGCTATGGAGCAGGATCCATCATCCTTGAATCTGTGAAAAGTTGATTCATGCTGCATTACTTGCACAGTGTAGCCTTTCGATCATATATCTCCCCCTCGTTTTCTCCCCATCTTGTATGAAGGAGTGGCTCCTCATATGTAAGCACATACAGCGAGTGTCAGCAGGCTATTCTACAATAAAGACATTACAGCCTGTTCACTCACAGCCATGTGATGTGAAGGGCTGGGTGATTTGAATAAATGTGTCATTCTATCTTCAGGTGTCACTACATGGGCCAGCATTTATTGCCCTTAAGGTGGTGAGCTGCCTTCTTGAACCACTGCAGTCCATGTGGTATAGGTACACCTACAATGCAGATAGGAAGGGAGTTGCAGGACTTTGACCCAGCGACAGTGAAGGAACGGCAATATGGCTCCGTCAGGATGGTATGTGGCTTGGAGGAGAACCCATGGGTGGTGTTCCCATGCATCTGTTGCCCATGTCCTTCTAGGTGGTAGAGGTCGCGGATTTGGAAGGTGATGTCGAAGGAGCCTTGGGACGTTGCTGCCGTGCATCTTACATATGGTATACATTGCTGCCACTGTGCGTTGGTGGTGGAGGGAGTGAATGTTGAAGGTGGTGAATGGGGTGCCAATCAAGCGGGCTGCTTTGTCCTGGATGGTGTCGAGCATCTTGAGTGTTGTTGGAACTGTACCCATCCAGGCAAGTGGAGAGTATTCCATCACAATCCTGACTTGTGCCTTGTAGATGGTGGGCAGGCTTTGGGGATTTAGGAGCTGAGTTACCCGCCGCGGGATTCCTATCCTCTGACCGACTCTTGTAGCCACGGCATTTATATGGCTACTCCAGTTCAGTTTCTGGTCAATGGTAACTCCCAGGATGTTGATAGCGGGGGATTCAGCGATCGTAATGCCATTGAATGTCAAGGGGAGATGGTTAGATTCTCTCTTGTTGGCGATGGTCGTTGCCTGGCACTTGTATGGCGCAAATGTTACTTGCCACTTATCAGCCCAAGCCTGGATATTGTCCAGGTCTTGCTGCATTTCTACACGGACTGCTTCAGTATCTGAGGAGTCGCGAATGGTGCTGAACATTGTGCAATCATCAGCGAACATCCCCACGTCTGACCTTATGATTGAAGGAAGGTCATTGATGAAGCAGCTGAAGATGGTTGGGCCTAGGACACTACCCTGAGGAACTCCTACAGTGATGTCCTGGAGCTGGATGACTGACCTCCAACAACCACAACCATCTTCCTTTGTGCTCGGTATGACTCCAACCAGCAGAGAGCTTTTCCCCGATTCCCATTGACTGCAGTTTTGCTAGGGCTCCTTGATGCCATACTCAGTCAGATGCTGCCTTGATATCAAGGGCAGTCACTCTCACCTCACCTCTGGAGTTCAGCTCTTTTGTCCATATTTGGACCAAAGCTGGAATGAGGTCAGGAGCTGAGTGGCCCTGGCAGAACCCAAACTGAGTGTCATTGGGCAGGTTGTTGCTAAGCAAGTGCCGCTTGATAGCATTGTTGATGACATCTTCCGTCACTTGACTGAGAGTAGACTGATGGGGATGGTAATTGACTAGGTTGGATTTGTCCTGCTTTTGTGTACAGGACATACCTGGGCAATTTTCCACATTGCTGGGTAGATGCCAGTGTTGTTGCTGTACTGGAACAGCTTGGCTAGGGCGCGGCAAGTTCTGGAGCACAGGTCTTCCGTACTGTTGCTGGAATATTGTCAGGGCCCATAGCCTTTGCAGTGTCCACTGCCTTCAGTTGTTTCTTGATATCACGCAGAGTGAATCGAATTGGCTGAAGTCTGGCATCTGTAATGCTGGGGACTTCAGGAGGAGGCCGAGATGAATCATCCACTCGGCACTTCTGACTGAAGATTGTCGCAAGTGCTTCAGCCTCATCATTTGCACTGATGTGCTGGGCTCCCCCATCATTGAAGATGGGGATATTTGTGGAGCTGCCACCTCCAGTTAGTTGTTTAATTGTCTACTTGAGAACTGACTAACCTGCTAGGCCATTTCAGAGAGCATTTAAAAGTCAACCGCATTGCTGTGGGTCTGGAGTCACATGTAGGCCAGACCAGGTAAGGACAGCAGATTTCCTTCCTTAAAGGACATTAGTGAACCAGCTGGGTTTTTATGCCAGTCCAGTAGTTCCATGCTCACCATTACTGAGACTAGCTTTTTATTTAATTGTTTCAATTACCTAGCTCTAATGGTGGGATTTGATCTTTCATCTCAAGATCATTAGTTGAGACCTCTGGATTACTAGCAGAATAACATAAGTACTATGCTACTCTACCCCTGTATGTTAAAATAAATGATTTTGGATAAAATGTTTTGATTTCCCTCTTTGTGTTGTACAGCTGGAGACCTGACGGGGGCTATGCTTAATCCAGCACTGGCCTATTCAGTCACTTTCAACTGCAAAGGAAACACGTATCTTGAATACTGTTTCGTTTACTGGCTTGGACCCTTAATGGGTAAGGAAACCTCAGTCCATGTTGGGGAGGGAGAAGGCGTGTTGTCACTGGTTGTTCTAGGCTGGACTATCTGGCCTTTGATTTGGGCAACTTTGAAAATGTAAGAAGGGAACGTGAAACAATTTCTTGTACTGTTCACTTATTTCTGTGTTTTCAGATATGGTTACTGAGATTATTGGGCTTATCAATGAATATTCATCAACAGCAAAGATGTACCCTTTTCAAGCCATGGTTTTTATCTCTGGCCAGTTTGGGTTTGGCAGATGGGGACAACCCTTGAGAAAAGTTGGTAAATGCCATATAGTAACTTGCATTTGAAAATTGGAGGAAAAAAACCCAAGGAGTTTAAAAAAAAAAAAATTCATTCACGGGATATGAGTGATATAAAGCTGAAATTTATTGCCCTTCCCTAGTTGCCCTGAGAATGGTGAGTCACTGGTTTGACACAACTGAGTGGCTTGCCCAAGTCACTTCAGGAAGTAGTTAAGAGACAACCACATTGGTGTCACCTATAGGCCAGGCAGGTTTTCTTCGAAATTATCATTAGACATTACGTTAGGTAAAAGATGGACGTTGATCTGAAGAAGAGGATCTTGGGAGGTGGGGTGATCAAAAATATGTTCCCACAGCTGCCATATTGCTTACCAGGGAAATTGTCACTACAGCATGAGTTCGAAGGCCAGTTGTAGTTCCCTAACTGCTGGTGTGGTTGAGATTAGCTGATTAGTACAGACCAGGAAATGGTTCAGTATTCCCTGACCAAGTGATTTATGAACAGCTATGACACTGGTGTCTATCCATCCAGGTGCAAGATTGCCCATATATCCTATCCCAGATAGTTGATGTCCTATCAGCTTCCTCCCCATCATCAGTGAAGTGATGGAGTCATCAGTAGTGCCATCAATAACCTGCTGACCATTGCTTAGTTCAGGCTCTGCCAGAATCACACTGTTGCATATCACTGCACAGCCTCAATCCAGACATGGATGCAAGCTGATGCCAGAGGGAAGGTGAGGGTATTTGCCTCCAACATCAAGACAGGATTGGACCAAGGCAGGCATTAAGGAACCCAAGCAAACTGAAGTCAGTAGGGTCAAGGGGAAAACCCTCCAATGGCTGGAGTCACATCTGACACAAAGGATGATGGTTGTAGTTGTCGAAGGCCAATCACGACAGTCCTAAGACGTTTCAGGAGGAGTTTCTCGGAAGCATCATTGGCCCAATTGTGTTAGTCATCTTTATTATGGACTTTGCTCCATCATAAAGCCAGGAGTGCAGCTGGTCACTGACAATTCTAGTGTTCATCTCTCTCTTCAACCTGTGCCAGCCTACAACAGGAGCTGGATAACACCCAGACTTGGGATGACAAGTGACAGTAGTGGCAGTAACATATGCTTCTGTAAGTGCTAGGCTAATGACCAGGAGAAAGCCACCCACCTCCCCATGACCTTCAGTGGTTTCACCACCACTGACTGAATCCATCAACCTCTTGGGGGCCAGCACAAGCCAGAAGCTGAAAAGACCACCCGTATCAGCACAATGGCTACAGGAGCAGGGCAGAGACTGGGTGCTGTGCAATGGGTGGTTCACCTCCTGACCCTTCAAGCCCCTCCAGCATCTTCAATTCAGATCTGTGATGGATGATATCGTTCACCTTGTTGGGTGCACTATGGCTGCAGTACATACAATCTGCAGGATTCACAACAACAACTCACCAAGGTTACTTTGATAGCACCTCTTTCGCAGTAACCTTTTGTCACCAAGAACAGCAATGTTATGGGAACTCCATCGGCTCCAAGTTCCCCATGACTTGGACATAGAAAGTCATTCCTTCATTGTTGGGTCAGCCTCCCACAATTCTCCTCTTAGCACCATCAACACAAAGACTGCAGAGGTTCGAGGATAAAGCCTGACATTACCTTTTCAGGGCAACTAGGGATGGGCAATAAATGCCAGCCTTTGCAGCAGCAGCTAAATCCCAAAAACAAAAAAAAAAATGCTGTGTATAATACCTTTCATGTCCCAAAGCACTTTACAGCCATTTAAATACTATTCTTATTTAGGGAATGCAGCAGCCAATTTGTTCACAGCCAGGTCCCATGAACAGTAATTGATTTTATTGCTTATGATTAATGGATTAATATTGGCCAAGACACCAGGGAGAACCACCTTCTTTGAAAAAGTGTCGTGGATCCTTGAACAGTCTAAAACCATCATAGTTGTGTGCAGGTTAAAACGTAGCACAGTTATAGCACAGAGGGGGCCATTTAGCCCTTCGTATCTGTACCGGCCAAAAAAGAGCTATCCATCCTAATCCCACTTTCCACTTGTCTGTAGCCCTTTAGGTTATGGAACTTCAGGTGCATTTCCAAATATTGATGCAATGAGTTCCAGACTCCTCCTCCCGCTGTGGAAAAAATTACTCCTCAACTCCCCATTCAGTCCTTCTACTGACTACTTTAAATTACAGATTATTGAGCTTTCTGCTAATGGAAATCGGTCCTTCCTATCCATTCTAGGCGTTTCATAATTTTATACACCTTAATTAAGTCTCCCCTCAGCCTCCTCTGTTCTAAAGAAAACAGCCCCAGTTTATCCAATCTTTCCTCATAACTAAAATTCTCCATTCCTACAACATCCTCATAAATCTCCTCTGTACCCTCTCTAGTACAATCCCATCCTTTCTGTCATGTGGTGACCAGGACTGTACACAGTACTCTAGCTGTGGCCTAACTAGTGTTGTGTACAGTTCTAGCATAACCTCCCTGCTCTTATATTCAGCTAATAAAGGAAAGTATTGTATCCTGCCTTAACCACCTTATCTACCTGTCCTACCTTCAGGGATCTGCAGACATGTAGGTTGTGTGCTCTTGCCTCATTTCCTCCTGTTTTGTCCCCTCCCCATTCCTCTAGGTGCACTGACTGCAATGATGTTGTTTGACACAAAATATGTATCTAGCGACAAAGTGAGCACGGAAACGCAAGCGACTGAGGAGAAAAGAGACTGAAGGGACAACCTGACTGCACTGAAGTTGTTCGAATGAACCGTGTAGCTTAATGCCGTCGAGAAACCCTCAAAGGGTGCGGGAGGTTATAAATGTTATAAGAATTAACCTTTTTCTTTCAATTTCAACTGGGATTTTGAGTAGTGAGAGACTGTAACGAGCAGTATTAATCAATTGAGATTTGTCTCATTTTTAAGGAGGGAGCATCCCATTCAGGACTCCTTTTTTTTTTAAAAAAAGGCAATAGTTTAAAGATAAGCTGAGGATAAATTTAACACTGTTTTTGATTTGTTTATTTAAAGTCTGGGTGCTGATGATATCGGGGGCTCTTCCTTGGGCAAAGATTCCCCTGTCTAACAGGGCATGAGAGGGCAGAATTACATGAATCACACTGATTCAAACCTTGTTGCAAATGAAAAATACATCTTATTAACAAAAAAAGTGAAACTAATTAGTTTTATTCTGGGGTTGCAGACACCAGTATCTCCCCAGCTGCCACAACTTCTCAGGCAGCCCAAGAAATAGACTGACCAATTTAATAAAAATGTTTAGGGTGTAGGTTGGGTAAGAAGATAAGCAACTGGTCTGCCACTGAACATAAGGAGACCAACTCCAGTAATATCAGTGCTATGTGCTGGATAGGTGTATTGCTGGAAAGGGTTGGCTTGGCTGATGTCCAGCCCAGCAAAGGCTCTCCATTGTTCCAAGCAGTCAAAAGGGGGCTATACTAGCAGTGGGCAGGAGGGTCAGACGATTAGCAGCAGGGTCAAGCAACGTGAGCTGGTTCTGTACCTTCTACCAACCCCCCACCACAACCCCCCTGCCCCCACCTTTCACACGCTGCATTGCTACAGCTGCAGTCCATCTCATGGAGAGAAAATTGAGGGACAATTAGCACTGAACCATCATAGGACAAAACTTTAGGGCTGCATTGACACAGGGCTAGTCGGTCCGCACACCTTGTGGCCGCCCTCTATGTCCGACGGGATGGGGGTCAAAATACCTCTAAATAAAGGAAGAGAAAAGTATTTAAAAACTAAGCTCATGGCTGCAAAGGGCATGTTGATAAAACTTACTGGGATGATTACCATTATCCTTTGAAGCATCTGTGACATTTGTGACTGCAGATGATCTGAGTTCCTTTGTTGTCTGTGAGAATTCATCTTTCATTAGTGTTTTTAATATAATGAACATAGGGACAAAGCAATCAAAAATTTCACAAAGTGACCACCAGCATCTTAAAGATTCAGTCCCTCTTCTGTGTCGTATTACTTTTGAAGAGCTGTTGAATATAGAAGTATAGAATGGTTACAGCGGGGATTTGAGTTCACAACCGGTGGTTTGTTTCTGTTTAGGATGACACGTCAACCCCTACAATAATGCAGCAGGTAAATACCCTGTCTGGTGTCGCACTGAGCTCACGGACCAGAAGTTCACTGCTCTGTGCTGAGTCAGCAGACATTAGGTGGACTGCTCCATTTGACCTCATCTTTCTGTAGCTCAGAAGCGCAGATACAAACCCCTGATTGCTATCCAAAAGTGTGCATATGTGGAGATTGTGAGAGGACAGAACTCGCCTCTGCTTAGATCGTCAGTCGACACTCACTGTCTAGACTCTCACATGAAGAATGATCACTTGGGCAAAGTACCAGAAGGTACCTGATGCCCACAGAACTGTAGACCAGCCTGAATCAGCACCTTTTAATGGGTGTGGAATGGGGGCAAAGAAAGTATTTTTCAGGTAGAAATATGAAAATTTGCATCATAGTGTTGGGTACAAGAAGTCTGGGTGAATGAAGAACTTTATTAAACTGTCCATTTGAAAAAGGTATCATTGGCAGGGATGGGTGACTCTAGGACTGGGAGATTGGATTGGAAGGTGTTTAGAGGGGATGTGCGAGGCAAGTTCTTTACACAGAGGGTGCTGAGTGCCTGGAACTTGTTGCCGGGGTAGGTGGTGAAAGCAGGTACTATAGAGACGTTTAAGAGGCATCTTGACAAATACATGAATAGGATGGGAATAGAGGGATACGGACCCCGGAAATGCAGAAGGTTTTAGTTTAGGCAGGCATCAAGATCGGCACAGGCTTGGAGGGCCGAATGGCCTGTTCCTGTGCTATACTGTTCTTTGTTCTTTTTTGTGTTAATCTGGTTTGGATCAGGTAATCTTTCTAGTTCTTGATTCACTTTCAATATATTTCCATAGCACATTCCGATAAACATTCCTTGATATTGTAGCAAAGTGTTGATGTAATAATAAATAATGGTTTTAAAATTAAGATTAATCCAGTCTACTTTGCTCATTGTTTCCAATTACTGGCCAGTTTTCACCAATGGCTTGTTGAATGAATATTAAGACCAAAACTATTGAGTTGCCAACAGCTGATGTCTTGAGGACAATGGAATTTATTCACTAAACTACATATAGCCACAGTTTGTGCCAATGTTCCTAGTTGAGAATAGTCCAACCAACATTTTAGAAACTTTTTTTTAAGGTCAAGATAATACAGGTGCTGGGGAATGGATCCATTTCTATTTTGGATACCCGATCCCGAATTTTCACTTCACCCACCCAGTGGAACGTCATGGGTTTGGATCAGACACCTGATTTGAAGTTGACAGTATAGTTGAGCAGGGTCCAAAACTGACACCTGACCCAAACCCCTCCACTCACTCCCACTGAGACGGTTAGGTTAAAACCTGGGCTGGTCAGCATCAAGCACACCTAGATCCCATATGGGATAGCTCAATGCAGAATGAATCTTCCTCTACATATACTTTGGCTTAAATCTAAGAGCAATTGCTACAGCACCAGTGTGACATACTTGCATGCAAGTCTGATTGAGATTGTAGTTTTGGTGCCAAATTAGTTTTTTTTTGTACCAAGTTGAAAATATCCATCAGAAACCGGGGGTGGGGAAGGTCAGGTTGGTGACACTGAAGAAATTAACTAATGCAAATAAACTGCTAATTCCATAAAAACTTTTCCCACCCAGCGAGTGGGAACTGCTTAGCTCACAAGCTGTTACATTACAGACTGATTTAACATATTACAAAGCTTACCATGTAGCAAATTTTTCCAATTCCCTTTTGTTTTCGGCGGACCAAGGGGCTGCTGGGTAAGTAAAACCCAATATATTTGGGCCGTTTAAAATAACTTACCTTTCATTGCAGCAGCTTATTCGGGAGCAGAGAGTGCGAGCGAGTGAGCAGCTGGGAAGGTCAGTTTCAGCTTAAACTTAATTCCCTTTTGTTTTCGGCGGACCAAGGGGCTGCTGGGTAAGTAAAACCCTATATATTTGGGCCTTTTCTGAACCCGAGAAACTACACGGGTAGTGTCTCCCACCCGCCCTCCTCCTCTAACCAAAAAAAAAAGGACTCGGTGGTGTGTAGATAAGGTAAGGCTTTTTCTACTTTTTTTTTATCGTGTGATTGGTAAAAACTTTTCGTTCCTTTTTCATTTTTTCTAAGTTTCAGACTAAGTTAAGCTTAAGATTAAAAATGGCAGGAGATCTCAGACCCGTGTTATGCTCCTCTTGCTCAATGTGGGAGCTCAGGGACACAGCTGATGTCCCTGACTCCTTCACGTGCAGGAAGTGTGTCCAGCTGCAGCTCTTGTTAGACCGCATGACGGCTCTGGAGCTGCGGATGGACTCACTTTGGAGCATCCGCGATGCTGAGGAGGTCGTGGATAGCACGTTTAGCGAATTGGTCACACCGCAGATTAGGATTGCTGAGGGAGAAAGGGAATGGGTGACCAAAAGGCAGAGAAAGAGCAGGAAGGCAGCGCAGGTGTCCCCTGCGGTCATCTCCCTCCACAACAGGTATACCGTTTTGGATGCTGTTGAGGGAGATGGCTCACCAGGGGAAGGCAGCAGTAGCCAGGTTCATGGCACCGTGGCTGGCTCTGCTGTTCAGAAGGGCGGCAAAAAGAGTGAAAGGGCTATAGTCATTGGGGATTCGATTGTAAGGTGAGTAGATAGGCGGTTCTGTGGTCGAAAACGAGACTCCCGAATGGTATGTTGCCTCCCAGGTGCACGGGTCAGAAATGTCTCAGATCGGCTGCAGAACATTCTGAAGGGGGAGGGTGAACAGCCAGTTGTTGTGCACATAGGCACCAATGATATAGGTAAAAAACGGGATGAGGTCCTACAAGCAGAACTTAGGGAGTTAGGAGCCAAGTTAAAAAGTAGGACCTCAGAGGTAGTAATTTCAGGATTGCTACCAGTGCCACGTGATAGTCAGAGTAGAAATGAAAGAATAGTCAGGATGAATGCGTGGCTTGAGAGATGGTGCAGGAGGGAGGGGTTCAGATTTTTGGGACATTGGGACCGGTTCTGGGGGAGGTGGGACTATTACAAATTGGATGGTTTACACCTGGGCCGGACTGGAACCAATGTCGTTGGGGGTGCTTTTGCTAACGCTGTTGGGGAGGGTTTAAACTAATGTGGCAGGGGGTTGGGAACCAAATGAGGAGGTCAGTGGACAGTAAGGAGGTAGTAACTAAAGCCTGTAAGGAACTAGATAATGAAGTCAGCGTGACTAAGGGAAAGAGTAGGCAGGGAGCAGATGATGAAAGCAAAGGGACTGGTGGTCTGAGGTGCATTTGTTTTAATGCAAGAAGTGTAGTAGGTAAGGCAGATGAACTTGAGGCTTGGATTAGTACCTGGGAGTATGATGTTATTGCTATTACTGAGACTTGGTTAAGGAAAGGGCATGATTGGCAGCTAAATATCCCAGGATATCGATGCTTCAGGCGGGATAGAGAGGGAGGTAAAAGGGGTGGAGGAGTTGCATTACTGGTCAAAGAGGATATCACAGCTGTGCTGAAGGAAGGCACTATGGAGGACTCGAGCTGTGAGGCAATATGGGCGGAACTCAGAAATAGGAAGGGTGTGGTAACAATGTTGGGGCTGTACTACAGGCCTCCCAACAGCGAGCGTGAGATAGAGGTACAAATATGTAAACAGATTATGGAAAGATGTAGGAGCAACAGGGTGGTGGTGTTAGGAGATTTTAATTTTCCCAACATTGACTGGGATTCACTTAGTGTTAGAGGTCTAGATGGAGCAGAATTTGTAAGGAACATCCAGGAGGGTTTTCTAGAGCAGTGTGTAAATAGTCCAACTCGGGAAGGGGCCATATTGGACCTGGTGTTGGGGAATGAGCCCGGCCAGGTGGTTGAAGTTTCAGTAGGGGACTACTTTGGGAATAGTGATCACAATTCCGTAAGTTTTAGAATACTCATGGACAAAGACGAGAGTGGTCCTAAAGGAAGAGTGCTAAATTGGGGGAAGGCCAACTGTACCAAAATTCGGCAGGTGCTGGGGAATGTAGATTGGGAGCAGCTGTTTGAAGGTAAATCCACATTTGATTACAGCCCTGGTAATTATAGACCTGTGAGCCTTACTTCGGTTGTGGGTAAAATGTTGGAAAAGGTTATAAGAGACAGGATTTATAATCATCTTGAAAAGAATAAGTTCATTAGCGATAGTCAGCACGGTTTTGTGACGGGTAGGTCGTGCCTCACAAACCTTATTGAGTTTTTCGAGAAGGTGACCAAACAGGTGGATGAGGGTAAAGCAGTGGATGTGGTGTATATGGATTTCGGTAAGGCGTTTGATGAGGTTCCCCATGGTAGGCTATTGCAGAAAATACGGAAGTATGGGGTTGAAGGTGATTTAGTGCTTTGGGTCAGAAATTGGCTAGCTGAAAGAAGGTGGTGGTTGATGGCAAATGTTCATCCTGGAGTTTAGTTACTAGTGGTGTACCGCAAGGATCTGTTTTGGGGCCACTGCTGTTTGTCATTTTTATAAATGACCTGGAAGAGGGTGTAGAAGGGTGGGTTAGTAAATTTGCAGATGACACTAAGGTCGGTGGAGTTGTGGATAGTGCCGAAGGATGTTGTAGGGTACAGAGGGACATAGATAGGCTGCAGAGCTGGGCTGAGAGATGGCAAATGGAGTTTAATGCGGAAAAGTGCGAGGTGATTCACTTTGGAAGGAGTAACAGGAATGCAGAGTACTGGGCTAATGGGAAGATTCTTGGTAGTGTAGATGAACAGAGAGATCTTGGTGTCCAGGTGCATAAATCCCTGAAGGTTGCTACCCAGGTTAATAGGGCTGTTAAGAAGGCATATGGTGTGTTAGCTTTTATTAGTAGGGGGATCGAGTTTCGGAGCCACGAGGTCATGCTGCAGCTGTACAAAACTCTGGTGAGACCGCACCTGGAGTATTGCGTGCAGTTCTGGTCACCGCATTATAGGAAGGATGTGGAAGCTATGGAAAGGGTGCAGAGGAGATTTACTAGGATGTTGCCTGGTATGGAGGGAAGGTTTTACGAGGAAAGGCTGAGGGACTTGAGGTTGTTTTCATTGGAGAGAAGGAGGAGGAGAGGTGACTTAATAGAGACATATAAGATAATCAGAGGGTTGGATAGGGTGGATAGTGAGAGTCTTTTTCCTCGGATGGTGATAGCAAACATGAGGGGACATAGCTTTAAGTTGAGGGGTGATAGATATAGGACAGATGTCAGAGGTAGTTTCTTTACTCAGAGAGTAGTAGGGGCGTGGAACGCCCTGCCTGCAACAGTAGTAGACTCGCCAACTTTAAGGGCATTTAAGTGGTCATTGGATAGACATATGGATGAAAATGGACTAGTGTAGGTCAGATGGTTTCACAGGTCGGCGCAACATCGAGGGCCGAAGGGCCTGTACTGCGCTGTAATGTTCTAATTCTGATATGTGGGAGGCTTTTAAAGAGAGGTTGATTAGCGTGCAGGAGAGACATGTTCCTGTGAAAATGAGGGATAGAAATGGCAAGATTAGGGAACCATGGATGACAGGTGAAATTGTGAGACTAGCTAAGAGGAAAAAGGAAGCATACATAAGGTCTAGGCGGCTGAAGAAAGACGAAGCTTTGGAAGAATATCGGGAATGTAGGACCAATCTGAAACGAGGAATTAAGAGGGCTAAAAGGGGTCATGAAATATCTTTAGCAAACAGGGTTAAGGAAAACCCCAAAGCCTTTTATTCATATATAAGGAGCAAGAGGGTAACTAGAGAAAGGATTGGCCCACTCAAGGACAAAGGAGGAAAGTTATGCGTGGAGTCAGAGAAAATGGGTGAGATTCTAAACGAGTACTTTGCATCGGTATTCACCGAGGAGAGGGACATGACGGATGTTGAGGTTAGGGACAGATGTTTGATTACTCTAGGTCAAGTCGGCATAAGGAGGGAGGAAGTGTTGGGTATTCTAAAAGGCATTAAGGTGGACAAGTCCCCAGGTCCGGATGGGATCTATCCCAGGTTACTGAGGGAAACAAGAGAGGAAATAGCTGGGGCCTTAACAGATATCTTTGCAGCATCCTTAAACACGGGTGAGGTCCCGGAGGACTGGAGAATTGCTAATGTTGTCCCCTTGTTTAAGAAGGGTAGCAGGGATAATCCAGGTAATTATAGACCGGTGAGCCTGACGTCAGTGGTAGGGAAGCTGCTGGAGAAGATACTGAGAGATAGGATCTCTTCCCATTTGGAAGAAAATGGGCTTATCAGTGATAGGCAACATGGTTTTGTGCAGGGAAGGTCATGTCTTACCAACTTAATAGAATTCTTTGAGGAAGTGACAAAGTTGATTGATGAGGGAAGGGCTGTAGATGTCATATACATGGACTTCAGTAAGGCGTTTGATAAGGTTCCCCATGGTAGGCTGATGGAGAAAGTGAAGTCGTATGGGATCCAGGGTGTACTAGCTAGATGGATAAAGAACTGGCTGGGCAACAGGAGATAGAGAGTAGCAGTGGAAGGGAGTTTCTCAAAATGGAGACGTGTGACCAGTGGTGTTCCACAGGGATCCGTACTGGGACCACTGTTGTTTGTGATATACATTAATGATTTGGAGGAAAGTATAGGTGGTCTGATTAGCAAGTTTGCAGACGACACTAAGATTGGTGGAGTAGCAGATAGTGAAGGGGACTGTCAGAGAATACAGCAGAATATAGATAGATTGGAGAGTTGGGCAGAGAAATGGCAGATGGAGTTCAATCAGGGTGCGAGGTGATGCATTTTGGAAGATCCAATTCAAGAGTGAACTATACAGTAAATGGAAAAATCCTGGGGAAAATTGATGTCCAGAGGGATTTGGGTGTTCAGGTCCATTGTTCCCTGAAGGTGGCAACGCAGGTCAATAGAGTGGTCAAGAAGGCATACGGCATGCTTTCCTTCATCGGTCGGGGTATTGAGTACAAGAGTTGGCAGGTCATGTTACAGTTGTATAGGACTTTGGTTCGGCCACATTTGGAATACTGCGTGCAGTTCTGGTCGCCACATTACCAAAAGGATGTAGATGCTTTGGAGAGGGTGCAGAGGAGGTTCACCAGGATGTTGCCTGCTATGGAGGGCGCTAGCTATGAAGAGAGGTTGAGTAGATTAGGATTATTTTCATTAGAAAGGCGGAGGTTGAGGGGGGACCTGATTGAGGTATACAAAATCATGAGGGGTATAGACAGGGTGGATAGCAAGAAGCTTTTTCCCAAAGTGGGGGATTCAAATACTAGGGGTCACGAGTTCAAAGTGAGAGGGGAAAAGTTTAGGGGGGATATGCGTGGAAAGTTCTTTACGCAGAGGGTGGTGGGTGCCTGGAACGCGTTGTCAGCGGAGGTGGTAGACGCGGGCACGATAGTGTCTTTTAAGATGTATCTAGACAGATACATGAATGGGCAGGAAGCAAAGAGATACAGACCCTTAGAAAATAGGCGACATGTTTAGGTAGAGGATCTGGATCGGCGCAGGCTTGGAGGGCCGAAGGGCCTGTTCCTGTGCTGTAATTTTCTTTGTTCTTTTCTTCTTTACACCACAACGTATATTAGTTGCTCCCTGTTGAATGGTTCTCATTCACTGCATGCTTACTTACAAGGGCACCCAGGTCTTGCTGTACCTCCCCCTTCCCCAATCTATCGCCGTTCAGATAATCTGCCTTTCTGTTTTTGCCACCAAAGTGGATAACCTCACATTTATCCACATTATACTGCATTTGCCATGTATTTGCCCACTCACTCAACCTGTACAAATCACACTGGAGCTTCTCTGCATCCTCCTCACAGCTCCCACTCCCACCCAGCTTTGTGTCGTCTGCAAACTTGGATATATTACATTTAATTTCCTCATCTATATCATGAATATATATTGTGACTCGCTGGGGTCCTAGCACTGATCCCTGTGGTACCCCACTAGTCACTGCCTGCCACTTGGAAAAAGACCCATTTATTCCTACTCTTTGTTTCCTGTCTGCCAACCAGTTCTCTATCCATGTCAGTACCTTACCCCCAATTCCATGTGCTTTAATATTGCATGCTAATCTCTTGTGTGGGACCTTATCGAAAGCCTTCTGAAAGTTCAAATACACCATATCCACTAGTTCTCCATTATCTATTCTACTAGTTACATCCTCAAAAAATTCCAGTAGATTTGTCCAGCATGATTTCCCCTTTGTAAATCCATGTTGACTTTGTCCGATCCTGTCATTGTTTTCCACGACTGATGTCAGGCTAACCGGTCTATAATTCCCTGTTTTCTCTCTACCCCCTTTTTTAAATAGTGGGGTTACATTTGCCAGCCTCCAATCCGTTGGAACTGTTCCAGAGTCTATAGAATTCTGCAAAATGACCAGCAATGCATCTACTATTTCTAGGGCCACTTCCTTAAGTACTCTGGGATGTAGATTATCAGGCCCTGGGAATTTATCAGCCTTCTATCCCAACAATTTCCCTAACACCATTTCCCTACCAATACTGATTTCATACAGTTCCTCCTCCTCACTAGACCCTATGTTCCCCAACATTTCTGGGTATTTAATTGGTCTGCCATTTCTTTGTTCCCCATTATAAATTTAAGTGGCTCAGCTGGCAGCCTCTTGAGTTAGAAGGTTGCAGGTGTTCCGATTTAGCTTTGTATCAGTACTTGTACTAATTCTTCCTATTGAAGGCAGTTTCCATAAGCAAGTCCATGCTGTTTACAAACTGAAACTTATTCTCCAGTGTTTATGGTGACATTGTTGCAGAACAAACAATGACTGCTTACTATAAACCTAATTGACAGTGT
The DNA here is from genome assembly GCF_036365525.1 of Heterodontus francisci. Classification (NCBI taxonomy): domain Eukaryota; kingdom Metazoa; phylum Chordata; class Chondrichthyes; order Heterodontiformes; family Heterodontidae; genus Heterodontus; species Heterodontus francisci. The sequence continues at coordinate 11,933,514 of NC_090376.1, forward strand.
CGTTTCAAAAGATCAATTGTGACACATTTTTCACAACAGGTTGAATTATTAAACAGTTGAATGGAATTATTTACGCAAGATCAGTGGAAGCAATACATCGATCAATAAAATACTCGACTGGAGAATAGGAAATTAGGTGATCTGATCAAGGTGTTTAAAGTGTTAGAAGGATTTGATAGAACAGACACAGGGAAACTATTTCCTCTGGTGGAGGAATCAAGAACGAGGGCATAATCCGAAAATTAGAGGCAAGCCATTCAGGAGTAAAATCACGGAGCACTTTTTTTCACAGAAAGAGTAGTAGAAACCTGGAACTCCCCCTCCCCCACCCCCCAAAAGGCTGGGGAGCAAATGGAGCTTTCAAAACTGAGATTGATAGATTGTTGTTAGGTAAGGGTATCAAAGGGTATGGAGCTAAGGCAAGTAAATGGAATTGAGGGATAGATGAGCCGTGATCTAATTGAGGGGCTGAATGGGCTACTTCTGTTTCTAGTATTGAAACCATTCATAAGGAGTTAATCGAGCACTTTCCTGTACGAAAATGTGGAATGATTTGCTCAAATAAGCAATCAAAAATAGAATACTGCCTTTGCAGGATTTATGCAAGTGCAACCTGACAGAGATTAATTCATCCCCACACTCCGTGGCAAGACAAACAGAACTGCCAACGCACAAAATGTGTGATGTGTTTTGCACTTGTAATTCCTGTGAAGAACAGCTAACAATATCACTGATGCTCCAAGCATCATGGTGTGTGTGGGGCAGGTTTGATGGACCAGCTGGTCTTACCCTGCTTGGCCAATTTCACATTTAATAGATTATGGTAGTTGTTGTAATATTGGTGTGTGAACTACTATAATATTCACAGGTATACAAGTAATACCCGAATTTTATTGTAACTTAAACTGGAACATATATACACACAGCTATGACGGGTGCACACATCTTACTCTGTCGGGCTACACCCTGGTCATGTGTGATGCGATATCACTTCCTCTGGTCACTCTTCAGTTACAGCCTCTCAAAGTGACCCCACAACATACCCATTTTTTCCAAAAATAAAAACATGTTGTTACGACCGAGATGGGAGGAGTGCACTGTTAATTCAGTCCCACTTCTCTACAGGTCACAACATGTATTTAAATTTTCCCACTTAATGATACAGTCAATCGTATACTCTATTTTTCCCCAGAATAAAACACACCAACCAGGTTTCTTTAATAAACAACAAAATTATCAGTTTATTATAAAACCAAGTCCTAACCAATAATGAAGTAAAACACACACACAAATTGAAATATTAAAGCCCCTTATTTATCCTCATATACACACACACTGGTTAACCAGAAAAAATAAAAGGGATTTTTGTTTATGACTGTTATGAAGAAAACAGAAAGTGTGTGTGTGTGTGGTGGGGGGGGGGGGGGGGGGGGAGACACTTAAACTGTAAAGCAGGTATGGAAAAATGTCCTTTTGTTTTGGTTTGGTGTCCCAAATGTGTATAGGTAGCTGTCACTAGGATCTTCCTAGAACTGTTCTTTCCAGGCAATGTTGAAGATCAGTTTGGGCTTTCCCAAAGAGATGCAGCTACTGAGGTTCCAAATAGGTCTTACAACAGGAATGCAGCAACCGGGTTTCAGTTCCCACACATTCGATATGCAAAGGTTTCTTCAAACATGCAGAGTTTCTTCAAAGACAGGAAGAAATAGCAAACTGCCACACTGGATACAGGGTTTGTTTTCAGGAGAGTGAGAACTGAGCTGTTCTTCATCTGGCAGGCAAAATCAACTGACTGTTTTAACAGTTCAAATGAAACTAAAACTTTCCAGAAGTGAAGTCTCCTGACATCTATAAATCTTGGCTTGTCACTTCTTTGTAAACATCTCCCCAAGTCACAACAACCTCTGCTGGGTGACCATCCACAACTAGGTGCCTTCCAGAAAGACTTGTTTACTAGCCAAAACTAGGAACCTTCTGGTAACTTCTTTTAACAAAAACACAAAGTTCAGCAATCTCTTTAAAATTTCAGATGAATCAGTGTCCATAATTCAAATATAAGTTCTTAAAACATATTTTACAAAAGAAGTAGAAGCAATCTCGTAACAATGTACAAAATAAAATTATGTTACAGTACAGACTAACTATACCGGAATGAAACAAAATGTAATTTACAAGTAAGCATGTTTAACACTCTCTAAAACATAGAGGAGGTTTGATTATTCATTCCAATCTTGTTATAAACCTCTTCCCAGAGCTGAGCTCATCTTGGTGACTCCTCTGAGACTCCGCTAACTCGGAACTCTGGTTAACATGTTCTTATCCTGAGCCTGTAGCCTCTGTATGTTCATCTTCAGACTTTGTCTTTGAACGTATCTATGATGCCAAAGGGTTGTCACATGTAGGGTTGTATAGCTCTCTGAGTTGACTTCTGTTCCATCTGAGAATTGCACCACTGGGTGTCTGGACCTCATACGATCTGGGCTGGTTACATGTCCTAGCAACCACTGCAGGGTACCAAGTTCCCGAAGCATGATTGAGAACTCTAACCTTCTGTCCTGCTCGCAATTGAGCTAATTCTGGTTCTGCATGCCTGTCATATGATGCCTTCTTCCCTTGTTTGGAAAGAAGAATATCCTTTACTGTGGAAAACTTAGAAGGATGATGATTGACAGCATCACCAATCAATGGCAATTGCTCTGGCCTCTGGGTACTTGCTGCAACTAACTGAAGCCTGAGCAGAGACTCCAGGTCATATTGCCTTCTTGTGTCAAAACTCCCAGGCTTTTTCCATCCTTTACATGGACCAACCTGATACATTTGACCCGGATATTTTCTACCATCTTCGGTCTGTTACTGACTTCATGTAAGGTGGCATTTCGTAAATCTTGGCATACTGGAAGCCCTGCGATGGCTGGTCCAGTTGTGCCCACAATATAAAACATTTGTGGTAGCCATTCAGAGCTTTCTTTGCTGCATTGCAAGGTTATCTTTCCAATGCACGTGATTGCTGAACCATTGTAGGCGGTCAGCCTAGCTGTGGTGGGTCGTACGATAGATTCCCATTTATTTAAGAACACGTCCTTCAGTATACAGAGAGGTAGAATATTTGCACTTTCTCCAGTGTGGACTTACGTTTACCACTCTTCTGTGGATATATAATCCAGATCATGGTGAATTAACCATGTGAAATGCTTGCTCGCTGTTCGCATGAATGCATTCTTCATCTGTATCCTCCTGACAATCTGTCTCTCTGCTGACCTGGTGCATATGCTTGGGCTTCTGTTGTGTTTTGGCATACCTTTTGCTGCATTTGCCATCCTGTCCTGCAGATGTTCTCTTTGCATGTGATCTGCCTCTATTCCTGTGCAGTATCTGCGCTTGGCCTTTTGCACTGCCTTGCCAGTGTCCTCACATGCCACAAGCTTTGCATTGGTCCTGGTACGCTGGAATTAGATGAGTCAGGCCAAATTTGCCACGAGGCTTAGCGAACTTCTGAGCCTTGGTTACCATACCAATCATTGTAGCTGCCCCCAATGCTTGTAACTGTTGGTGCCCAGCCATGATGGCTTTAAATTTCCTTCCATCATTAAGAGTGCATCTATGGTGTGCATTTTCTTCTTTTCTAGCAGGTCTTTTTGAAAGGCCTCTATTGGGGTAGACGCGATTAGTAGCTCTATGACCCGTCCTGACAATTCACTATCTGCGAAGTCACATTCTTGAGCTTTGTCTCTACACCTTGCAAAAAATTGATCAATGGACTCATCTTGCCTTTGCTGGTTGATCATAAGCACAAGCCTATGTACTCAGAAATCGACCTTTACCTTGAGTTTACCTTCCAGGAATGTCCATAACTTGCTAGGCTCCTTCTGATCCTCAGCTGACAATCCTGATGTGTTGATCCTTTGCAGGTCCTCATTGCCCAGAGCAATCGTGATTTTTACAACTTGTTTCTCTGGTTTGCTCACTTCCTGATCCAGGGAACACAGTTCCATCCACAGGCGAAACAATGTAAACTCAGACGCGATGTCTGACATTTTCCAATCCATAATTGGATACTTAAATGCCGTTTTCTTAATGATCTTGCTTCTCTACAAATATAGGACTTTTCACAAGTTTTATTTTTACCAGGCACAATTATTTTACAGGCTCACTGCTTTATAGGTTTTCTGTCTCACTGGTACTGCTTTCTGTTTCCTTTTTTAGGCAGGTTCATTTTTGCAGGCCTGCCCTTTTAAGAATGAGAGGCAACAGCTGCTTTTTGTTTACACAGTTTCGTTTTTTTTTTAACTGAGAGAGCAGTTTTTTTTGTCTCTGTGTAGATTGTTGCAGCTTTCAGTACTGGCAGCTGCCACAACCAGCCTTTTACTTTATGCTGGAGACCTCCAGTGGCACTGTTGGGGTCTTCCCACTTTTTTGGCTTAGGCCCCACCCATGAAGCTGTAAGCCTGGGAAAAAAGTGAAACTGTAATGACTGCAGCTAATTTTTTTTAACGAAATATTTTGATGCACTGACAGATTAGCTGAAAATTCCGATCCCCTGGCAATTTGCCTTATCTACTCACAGTTTCATCACCTACCAGGGTTGTGTCTGCAGCCCCAGTTCGGGGTTTTCTGCCAACCGCTGTCCTCCTGAACCTTCAGCCACTCCAGGTAAGCAATCGGCTATTCTTTGTTCTCTCTTGGTATGCTTCAAAAGTTCCAAAACACAGTTGCTGTACTGTACTTGATGTTTTCTTCATAAAAAATCCCAAACATTGCTACCATGTAATATTTAGTGTCATTCTAATTGTTGCTATTGTGGTTAGTAAGTAGGCTGTATTACATCTGATAAGACACCATTTCATTTTCAGACTTACCAGCAGGACAGGAAATGTATGCACCCAACCTTCGCCACTCATAGATAGATTTTTAAAATTCATTCATGGGATGTGGGCATCGCTGGCTAGGACAGTATTTATTGTCTACCCCTAATTGCCCCTGAGAAGGCAGTGGTGAGCCACTTTCTTGAACTGCTGCAGTCCATGTGGGGTAGGTACACCCACAGTGCTGTTAGGAAGTTCCAGGATTTTGACCCAGCGACAGCGAAGGAACGGCGATATCGTTCCAAGTCAGGATGGCGTATGGCTTGGAGGGGAACTTGCAACTGCTGCCCTTGTCCTTCTAGGTGGTAGAGGTCATGGGTTTGGAAGGTGCTGTCGAAGGAGCCTTGGTGTGTTGCTGAGGTGACATGCCAACAACAAATTACATTTACTTAGCATATTTAACGTAGTAAAATGTCCCATTGTGCTTAATATTTTTGGACCTTTTTGAGCCACAGGAAAAGAAATTAGGGAAGGGCCAAAAGCTTGGTGAAGTTCCATTACTTTTCAACCCCTTTAATCACTTTCCTCCTGATTGAGAGTAGGCTGATGGGCAATTTTTCACTTTGTCGGGTAGATGTCGGTGTTGTAGTTGCACTGTAACAGCTTGGCCAGAGGTGCGGTTAGTTCTGGAGTACAGATCTTCAGCACGACTGCCAGGATGCCATTCGGACCTATCGGCTTTGCTGTATCCAGTGCGCTCAGTCATTTCTTGATATCACGTGGAGTGTAATCAGTTGGCTGAAGACTGGCTTCTGTGATGGTGGGGAATTTAGGAGAAGACCAAGATGGATAATCCACTATCATCCTTTTTGCACCCACGTGCTGATGGCTGCAAACCCTTCAGTCTTGTTTTTTTGCGCTCACGTGCTGGGTTGAGGATGAGGATAGGGAGCTGCCTCCTCCCATTAGTTGCTTAATTGTCCGTCAGCATTCAATACTGGATGTTGTAGGACTGCAGGGCTTTGATCTGATATGTTGGTTGTGGGATCATTTAGCTCTGTCTGTAGCATGCTACTTCCATTGTTTAGCATGCATGTAGCTCTGTGTTGTAGTCTTGCCAGGTTAGCACCTTATTTTCAGATATGCCTGGTGCTGCTCCTGGCTTGCTGTCCTACACCCCTCATTGAACCAGTTGGGCCCCTGGCTTGATGGTAATGGTAAGAGTGAGGAATATGCCAGACCATGACGTTACAAATTTTAGTTGGCTGGTAATCAGCAGGTGACTTCCTTGTTTATGTTTGACCTTGCGCCACTTCCTCCCAACTGTATACCACTGTGCCACCATGTCTGATGAGTCTGTTCTGCCAATGGGCGGCACAGTGGTTAGCACCGCAACCTCACAGCTCCAGTGACCCGGGTTCGGTTCTGGGTACTGCCTGTGTGGAGTTTGCAAGTTCTCCCTGTGACCGCGTGGGTTTCTGCTGGGTGCTCTGGTTTCCTCCCACAGCCACAGACCTGCAGGTTGATAGGTAAATTGGCCATTGTAAATTGCCCCTAGTGTAGGTAGGTGGTAGGAGAATTGAGGGAAGGTGGAGATGTGGTAAGGAATATGGCATTAATGTAGGATTAGTATAAATGGGTGGTTGAATGTCAGCACAGAGTTGGTGGGCCGAAGGGCCTGTTCTAGTGCTGTATCTCTCTATGACATACCCAAGAATTGCGATGGAAGAGTTTGGAACATTGGCTGTAAGGTATGACAATAGGACTGAGTGGCTTGCTAGGCCATTTCAGAGGACAATTAAGAGTCACCCACATTGCTGTGGGCCTGGAGTCACATGTCGAGGAGACTGGGTAAGGATGGCAGATTTCCTTCCCTAAAGGACAATAGTGAAGCAGTTGTGCTTTTATGAAAATTAGGTATTTTTCATGGTCACCATTACTGATACTAGCTTTTTATTCCAGGTTTATTTAATTAACTGAATTTAAATTCCTCAGCTGTCATGGTAGGATTTGAACTCATGTCATGTCTCACTGCAGGAGCTGCTGTCTGTTTTTGTTTAATTATTTCTGGGCAAACTGCCTGTAAAATCGTCATCCGTCTTGACAGAATCTGAAAGTCGGAAAGTATGGAATTGGAATAGATTTCCAATAAATTTCCCTTCAATTTATTTTATCGACAGATTTGGTTACAAGTTGGAAGTGTTTAACTGTTTAAAAATATACCTTCTCAGGTTATAAAGAGTAACAGTGGGTTTATTCTATTAGCTGAGCTTTACTGTAGCAATAGTATACACAGGAGACTGAATAAGGGACAGCGTAACTGCTGACTAGATGCGGACCAGCTTACAACCGCTATCCAGATGGTCAGAGGATGTGAGGTGACTTTCTAAAGGCAGTCAATGTCTATTCCTCAATGAGTTTAAGGAAAAATTCCAGGATTGAGATCTTGTGGTGGAATGGAACACAATTACCCACAGCTGATTGAAGCTTTTGTCCTAAAAGCTCTAATTTGGAGTTTGGCAGGAAGAATAAACAATGTTATGTGTCTGTCTTTCCATCCAGAAATAATAAAACTCGACAGCCTGAGAAGCACATCCCGGCCTTCAGATTCCACTCTTCTGTTGAGCCATCATATAAAGGATGACACTCAGATAATTGCATAAGGGAACCTGAGCTAGTCATAAAATGATACAGCAAAGGAGGCCATTCAGCTCATCATAGCGATTATGGCTCTTTGAGCTACCCAATTTGTCCCACCGTCCTGCTCTTTCTCTCTCCACCCCCTTTAAGATGCTCCTTAAAACCTAACACTTTGACCAAGCTTTTGGTCATCTGTCCTTATAATGCAAGATAAGGTTGTAACAGCCCTGTAAATTTTTCCCTTTCAAGTATTTATTGAATTCCCTGTTGAAAATTACTATTGAATTTGCTTCCACTGCCCTTTCTGGCAGCACATATCAAATAATACACGAGTAAAAAACAAATGGTTTTGTTCTGTCCAATTGTCTCATCCTCCTCTCCCAGGGGTGCTGATCTATGCTGAGCACAGTGATGTGGGTTCTGACCTCCCTTCAACACTTTGCCCAAGTAGCTATTCTTCCACATGTAATGTTATGACATTGTGTGTCAGCCATTTCAGGACAATAGGAATTGTTAGATAAGACCGAGATCCATTTTTTTCAGCCGTTTGGGGGATGTAAATGTCGTTGGTAATGCCAGCATTTGTTGCCCATCCCTAATTACCCTTGAGACGGTGGTGGTGAGCCACCTTCTTGAACCCCTGCAGTCCATTTGGCCTGGATACTCCCACAGTGCTGTTAGGAAGGGAGTTACAGCATTTTGACCCAGTGACAGTGAAGAAACAGCGATATAGTTCCAAGTCAGGATGTTGTGTGACTTGGGAAGGAAACTTGCCGGTGGGTATATTTCCATGTTCCTGCTGCCCTTATTATTCTAGGCGGTAGAGATCGTGGGTCTGGAAGGTGCTGTCAAAGGAGTCTTGGCGAGTTGCTGCAGTGCATCTTGTATATGTATACACTCTAGCCATGGTGTGCTGGTGACGGAGGGAGTGAATGTTTCAGTTGGTGGATAAGAAGCCAACTGGTCTGTTTTGCCCTGAATATTGTACAAGCTTCTTGAGTGTCTGAAAGGGTGGCGCAGTGGTTAGTACCGCAGCCTCACAGCTCCAGGGACCCGGGTTCGATTCTGGGTACTACCTGTGCGGAGTTTGCACGTTCTCCCTGTGACCGCGTGGGTTTTCTCCGGGTGCTCCGGTTTCCTCCCACAGCCAAAGATTTGTAGGTTGATAGGTAAATTGCCCCTAGTGTAGGTAGGGGGTAGGAATTTGGGATTACTGTAGGGTTAAATGGGTGGTTGTTGGTCGGCACAGACTCGGTGGGCCGAAGGGCCTGTATCTCTAAATAAATAAAACAAATAATCGATCTAATTTGCATTTGAGTGATTCAATTCTAACTGCTTCTGTCTCCCTTGGGAGGCTGTTCTGTGGATTGACCAACTAAATGAGTTTCCTGTCTTCTTTGTAGTTTGCCTACCCACCTTTGCCGATGGAGGCTAGAGTCTTTGCGAGCAGAGACATTTAAAGTAGACTGGGAAGAGGTAGGGAAGACTAATTGTGGTTAGGCTAGTATCATGAAGAATACCTAACCTACACTATTAGAGTATTTACAACACAGGAATAGGCCATTCAATCCAAAAGGTCCATATCAGTGTGTATGCTCCACACTAGCATCCTTCCTACCTAACCTCATTAGTGTCTTTCTAGCTCATGTATTTATCTAGCTTCTCCTTAAATGCATTTATGCTATTTGCCTCAACTACTCCTTGTGGTAGAGTGTTCCACATTCTCACCACTCTCTGGGTAAAGTTGTTCCTCCTGAACTGCCTTTTGGGTTGATTAGTGAGGTGCAGGGAAAGGCTAGAATATTTAATGAGTACTTTGTATCAGTGTTTACTAAGGATGATGATGCTGACAAAATGTTGGTAGAAGTGGAGATGGTAGAGGTAATGGATGGGGTAAAAATTGATGGGCAGGATGTACTGGAAAGGCAGGCTATGCTTAGAGGTAACTCACCTGGTTCAGATGGTTTGCATCCCAAGTTACTAAGGGAAATGGGGGTGAAGGGGGAGGTGGAGATAGTGGAAGGGCTTGCCATAATCTTCCAATCTTCCCAGATATGGGGGAGTGTCAGAGGATTGAAGAGTGGCAAATATGAAAGGGTGTAAAGGCATTCCGTGTATCTACAGGCCAGTCAGTTTAACCTCAGTGGTGGATAAGGTTTTAGAAACAATAATCAGGGAAAAAAATCAACAGGCACTTGGGAGAGTTTTGAATTAATTAAGGATAGCCAGCACAGATTTGTAAAAGCTCGACTAATCTAACTGAATTTTTTGAAGTAACAGAGAAGGTTGATGTTGTCTATATGGATTTTAAGAAAATGTTTAACAAAGTACCACATAAAAGGCTGTTTAACAAAATTGAGGCTCATGGAATAGAAGGGTCAGTGTGAGCTTGGGTAAAAACTTGGCTTAAGGTAAATGGCTGTTTTTCAGACTGCAGGATGGTAGACGGTGGTGTTCCCCAAGGGTCAGTGTTCAACCACTGCTTTTTTGATATATAAAAATGACTTAGATATTAGAATAGTGTAAAATTTCAAAATTTGTTGATACCAAACTTGGAGGCCTGACAAAGTTAGGATGGGAAGACAAGTGGCAGATGGAATTTAGTACAGAGAAGTGTGAGGTGATGCATTTTGGCAGAAGGGGAAGGGAGAGGTAATACAGACATAATGGCACAGCATAGATCTTTGAAGGTGGCAGGACATATTGAGACAGTAGTTAGCAAAGCATATGGGATCTTGGGCTTCTTAAATAGAGGTATTGAGTACAAAAGCAGGGAAGTTATGCTGAACTTTTATAAAGCTCTCGTTTGGCCCCAACAGGAGTACTGCATCCAGTTCTGGTCACTACACTTCAGGAAGAATGTGAGGGTCCTTGAGGGTGCATAGGAGATTTACCAGAATGGTTCCAGGGATGAGGGATTTTTGCTACAAGGTTAGGTTGGAGAAGAGGAGATTGAGGGGAGATTTTATAGAGGTATACAAGATGATGACAGGTTCAGATAAGGGAGACAAAGAAAAGCTATTCCCATTAGCTGACGGTACGAGGACTAGTCGATAATGATTTAAGGTTTGGGGGATGTAAGAAGTGAGTAATGGCCTGGAACTGGCTGCCTCTGCACAGACTGGGGGTTAAAACCTGGGACCTTTCTGGCCAAATCAGTGGACAAACTCAGAGGCATGCTCCTCCAGTGGCTCAGATAGCCATACCATTGGTCAGCAACTTCCATTATATAAATTTTAATATATTAACTGTCTTCTGCAAAGTTTTCCATTGTAATATATCAGTGTTCAAATGGTGCTCAGAATTTTTAATGTAAGAAATCTACATATTACCTAATGCTTTATAAAAAGGCTAAAGCTTTCTTTTCACATTACCACACTGAAGTTCTGTTGTACAATTTCGTGGTGTGAAGCTTATGCAGAGGGTGTTGTGATGGAGATAATTACCATGTCTCCACTGGGTTCTTACTCTGCTTTAATGAATATTGTTTAAATGTGGTAATACAGAAAAGTAGCACATTTGTGGGGAGTTTACTGAAGTGACTTCAACATTTGGAACAGTACATGTCACATGCCTAATTCTTAAACCTATGGCCAGTACTCTCTCCTCCTCTTCCACCACGCCACGCGGATCAATGGGCTCAGATATCTCACAACAGTTGAGTCGAAGGGGCCCTTTATAGGGGTCAAGAACTGCCATACCAGCTGTATTCACTATCTGTTGCAATCAATAGACCACATTCCTTGTGCATTGCCAGCAGGGACTTACCAGGGGTGACAATACCCTTTGTGAAATTGCACGACCCTTGCCTCTATGACAATTTCCAGGCCTTTGATTATGGAACTGACTTCTTGGTATACTGAAGGTGCCGTTACATTACTGCATGTGCAGGTCTTGCCCCGTTTATGGCATGGTAAATATAAACTTACAAGTTGTGCTAGTACAGCACACTAACTTCCACTATTGCATAAAAACAAGGAGGTTGGCGAAAAAACCACGATTGTGCCAAGCAGTCCTAAATGCATGTTGGGATTACCTGTTTGACCTTATTTTGAAATGGTGGCCAATATTTTTAGTGGCAGTCTCTGGTGTCATTGGCAGTGAGGAACGCGGTAAGTTTATATTTATCTTGTATTTATTTTGCTGTTGAACACCTTTAATATAATCATACTGCACCATGGAGGCTATCTGGCCCATTGTAATTGTGCTAGCTCTTTGAAAATTCTATTCAATTAGTCCTACACTCTTCTGCATTAATAATGTGTTCTGTGGTTACTATCCTGCCAACGGAAATCTATTTACTCTCATCAAAACCTCAGAATTTTGAATACCTCTATTGAAACACCCTTTAACTTTCTTTGGTCTATGAAGAACAATCCCAACTTTTCCAGTTTCTCCCTGTAACTGAAGCCCCTCATCCTTTTTACCATGCTGGCAAATCTCCTCTGCACCCTCTCCAATGTCTTAAAATCCTTCCTAAAATGTGGTACCCACAACTGGGCATGATACTCCAGCTGAGGCCTAACCAGTGGTTTATATAGGTTTCCTATAAGTTCCTTGCTTTTGTATTCTAAGACTCTGTTTATAAGAATCCAGTCTATGTACATGAACAAGCAAGGAACATCACCCTCTCCCTCTTTCTGTGGAATCACTTACTGCCACCTCCCATTTCATTGCTGGTCGAATCTGGGAACGTACTGCATTCTGAACAGTAAGAACACTGCCTGCTACTTGCAAGCCTAAAGTGACAATAAACAGAAATTGACCATAATAATGAGTTTTATATTTTAATTCGCCTTCAGCTGTGGAGGTACAAATTTTTGCAATTTATTAATTTTTTCCCTAAAAAAATGTCTGTAGAAGATTTGATTCAAGTACAAGTGTTGACCAGCTAGTTTTAAGTGTTGCCAGGATTAACATTTTAGTTTTAAAACATTTCTGAACTATATTATTGTCCTTTAGTTACATGCAAAAAAAATGCAATCAGAAAATCTGGCCTAAACTTATTGGGACTCCCTCTCATCCTCAAGCACCCTCCCCTCCCCTGTCCCCCAAACAAGAGACTCAAAAAGCAGCTGAAACCAGTTATCCACTCAGTACAAAAGAGAAGTAGGTTTTACTCAACACCGTAATCTTGCAACACTCGTCGACACAAAACGTGACGTACACTATATAGAAACAGCACTATATTAAGCATCGCATCCCACCTTATATTAAGAGTAATTTAAGTGGCAGCTGTCAGTATAGGACACATTTCACCCTGCAACAGTTTTGCTTTCTTTCAAATGTTAATTATTAAGCTTCTGTTAAACAGGTCGACCACTGTTGCATCACGATGAGATGTAGACTTCGCCAGTTAGAAACACTGGCCAATTATTGAGGCCCGTCTGCAAGGCAATGGAAGATTAGGTTAAAAAAATTACCTATTTAAATAGAAGTTTAAAAAAAATAAGTTTTGTTTTTCATCATCTCCTCCCACCCACTCCTCTCCCTTTTGGGGACTGAATTTACATGTCACCAAGTACATCAGCCAAGTATTGCTTCTCCAATTGGGCCCAAGCTACTCAACACTGCTCCAATTGTCTCACAGACTATTTTCTTCCGCAGCTACAATTTGCTACACAAGTTTTTCCATATTTATCAAAGTCCAACGACTCCTACAAACCACAAATGAAGAGAAGTGGGCAGCACTCTCGCTTCAGTCAGAAATTTATGGGCTCAAGGCCCACTATAGAGACTTTACAAGATTTAGGTTGATGCTCCCAGTGCAGTACTGAGGAGTGCTATACTGCCGGAGGTGCAGTCTTACGGATGAGATGTTAAACTGAGGCTTTGCCATGGACATACAAGATCCCACAGCACTATTTCTAAGAGGAGCAGGGGAGTTCTCATCAGTGCCCTAACCAATATGTAATCCTCAACTAACACTAAAGATAGCGGAATATAAATAAGGCTTTTTTCTTAAAGACACTTCATTGATGAGCACAGTTCAGTTGTGACTGAGGAACTCTAGAATCTTTATATATTTGCATATATATTTTGAGAAAATTGGATTGTTTGGAATGGATCCACAGATGACTGCCATCTTCATACACCTCATCCAAGAGGCTATTCTTCATCATAAGCGCCAAGCTCAATTCTGCCCTGATATGCACACATGTAGACTTTCCAAAAGGAGCAACTGACCATCAATCTGGAACAGGAACCTTGGCCAATTCCCTTAATCATCATGCCATTTGTAGTACCCCGAATGCAACTCTGTCACGATCAGCTAACTCTGTATAAACCAGGGATTCAACCACAGACTCTCAGGTTTGTGTGGCTCGGCCTTACTGAATCAGCTATCATGGGGGGGTTTCTGTCTTACACCATTTAAAAAAAAAAATTACAAACTCCCTCTCCACCTACCCTGCTCGCTATCATCACAATTGCTGTTGCAAACCCAAATAACCACTACTTCTCCATTCATCTTGGTTTTCCAATTAAGATACATTTTTTAAACTGAAATTCACTGCATTTACAGCACTGAGTTATGAGTGATACTCAGGACTACGTCACAACTAGAGCTCTACAGTCTACGTGCTGCTCAATTACAAATGCTTCCAGGCTCCAAACTGACAGCTTATAATTTGGTCTAGAGTTACTAAACAACTCAACCTCACTACTTAGTTGGAGAGTTGTTCTTACACAGACAAGGTGGGATAAGCAGCAGCACCCAAAGCAGCGTGGATTTACTGGCAGGATCTACAGAAGATTGTTTAGTTTGCTGTAACATTTTAAATACCCACCCAGTACTTCATTCAAAATGAAGGAGGATTTTTCTGGTGCCATGATGGATTAATCCATAGACTGTTGGCAGTTTCAGAGAATCTCTTTTCCAAATTGACTGGTTTTATTTGGTTTCCGCTCAAATAGACTTTGAAATGGATATTAATATTGCAGCCATAAATCTGCTCCACAATCAGGAATAGACTGATTAATGTACTACTAAAACCACGGAACACCTAAAGCATAATTTTATATCAAAGTACAAGTGAGTACTTCATCTGTGATCACCCATGACCCCTTTTCTTTAGATTTTTAAAAAAACGGTACTTAATTATTAACAGAGAGGTGGAGCACATTTAACAGGTCAAGTGATGTATTCCTGTTCCTATGAACCCTATTCTTCCACTCCGTTAACTTTTAATACAATTTGGCCCAGTGACACAGCAAGTTTAATCAAGGAGTAGCTGATTCATACAGGCGAGGAAGGTCCAAGGTTCAAGCTTTAGTTTGAATTAGCAGTGCGGACATTCAACAAGACAGCACTGGACTTGGCTGTGACAACACTGGCACAATAAAATAGCCAGCCAAAACTCTCAAGTAAATAATTACCACACAGGTGAGGTATCAGATGCTGGACTGGCACTCGTGGAACTGTACCACATCCAGGGCTCAATGTCTTCTCAGGGAAGTTGCTGAGAGAACAAATTGTTCAACTCAACTTTATTTGTTCGCCTTCCAATTCCCATTGACCATTAAATCAATCATTTGCATTTATAAAGTGCATTGAATGTGGTAAAATGTCCCAAAGCTGCTTCACCATGCCACATAACAAGATATGAGAACTGGTGATCAAAGTGTGGTTAAAGAGGTAGGTTTTGAGGAGCATCTTAAAAGAGGAGCAAGTGGTGGAGGGGTTTAGGGAGGCAATTCCAAGGCTTGGGGCTCAGGCAGGGCTCCCAATGGAGCAGCAAAGAAAATCAGGGTTTCACAATAATCCAGAATTGGAGGAGCACACAGATCGTGGAAAATTGCAGAGGTTAGAGATAGGGAGGGTCAAAGACATGGAGGGATTTGAACACAAGGATGAGAATTTTAAAAATCGAGGTGTTGCTGCATCAGGAACCAATGTAGATCTGTGAGCACTTTGCTTTCAAACCCTGATAACTGGCTTTAAAATCTCTTTCTCAATAATTGAAACTCAGATTCTGGCCAGTCAACCTATTATGTGGGAATCATGTCTAAACTTAACCCATGCAGCCAAGCAAGGTCATGATATTAGTAAACCGGCCCGGGTGGAGGGAATTCCAGTCGGCAGCAGCCAGGCATTTCCTTACAGAAGCTGCTTTTTCTTTTGCTTCCCTGCCTGTCTCATGTTCTTTTTCAAATGCTTGTCTGATTCCTCCTTTATAATGCGGTTCTAGACTCTGCCTCAATAGCCACCTGTGGTAAAAAAATTCACCATGACGTAGTAACTCTGAGGAAGACAGTGAAACGTTTTGTTGAATTTGCTGCAATGTCACTATCCATGTCACAGGTAGATATAGGAAAAAAATCAGGCAAAACAGGTTTTGTCAGGGTTGCAAGGTCTGTGCATTATTAGGTCGGCAATACTCAAGTGCCATTTCGATGATTTGCAGCCTCTATTTAAAGCAACATTATTTAAAAAACAAAGTGTTGCAGAATTTTTTTGGGGGGCTTGAAAGGGTAGGAGATAGTATAGGTCACAAAGAGTTCATACACCCACATATACAAAGTTATGTGATTTGTGGTAACACATTGTGCATTTGAAAAGAAATGAAAAACGTTTGCTGGGTTTCCACAGTGACTTTGCAGCAACAACAGAGACCAGGAGGATTCCAGCTTCAATCCTGGTTTGTGTGGAATTAGCTGTAACAGCAAAGTGCACTACAACTGGGTTAAGCACCCCTGAAGTAGAGATGGGGTGGGTGGCGAAAATACAACATCCCGTTCCTGTTCACTTGCTTACGGACCAACTTCTTGAACTGTGACAGTATGGATGTCAGGTGAAAACTGGGCCAGTTTCAGCTGTGATGTATCCGCCACCACCAACACCCCAACGTTTGACATAAAGGCTCGCCCGTGAAGAGTGACCACTTGGGTGAGGTACTGGAGGGAAGCAGGTCCCCGTGCAGCTCTTTTCCATCAAGGCAACAGATCCTTCAGAAGAAAACTGAATAGTAAAGGGTTTGCCAAAAAATCTTTCAAGAAGATGGAGTCTCTTTAATAAACCTTTAAGTGGAGAATATTGAACACCTTGGCGAGACTGAGTCAGCAATTTAATCAGGAGGCTGGGTTAGAAATGACCCAGATTTCCGACCATTCAACTTGATTAGATTACTAGTTAATTTGTAGACACTTGACTGCATGGAGGAGGAGGTTTATTCCACTTTGGAACTATTTTCAATACTAACCATGCCTGTCAGAGGAACGCTGTCATTTCACCATATGTCGCTAATACTGTTACTGCAAGAAAGCACAGCAATACATTTTCCACAATTGGGGCACAGATTGCAGTGTTTCAAAGGCAAATAAGACAAAACTTGGCGCTTGTGATCTCTGAGACTGGGTTTGATCACCTGAGGTGGTCAGAGAGGAATTTTCAGTTTACTGGCCTTGGACTTTCTCTCTCTTTAGTCCCTCCCAGGAGAGTACATGGCTGAAGGGGGAGGAGGTGGCAAGTGTCGGGTCATGATGCTCCCACCATCGTGATTGTGGGGGCAGGCTTGGTGGACCTTTCCTGCCCGTCATTTTTTTTTTCATGCTCTAACTGGTCACCAGCAAACTCCAGTTAGTAAAAGAATAACAGTCTGTAATACCTTCTGTTACATTCCCTCTACAGGTCATATTATATAACCCCAAGAACGCTGTGTTAGTTAAGACTTTAAATCAGTTTAGTAGCTTTTACCAGTGATCAACGTCAGCATCATCAAACTGTCCAGCTTCAACTGGGACTGCATCCACCTCCATCCCATCTGCAAAGAGAAGTTACAATTAGATCCAAAACATCACATCAGCTATGGCAGCACTCCCACACTGCCAGAGGTGTCTGTCTGTCAGACGTTAGACCAAAACCCTGCCTGCCTTATCGGTTCTGGATTCCGGATTTCTGCCCTGCATTTATCCTTCAACCAACAGCTAAAAAGATTATCTGGTAATTTATCTCAGTGCCATTTGTGGAACCTTACGCACAAACTGGCTGCCACGTTAACCTAGAGTACCACAATGATTATACTTCTAAAGGTAATTCACTGGCTGTAAAGGGCCTTAGGATGTTTGGCAGTTGTAAAATGGCTATATAAATGCCTTTTCTTTAACTCCACAAATATCTCACTACTGAACTTTGAACCATTAACCACTGAGGTCTTAAAATAGCAAGTCTTTTAAGAATATAAAGCTTAGTGAATAGATAGTGTATTATTTTATTAACCTAATCATAATAGGAAAACCCCAGGTCTGATCCCTGCTCTGTCATGGGTTAGTTCATCACTAGTAAATCTTACATAAGTGAACTGTGTACATACATGACCCCCAGACACTACACCAGTATCGGTCATTTTTGCTAGCCATTAACAGTTGTGATGCACGGTACAGCATAAAGCCAAAAAAGAGAGGCCTGCTTTTACAGTAAGAAACCATGTCGATACTAAATTAGCCCCCTTTCCACCCCACAACCTTAAAATTACAGGTAGGCCATTTTGAGAGAGAAATCAGGAATCACTTGTTCACACAAAGGTAGCAGAAATCTGGAATTCTCCCCCCATAAAGGCTGGGGATCAACTGGAGCTGTCAAGACTGAGATCGTTAGATTGTTATGAGGTAAAGATATCAAGCAACATAGAGCAAAGGTGGCTAAATGGAGCTGCGTAAAGATCTGTGACTTATTTGAATGGCGATGGATCAGGCTCAAGTGGCTGAATGGCCTACTCCTATTCCTAATAAGAACTGTTGAGTTCCTTTTTTTTGGTACCCTCTTGGCGGCTGACTGTTCCATCCTTAACTTGTAGGTTCAAAGGATATCCTGAAGTTACTATATTGAGAGTTGCCGCTTTAGATCAGCTTGGCAGGCATTCTGAAGCTATTGGGCCATCCCAGGGTGAACAAAAAAAAGTTACCATCTATTTGCAATACAAGTATGTAAGTACAGTAGGGAGAAGGCACGGTTTGGGTTACCATATGACCGTTGCTTATCATGCCTGCAAGATAGGCTGATTAAAGGTCAATGGACTGCGTACCCAAACTTGCTCGCTGCAAGTTAACCTGTAACTACACCCAGCTCAGCAGCTTCACAAGTGATCAAGCAAGGAAGGAAACTACGTCATAAAACTTCAATACAGCAACAGAAGGACATTCTTGCTTTAATCTCTGCTTTGAGACTGGACACATTCCTATGAGGGCAGAAAGGAAGGGCATCCAAAGCTAGAGCTGTCTGGATGACTGAAGAAACAGATTACTATGAAACAGAAAAAGGAGGCTTATGATAAAATGTTAGGTTCAAAATACAGTAGAGAATCAAGCAGAATGTAGAGCGCACAGTGGAGAACTGAAGGAGGAAATAAATGGAGCAAACAGCATGGATGAGAGAAGATTAGATCACATTAAAGGGAACAGTAAAGTACTTCATCAATTTAAAGAGTAGTCAAAGGACAGGTGGGAGTGATTGGGGACCAAAAAAGAAATCATCTTGTGGAGGCAGAGGGTACGGTTGACACTAAATGAGTACTTCGCATCTACCTTCACTGAAGAGGGTGGTGTCAGTGTCACAATAAAGGAAGCAGTAGAGAAATTGGATAGGAAAAATATAAAGAGGAGGTAAACACTTGGCAATGTTCAAAGTAACAAAGTTACCAAATCTGGATGGGATGCACTCTAGGTTGCTGAGGAAACTAAAAGTGGAAATTGTGGCTTTGCCCACAATATTTTAATTTCCCTTGGATAGGGGAATGGTATGAGAGGACTGAAGGGTTACAGATGTTACACATTGTCACAACCAAGACGGAAGGAGTGCACTGTTTATTCTGGTCCCACTTCTTCACAGGTCACAACATATATTTTAAATTTTTTCACTTACCGATACAGTCAATGATATACTCTATTTTTCCAGAATAAAACACACTAACCAGGTTTCTTTAATGAACAAAATTAACAAATTATAAAACAAGTCTTAACCAGTAATGAACACACAGATTGAAATTTTAAAGCTTCCTTTCTATCTTACTACACACATACACCAGTTAACCAGAAAAATAAGAGATTTTTGTTTAGAGCTCTGTTACAGATAAAAAAAACTTGGGTTGAATACTTACTTATTCTTGAAGAAAACAGATCAGATATGTTGTGTTCCAAAACTGGTATACAGTAGCCTCCGAGCACACATAGACAGGTCACTGGGATCTTTTAGAACAGTTCTTCTCAGGCAGTGTTGAGAATTAATTTAGCAGACATTTCTTCAAAGACAGGAGACGAACTCAGTTGAGACAGTGCACTTCTCAGGGTCTTAGAGAGAGAAGTTGGAAAGCTGAGCTGGGTTATGGTCTTCTTCCTTGGGAATTCTCTTCTCCTTCTGCAGGCTTGATTTTCAACATTCAGAAAGAATCTGGTCTCTTTCTCCATGACACTTCTTCAGCAGGCTCGAACTTCATCTCATTCCAGAAGGTAAACACTGACATTACAACCAAAAGCTTGTGAGTTTGCTGCTCCCGAGCTTGCCCTGTCAAGGGGTGTGCGACTGTCACGTCTCTGCCCACATCTTCTCCAGTTACCAGGGTTCCTGTTCAATTTTTATAACTTGATTCATGTGACAACCAGTAAACGTTGTTGCCAAACCAGTTCTTTCAGTGTCCTCTTGATGACTCTCTTTGAAAAATAACTGGTCCAACATTTCTTTAGTTTGACTATGAATTCCTCAAAAAAATATTATAACAAAAAACAATCACTTTCATAACAACGTATGCTCAAAAAGAGTGGTGGGGGTGGTGGAGAGAGAGAGCGAGAGAGAAAAACCAGGTTACTGGCAATCAGCCTTACTGTGAAAATGCAAGTTATCATAATGTAGGGCAAAATTTAACAGCCACTGTAAGAACATGGGTTAACAAATGACAGAATGGATTTGTTAAATGCAAAGGGTGCCTGACAAATTTGATTGTGTTCTTCGATGAAGTAAAGAGAGGACTGGCAGACTTCTACAAGTATGTATAAAGGCAGCAAAACCGGATGTGTGGTTTGAAGCAAGATGTAGCAGTCACTCAGCAGATGACGGGTTTGATGTAGGGATGCAGTGCATGAGCAGTAACAGGTAGAACCAAAACCTATACAATAGGTGCTTGGCATGTGAATAAATCTAATATGTTCCACAAGGGACAGGGAGTTACAGGCAATTCCCTTGAATGAACTATAAGCTGCTCTTAATGTATACCTTACCATATATTTTTATAATGCATGTTTGGTAATTTAGACATATACTGAAAAAGGAAATATCTGCAGGGCAATGGGGAAAGAGCTGGGGAGTGGGGACTAATTGGATAACTCTTTCAAAGAGCTGGCACAGACACGATGGGCCAAATGACCTCCTCCTGAGCTGTATGATTCTATTCTATGAATTAAGTGCAGTGAATGTGTATATGGACTTTAATGGATGTACAAAAATTAAAGCCTATGTGATTAAAAAGACCGTGGCAGTGTGGATATGAAATTGGCTGAGTGGCAGAAGGCAGCATGTACTAATGAATGATTGTTTTTCCAGACTGATTGGAAGTATGCAGTCGTGTACCCTGGGGTTGTATGAGGATCACTGTTCTTTTCGATTTATATTAATGACCTGGACTTGGGTGCAGGGGGATAATTGTATCAACTTGTCCTGCCACCTTCGAAAGATCTGTGTACATACATCCCCAGCTCTCTCTCTATTTATTTGTTCATGGGATGTGGGCATCAGTGGCTAGGCCAGCATTTATTGCCCATCCCTAATTGCCACTGAGAAAGTGGTGGTGAATAGCCTTCTTGAACCGTTGCAGTCCACGTAGGTACACCAACAGTGCTGTTAGGAAGGAAGTTCCAGCATTTTGACCCAGCGACAGTTAAGGAATGCTGATATAGTTCCAAGTCAGGGTGGCGTGTGGCTTGGAGGGGAACTTGCAGGTGGTGGCATTCCAATGCATCTGCTGCCCTTGTCCTTCTAGGTGGTAGAGGTTGTGGGTTTGGAAGGTGCTGTCTAAGGAGCCTTGGTGCGTTGCTGCAGTGCATCTTGTAGATGGTACACACTGCTGCCACTGTGCATCAGTGGTGGAGGGAGTGAATATTTGTGGATAGGGTGCCAATCAAGCAGGTTGCTTTGTCCTGGATGGTGTCAAGCCTCTTGAGTGTTGTTGGAGCTGCAGTCATCAGGCAAGTGGAGTGTATTCCATCACACTCCTGACTTGGTCCTTGTAGATGGTGGACAGGCATTGGGGAGTCAGGTGGTGAGTTACTCGCCACAGGATTCCAAACCTCTGACCTGCTCTTGTAGCTATGGTATTTATATGGCTACTCCAGTTCAGTTTCTGATCAATGGTATCCCCCAGGATGTTGATAGTAATGTTGATAGTGATGGCAATGCCACTGAATGTCAAGGGGAGATGGTTAGATTCTCTCTTGTTGGAGATGGTCCATTGCCTGGCACTTGTGTGGCACAAATGTTACTTGCCACTTAGCTGCCCAAGCTTGGATATTGCCCCGGTTTTCCTGCACTTCTACACAGACTACTTCAGTATCTGAGGTGTCGCGAATGGTGTTGAACATTGTGCGATCATCAGCAAACATCCCCACTTCTGACCTTATGATTGAAGGAAGGTCATTGATGAAGCAGCTGAAGATGGTTGGACCTAGGACACTACCCTGAGGAACTCTTGCAATGATGTCCTGGAGCTGAGATGATTGACCTCCAACTACCACAACCATCTTCCTTTGCGCTAGGCATGACTCCAACATGCAGAGAGTTTCCCCCCCCTGATTCCCTTTGACTCCAGTTTTACTAGGGTGCCTTGATGTCAAGGTCTCATCTCACCTCGAGGTTAGCTCTTTTGTCCAGTTTGAACCAAGGTTGTAGTGAGGTTAGGAGATAAGTGGCCCTGACGGAACCCAAACTGAGCAAGTTATTGCTAAGCAAGTGTCGCTTGATAGCACTGTTGACGGCCCCTTCCATCACTGCACAGAGGATGGAGGGTAGACGGATGGGGCGGTAATTGGTTGGGTTGGACTTGTCCTGCTTTTTGTATACAGGATATACCTGGGCAATTTTCCACATTGCCGGGTAGATGCCAGTGTTGTAGCTGTACTGGAACAGCTTGGCTGCACTTCCTTTAAAATTAGATCATTTAGTTCATATTGCCTCACCTCATTTTTCCTTCCAAAATGCATCACTTCACACTGCATTACATTTCATCTGCCACATTTCTGCAGTTCTCCTGAAGTCAGCTGCTATTTTTTGTGTTTTAGAGATACAGCACTGAAACAGGTCCTTCGGCCCACCGAGTCTGTGCCAACCATCAACCACCCATATTATACTAATCCTACACTAATCCCATATTCCTACCACATCCCCACCTGTCCCTATATTTCCCTACCACCTACCTATACTAGGGGCAATTGCTAATGGCCAATTTACCTATCAACCTGCAAGTCTTTTGGCATGTGGGAGGAAACCGGAGTACCCGGAGGAAACCCACGCAGACACAGGGAGAACTTGCAAACTCCACACAGGCAGTACCCAGAATTGAACCCAGGTCGCTAGAGCTGTGAGGCTGCGGTGCTAACCGCTGCGCCGCCCATTCTCACTGTTTACTACACTTTCCAGCTTTGATGTCATCTACCAACTTTTTATTATGCACTCCCCCCACCCTAAGCTGTAAAGGCTAGAATTTACTTCACCTTCAGTGTCGGCTGCTGAAGATTCTGTCCGCACACCAGCCATGTGAAAGGCCTGTTGATTGACTGACTGAGCTAACATGCCTTCTAGTCTCTGCAGAGTCGCCTGCCCCTCCGGATTCAAATGGGAGAAGCCTTCATCGTACGTGTAGAACGTGGGAACATCTCCTTGCCCTCGTTCTGTTAGGAGTGAAGGAAGAAATTAATGATTAGGTTTAAAAGGGCAAAAAGCCTCAGTAAAAGTAGCATAGCACGTGCTCAACAGACCAGAAGCCCAAAAGTTCAGCACACTCCTTAAATAAAGGGACTTTCCCAACAATGTGCAATCACACATTCAACCCTTGCAGAAACCGGCCATCTCCAGACCAAGCAACACAGGCAGTTTGTCCAACATGCAGAGCACATTCTTGCTCCACGGGGACATGCCCCACATATCCAACTCCAGACAGCTTAGGCACAAACTGCCAGCTGTCAATTAGGCATAGAAGCACTGCCAGTCTTAGTTTCAACCATTATTTGTGGCAGAGAATTACACATTTAAACCACTGTGTAGAGAAATGTATTTCTAATCGCCCTGTTAATTCTGTCTGCAATCAACTTAAACTTCTGAAACCAGCTGAAACAATCACTATCCATCTTATATAGAAACTTGCAGTGTAGGTGGCCATTCGGCCCTTGTGTCTGTACCAGCTCTTTGAAAGAACTATCCGATTAGTCCTATTCCCATACTTTTTCCCCAAAGCCTGATAAATATTTTCTTTTTGCTTCCCTTTTGAAAGTTACTTTTGAATCTTTCACAATTCTTTTGGGCATTGAATTGCAGATGATTACAAATCGCTGAGTAAATTCGCATCTCCCCTCTGCTTCTTTTGGCAATTAGCTTAAATCTGTGAATTTACTGGAGTTAAAGCCAGCCTTTTAAACAATGTTGTGAACCAGTGCAAATAAGATGCATAATCCATCAGTAGCGTTACATTAACTCCCCCAAACGGTAGAAAGGTCAGGAAATTTATACTGGGGAAACAAGTGTCATAGAATAGCAATTTCTGTTCAAACATTGCCACCCTGTGGTGAAATTGAATATCCAAAAGCAAAACACCACTGCTATCACTAGAATCTCAGCAAAGTATAATGACTGATTAATGCAATTTTCATCTCTGCTTAAATTGTAAAAAAAAAACACAGCACGATAATCACAGAATTAGAATATTCAAAGTTTTGATTGTTGCTGGAGGGAGCATTTGGAGCGACCAGCAAAGCCAACAGAATGCTGATTGACAGCCAAAACAGATGACAAAATCAAAGGAAGTTACGATCAAACTGCACAGTCCTCTGGTCAGACTACACTTAAAGCACCTGACACAGTTCTCCTCAACAAGACAGTCAGGCATTGGAGGCAGTGCAAAGAGGTACAAAGATCATCCTCAGTCACAGAGGGACTAAGGAGGAAAAGGACCAGAAAAGCTTTGGCATTGCAGCCTTGAACAGAAGCACTCAAGCCAACTCCTAAGTTCCCTCTAAGTTGTGCAGGTGCGCTGACATGCACAGGACAGTGCCATGCAGGGAACAAACAAGCCAAGCACAAGCAACATTCTCTTTAACATGCGCTCATGGATGGCCGCGTGGTAATCTTAAAAGGGACCGTGCAGTACAAGCAGGCCGCGCACAGCGAACAAAAGTTAGGGAGAACATTGCCCGAGAGGTAATCTTAGAGCCATACAAGACTTTAAATAGCACAGAAAAGGTAAACCAGGGAAGATTATTCTAAATTAAATTGCAGGAACAGGACCAAGGGCATGCAGTTTTAAACTTGTAATAAGTATATTCAGGCTGTTATCAGAACTTCATGGAAAAAAGTTCCAACACATGGAATCCACCCTCAGATAGAAAAAACTCAAGAATCAATTAGTTGCTGCAAAACGGAAATAGGAAGAGGGTGGCAGAATTTTAGGATAATTCTAGATGGACGAGCCAAGATGGGCCAAATAGCCTTGCTCACGGGTAATAATCTTGCAAACACTGGCAAGTGTTGCAAGTGTCAGCTTGAGGCCATGAAGTAAAAGCAGTGCACAAGAAGTGAATCACACAATGTTAAAGCCTTTTCGTTTAATTCCTGTAATATACCGAGTTAGTCAACTGATAACACAGCTGCCCTTAAAGTGAACGGAGAAAGCTTCAAAGACTCATTCTATGTATGTTAAGTCACATTGCAAGGCTGTAGATCTAAAAATACGGAAAATTTGGAAAATGTCACGAAATGCCAACAGAGACTCTTCTCAAATAGGTCAGTGAAGATCTTAAAGCCCTTTCTTCTTAACAGCAATTCTGCAATAGCAACACAGCAAACTGGTAATATTCTTGGGCCAATACAAATATAAGCAGGCATGGAGTAAGAAAAGGCCAATTAGCCCATTAAGCTTGCTTCTTTGACAGGCCTACTCGATCCTGAATTCTAACTTCATCTGTTTAATATTCTGGATAAATATGCAAGTGTTTGCTTTCACTGACAATGGATTAAATGACACATTTTTGATGGGTTGGAACTGTCATTCAGGAGCTTAATTTACAACCATTGATGGATAGCAGTTTTCGTTTAAAAAAGAAAGTGGATGAGAGATAAATACTGCTGCTAATAGCATTCTTCTAAAGAGGGAACTACACTTCTGTAAATTGACAGGTGCTGCAATCTAGCTTTTTTCGTCAACACATTGAAAAAAAAAATGAGCGTTAAGTAAAATCAACCTACCCTGAATGCTTTTAAAAACAACCTTGCTGTTCCAAATGAGCTCAAGGGGTTCTAACCCATGTCCCACAGCTATTGCTACCTCCCCTGCTTCTCTGACCCACCATCCTCAAATTCTAGCAAGTCTGATTGCTCAGCAATGAAGCACCATCACAGCATGCAGACACTCATCTTGGGCTGCTCAGCTAGCTCCAGGGTGTTGGTTTTAGAACACAGGCCGTGCTGCCTCTCTGAGCACAGATGATGCACGAGAACTCAAGTGGTTCACTGGAAAAGACCTTAAAACACCTCCAAAACGTCATACGGGATTTGTAAACACCTGCATTGCTTAACAATTGGCTACTTTCCTTCCTGTAATATTCAGAACACCACATTCTGGAAAACTGAGGAGATTGTTCGAAGGCTGTGCTCCAATTCAATACTCATTAAGAATGCTGCTCGCATTCACACAGCTGGACCCAAACTGCCAGCAATCTTTCAATACTGGGTTGAGGGAAGGGAGCTAAAGCCAGGCATCCTGTCTGGGGGAAAGAAGAAAAAAAAATCTCCTCAACTGCATAATAATCTGCAGAGTTTGAAAGCAAAGTCAATAGTTCACGACATAATCCACTTGCTCTCAGACAATTGTTTGTTTTGTGCCTTGCAGCTTGTGATTCCTTCCTCAATTGGGTTTTGGCTGAACTCAACCAAAAGTGGATACTCATTATGCTCAAACATCAGACAATTAAAGACCAACAAAAAAGCAACTGTGACTATAAACAGAAACAAGATGGGAAAAAAGACGCAGAGGGTTAAGACACATCGCCCAACAGTTTACAGGTCAACCCTCTCCATGACGGGAGCTTTTTCTCCCCCATCTATGTTTATGCATGCTTATCTTTCACTTTTCAGTGTACCCCTCCAAAACATTAACTTCTGGTTATTCGTTACAGTGTGAGATGTGTATTTCCAGCACTTTCTGCTTCAGTTGAGGAGCTAAGAGGCCAACTGCAGTTATCTCACCATCTCCCTCGCAGAGGTCAGCTAACTCAGCACAGACCAGGCATCTGAATCTGGTACCAGCATGTTCTGAATGACTCAGTACCACGCTAAGAGATACACTTACTCACTGAGGAGGTCCTACTGACCAACTCATCCAAACTTGTAAGCTTTGTCCAAGAGTTATGTCAAGAGTCAATATTCCTCGGAAACTGAACCGGGGACATTCTTCATAATGAAGTGCCCTTGTTCCTACCCACTGCCCATAGCTGGCTGGAATTTCACCAGCAGTCCATGGACAGCACTCTGCTGTAGCCTAAGAGGAGAATAGTCAAGGCCCTGATTGCAGACAAAATAACTTGCATTATATAATGCTTTACAGCCAATAAAATACTTTTGAAGTGTAGTCACTCTTGTCATGTAGGAAACGTGGCAACCAATTTGTGCACAGCAAGCTTCCACAAACAGCAATGTGATGTTGATTGAGGGATAAATATTGGCCAGGACATAGTACTGTAGGATCTTTTAAGTCCACCTGAGGGGGCAGACGGGCCCTCGGTTTCACGTCTCATCCGAAAGACAGCACCTCGAACAGTGGAACACTTTCTCAGTACTGCACTGAAGTCAGCCTAAATCTTTTTGTGCTCAAGTCCTGGAAAGGGACTTGAACCCACCAATCTTATGACGCAGAGGCGAGAGGGCTACTCACTGAGCCATGGCTGACAGTGGCAGAGTGGGCAACCATATGCCGTGAAAGTAACCCAGCCACTCAGTGATGTTCACTGCCCCAATGGACCATGCATTCTAAGCACGTACACTGCATAATGGGACTGTAATGCGGGTCACATTCAATGTCCAAAGTTTAACTGCAGAAGCTTTTAAAAATCTCAGCAAATGAAGGCCCAAACCACAGACTTCAGTAATAAGAGCGCTGACCCATAAAGTTGAGGCAAGACTGTATGATAAGTAGCACCCTCACAGATTTCTGGCCTTTAAGCACAAGAAAATGACGTGTCAGTGCAAATTATAGTTTTTACTTTTTGGTGAGATAGATATAATATATAGAATCTACTTGAAAAAGACTGTACTGACCATGTGCCTCCACATCGTACTCCTCTCCCTCTTCGTCGTCTTCCTCAAAATCATTCTCCGAGTCAGTGTCATCCGGGTCAGGGTGCAGGGCCTGGCAGTCACACATCGCTGTAAACATCGGCTCCACTGCAAAGAACAGTTAAAGAAAGAACTTGCACTTATATAGCGCCTTTCATCATCTCACGACGTCCCAACGTGCTTTACAGCCAATTAATTACTTTTGATGCGTAGTCACTTTTGTAATGCAGGAAATGCGGTAGCTAATTTGCGCACAGCAAGTTCCAGCAACTAGATGACTAGATAATCTGTTTTAGTAATGAGTTTATGGGATAAATGCTCCCCAGCTCGTCTTCAAAATAGTTACATGGGATCATTTATGAGGGAAGATCAGAGTATGGTTTAGTGGCTCATTCAAAATACTGCAATTCCAATAGATTTCCTCAGTGCTGCACTGAAGTGAGAGGTGGGGGGGGGGGTGGTAAAAGAGGTGGTGGCGGTTAGTCATATATATAATAGAATGGGCAGGATGAAATAAAGTTAATCTTTGTGGAGGTGAACCACAAACCTAAAAGCCTCCATGTTAACCAAGTTTTATTTTCCGACAGCCCTGCACACAATTCAATAGTGTTACATAATACATAGTTTTATGACCGACCGCTCCTGTCAAAGCCCCCCAAACAAAATATAACATTCTGATTGTGGTGGGACCAGCGCACTGTTAATTCAATCCCATCACTCCACAGATCGGCTAACATATCATTTAAAACTTTCCAAATTAAGGAAAGACCCAACTAAATTGGGCGGCGCAGTGGTTAGCACCGCAGCCTCACAGCTCCAGCGACCTGGGTTCAATTCTGGGTACTGCCTGTGCGGAGTTTGCAAATTCTCCCTGTGACCGTGTGGGTTTTCGCCGGGTGCTCCGGTTTCCTCCCACAGCCAAAGACTTCCAGGTTGATAGGTAAATTGGCCATTATAAATTGTCCCTAGTATTGGTAGGGAAGGTGGGGATGTGGTAGGGATATGGGATTAGTGTAGGATTAGTATAAATGGGTGGTTGATGGTCGGCACAGACTTGGTGGGCCGAAGGGCCTGTTTCAGTGCTGTATCTCTAAATAAATAAATAAATTGTACCATCTACCCCCAAATGAGGCTAACCAAACCAGATGTCTTTAAATCAATGAATTAACTCTTTAATTAGAAGAACTAAATTCTTAAAAACTATGAAGATATAAACAACATTTAAAAATAGAAAAAACTGAAGTCCGTGAAAATTTACAGTCCAATGTTGCTCAAAGTCCTCACAGGAGGTTGCTCAAAGTCCTCACAGGAGGTTGCTCAAAGTCCTCACAGGAGGTTGCTCAAAGTCCTCACAGGAGGTTGCTCAAAGTCCTCACAGGAGGTTGCTCTCCTCCAGTGAACTTCAAGAGTTAACGACTTGCAAACACTTTCAACAGAATTAATCTGACTTTAGAGTTTTTGAGGGATAAAAGATTGTCACAGTCTAACTTCCCTTCCTTCAGTTTAAATTACCAGAGATCTCGGTCTTGGCTTGACTTTTTCTTCGAATTTTGCGGGATAATAAAACAGACTAAAATCCTATTCCTTCAGTTTAAATGGTTGAGAGTTCTTTTTCAGGTGTCTGAACACCACAGCAGTCTGTGTCCTCTGTCTTCAACTAACAGCCAGTTCAAAACTGAATTGTAACTACTGTATCACATGAGACTCACTCCCAGTGGCTGTTTCTATGGTAACGAGAATGCACCCTTTGAATCGCAGTCTCCAAATGGCTGTTTCTAAGGCAACGGAAATGCATCTTCCTATTACTCCTAGGGCTTGCCGGCTCTTAAAGCAATACTGATCCTCTGCAAACCTTAAAGGCAAACCGTATATTCCGGAAAAAACTGCAGAACCATGACAAAGTTACAGTAGTCTCACAGTTAATCATGCTCTGAGAACAGCAATGACATTCTGTTTTCTCAAACACTACAGAGTAAAATGCCCAACCAACAGACTTGAAAAAGAACAGAATTAACCAGTCTAGAATACTAAGGCAATCTATTGTTCTGGACAATCTGCTGCTCGTAGCTAAACCCCAAGTCAAGCAAATTGGGGCCAGTGGCCACAATCGCAACAAATAGCCAGAGGGCTCCTTCAATTACTGCAAAAGCCACACATTATAATGACACCAGAAATGGGAAAACAGAGTTATGAGGAGGAACTTCAGATACCAGGACACCCCCTCACTCCACTCCAAGAAGCTGTAGCTCAGTGAGTAGCACTCTCGCCTCCAAGGCCAAAGGTTGAGTTCGAGTCCCATTCCAGAGACTCAAGCACATAACCGAGGCTGACAATCCCAGGGCAGTACAGAAGGAGCACTGCACTGTCAGGGATGCTGCATTTTGATGAGACATTAAACAGAGGTACTGTCTGCCCTCTCAGGTGGGCATTGGAGGCAGTACAGAAAAGATTTACCAGACGAATACCTGGAATGGACGGGCTGTCTTACGAGGAAAGAGTGGACAGGCTAGGTTTGAATCCGCTGGAATTTAGAAGAGTAAGAGGCGACTTGATTGAAACACATAAGATCCTGAGGGATCTTGACAGGGTGGATGTGGAAAGGATGTTTCCCCTTGTGGGAGAATCTAGAACCAGGGTCAGTGTTTAAAAATAAGGGGTGACCCAGAGATGAAGAGAAATTTTTTCTCTCAGGGTCATCTTTGGAATTCTCGTCCTCAAAAGGCAGTGGAAGCAGAGTCTTTGAATATTTTTAAGGCAGAGTAGATAGATTCTTGATAAGCAAGGGGGTGGAAGGTTATCGGGGTAGGTGGTAATGTGGAGTAATCAGTTCAGCCATAAACTTATGAATGGCGGAGCAGGCTCGAAGGGCCGAGTGGCCTACTCCTGCTCCTAATTCGTATGTTCGCATGTAAAAGATCCGACACCATTCAAAGAGCAGAGGCATACCCCTGGCTTCCTGCCCAACGTTTATCCCTTAACCAACACCTAAAAACAGACAATCTGGTTATTTAGCTCATTGCTTTTAGTGGCTGCTGCCTTTGCCTGGTTAATGGTAGCGATGACACTTAAAAAGTATTTGGCTGTGAAAAACTCTGGGACAGCTTGAGGATATGAAATGTGATCTGTAAATGCAAATTCTTTGCAATAGACTTTTTTTTAAAGTAGATAAAACTATGCTCACTATTTTCTCTGGTTGAGGAGTCAGTGACAAGGGAACATCAACTTAAAATGGTCGCCCAAGGGAAGGAGAATTAGTAGAAATTTATTTTATGCAGAGGATTGAAGCGCAGAATGCTTTGCCACAGCTACTGGTTAAGACAGATACCGCTACATCATTTAAGGAACAAGGAATAAGCTTTAACTATTTGAAGCAGAGGAATGGGATTGGGGAAGAGAGGATAGCAGAAAAAACAAAAAATTCAATTCATTAAAAATCTGAAACTGAAAGCTGGTTTCATGGCACCATTACTGAAACTATCATTGAACCCACCTGGTTCACTAATGTCCTTTAGAGAAGGAAATTTGCTGCCCTTACCTGGTCTGCCCTACATGTAACTTTTAACTGTCCTCTGAAATGGCCTAGCAAGTCACTTAGATACCTTGTCAAGGGCAATTAAGGCTGGGTATCAAATGATGGCCTTGCCAATGAAGCCCACATCCCATGAAAGAATAAGAGGAGGGATTAATTTACAGTACTCCGGTAAAGAAATGGGCTGAAGATATTTAAAACAGTAAACATGATGAAAAAAGTATATTGAGAAAGGTAATGCGAAGCTAAGGTTTGCCACTACAGTAGGGTGGAGGTGCGGAAGGGCTGGTTCAAACTGAAGAATATTTTGCAGTCATGTCAGGAGCTCTGCTCCACACAGAGTGATGAACACGAGGTACCTGCTAAGATCAAATGCAGACTATTACTCACAGGCTGTTTTATCCACCGGCACAAATCGAACCTCTGTGATTTGATCGGTGTCATCATCATCTTCCTCTGCCTCCTCTCCGTCAGGTGCCTTTTCATCCATATTTGCTTCTTTACATTCCTCTGCTGCGTGCAAACATATTGTTTTTACTTGAGCAGAAATATCATGCAACGACGTAGATAGGCAACCAGGATAGGCAGAAAGGTAGTTAATACTGACAAGTGTGAGGTGATGCATTTTGACAGACAGAATAGGGAGAGGCAATATACTTAATGGCACAGTTCTAAAGGGTGTGCAGGAAGAGGGACCTGGGATTATATGTGCATACATCTTTGAAGGTGGCAGGACATATTAAGAGTGATTAATAAAGCATATGGGATCTTGGGCTTCATAGAGGCATTCAGTACAAAAGCAGGGAAGTTATGCTGAACCTTTATTAAGCTCTGGGTAGGCCCCAAGTGGAGTATTGCGTTCAATTCTGGTCACCACACTTCAGGAAGGACGTTAAGGTTCTTGAGATAGTGCAGAGGAGATTTACAAGAATGGTTCCAGGGATGGAGAACTTTAGTTACAAGGTTAGGTTGGAAAAGTTGGGTTTGTTTTCCTTAGAACAAAGGACATTGAGGGGAGATTTAGTAGAAATGTACAAGATTATGTCAGGCTTAGATAAGTTAGACAAGGAAAAACTGTTCCCATTAACAAATGGTACAAGGACTAGGGGACACAGATAAAATGTTCTGGGCAAAAGATGCAGGGGGAATATGAGGGAACACTTTTTTTTTTAACACAGCAGGTGGTAATGACCTGGAGCTTGCTGTCCACAAGGGTAGTGCAAGCGGAGACAATCAATGATTTCAAGAGAAAGTTGGATGGCCACCTGAGAGAATTAGACTTGCAGGACTACAGGGATTGAGCCGGGGAGTGGGACTGACTGCATTGCTCCATGGAGATCCGGCATGGGCTCGATGGGCTGAATGGCCTCCTTCTGTGCCATAAATGACTATGTTAGGTCACAGATTGGATCCTGCTGGGTAGATGGACTGAAGGCTTCTTCCTGCCTGAAGTACACTATGAATTGTCTGGATAGCAGGGGAAAAGATGATCGGGTTAAGCTGCGATGCTCCCATAGTCTAACAGTCACTGTCAAAACTGTGTGGAAGTCAGCCACTTGGGAGAGGTACTGGAGGGATGCCCCCTAACTCCATAAAAAGTAGTTGCTTCAGAGACAAGGGGAGGAGAGCAAAAACAGGAAGCCACTGCCACACACCTCCCCACCCCCCACAGTTAGAAAAAAGGGAAGGAAAGGCACAAGTCTCACCTCCTAGCTTGGCATTCACCATCACATACAAGTGCTCCTGTGGATAAACAGTGGCATCTCGGGACACAGCATGTAAACTGATGGTCGGATATTCCAAGGAGAATCCCATCCCTGATCCATCAAACCAAGATAGTCGGCTGAAAATCAGAACAAAGAAGAATTTTAAAGTAAGAAATGGCTTGCAAACAATTAAAAAAAGTTCTGAAATATGGTCCTTGTTATTTCTGAAGTTACCCGGTACCACAGATAATCAGTTAAACTACACAGTGAAGTACAGAGGATCTAGCAAAATGCTCAAAGCCAGTGCCAGTCTTTACAGGGATTCAGTAAGTCAAGCTGTATTTTTATTGCGAGGCTATAACCAGTGTTCTTGTCATCATTTTCTCCAGAACTATGAGATCGGAAAATCAATAATCTGTCCTAAAAAGGCAGCTACTCACAAGTTAACACATACAGCACCATACACTGGCGAAACACAATACACACTGCACTGTCGGAGGTGCTTTCAGATGAGATGTTAAACAGAGACCCTATCTGCCCTCTCAGGTTGACGTAAAAGATCCCGTGGAACTATTTCAAAGTGCAGGGAAGTTATCTCCGGTGTTCTAGCCAATATTTATCCCTCAAGCAACATCACAAAAACAGATTATGCTGGGAAACATTGCTGGTTGTGGGAGCTTGCTGTGCGCAAATTGGTTACCACGTTTCCTACATTACAGTGACTACACTCCAAAAGTACTTAATTGGCTGTAAAGCACCTTGAGACATCCAGTGGTCATGAAAGGTGCTGCATAAATGCAAGTTTTTCTATTTACTGGTGATGTTCACACTGTGACATCCAATGCACTCCCCCCACCTTGTACCATTCAAAAAGGGAGAATATAGTACTAAAGGTGGGACAAAAGGATAAAATTATAGCTAGGAGGAAGTTCAACTCAATTTGTAATCATTGACCCTGGACTCCAGTGTAAAAGCAAGAGAAATATCTTAGGACTGTTGAGATAGAATTTTTGTTTTGCTAAGGTAGTAAAACAAGAGACCTCTTGCCTGAACTGGTCAAGATTCATTGCACTGTGTCCTATTCAAACTCATTCTTCCCCAGCCCCGTGAACCCTTACTGCCATTGGTTTTACAATCTACAGCTGTTTGAAACTCAAGCTGGACAATGCATAATCATCACTTCCTGACTTATTCAGTCTTCTCTCCCACCCTTTACAACCTTGTTGGTGTCCTTAATGATACAGCTTTGCCCTTCACCGTGGCTGCTTAACATAATGCTCCTTTTACAGCAGTCCTCGGTGGCATATAGAATGTCCATGCTTTGCTATGAATGCTGATGTTGCAATAGCTTCAGTTTCACTCAGTCAAATGGCGCTATTAATTTCTATCCATTGGTGCAAGGGTGCAAGACTTTCAGTCCTCTTTTGATAAAGTAGTTGCAACCTTTCCCACATTAGGACATGAAGAATTTGAAGTTACAGAAGAGATTTACTAGAATGGTTCTAGAGATGAGAGATTACAGTTGTGGGGATAGACTGGAGAAGCTGGGGCTCTCCTTAAAGCAGAGGAGGCTAAGAGGAGATTTGATACAAGTGTTTAAAATCATGAAGGGTTTCAATAGAGTAAATAAAGAGAAATTGTTTCCAATGGCTGAAGGGTTGATAACCAGAGGGCTCAGATTTAAAGTGACTGGCAAAAGAACCAGACGCGACATCAGGAAAGACGTTTTCACATGACGAATGCTTATGATTTGGAATACACTCTCTGATAGGCTGGTGGATACAGATTCAATCAGAGCCTTCAAAAGGAAATTGGATAAATACTTGGAGAAAAAAAATTGCACAGATACAGGGGTAAGAATGAGTGGAAACTAATTCAATTCCTCTTCGAAAGAGCTGGCGCAAACTCAATGGGCTGAATAGCCTCCTTCTGTGCTGTACTGTTCTGTGATAGAATAAGGGTAAAAATGTTGTTGTGTAAAGTGTGAAAACGTTTTTCTGTCCAGAATCACCAACAAAAAAGTAGGATCAGGTAGCTGACACCAGACACCATCCCTTGTGTAACACCTCATGGACTTTGTTCAACCTAGCTGAGCTGCCTTGGTTGCTCAGGGGGTAAATGCTATGAGTTATGCAGAGCCCCAGTTTTGATTCCTGGTCAGTTGCTCAGTAGCTGACCTCAGCTGGGGTAACAGTCAGGCTTGCTGCAACTGCACAGAGAAAGAGGAGAAAAGAAAAATCAGTCCAGGTTCCTGCCGACAGCTGTCCAGTTGGCTAAGTATATATAACTTTTCACTGGTCTAATGAAAAAGCCCTGTTGCAAAGTAAATGAACAACAGCAAGATTACAATCTGCCCACCATATCAACTTGTGGTCTCCGAAACACAAGACTTTCAAACCCTGGGGGCCTCTCAGAAAGGAGTACTAAAACTGATGTTTAACTTCAGGAAAATGTGTAAGAAAGATGGAGAAACTTGGGCTTTTCAGTCTTAAAAGGTAACATACAACACTAAATGGCAAATTATTTGAAACTAAACTATGACGGCCAGACAAGTAGATACAGGTACAAACAGGTAAAATGTCAGAAGTTGTTTACATGAAGAATGATCAGCACAAGGAATGTGTCCCTCAGGTGGAACAGTGGAAACAAAAGCTTGGAATAATTTAACAGCTGGGTATTACAATGAGCCATGGGGCTTTCTGGATGAACGCACTTAGTGACCTTCTCTTTATATTGCTTGGACTCTTGTAAGGCGACAGCCGCGGCTCAGTGGCAGCATTTGCGCCTCGAGTCAGAAGGTGGCGGCTTCAGACTCACCCGAGACCCAAAAATCCAGGTGGACAGTATTGACGGAGTGCTGCATTGTCAGATGCATTGTCTTTCGAATGAGACATTAAAACAAGGCTTCGTCTGCCCTTTCAAGTAAACTGTTTTCGAAGAAGGGCAGGGGAGTTCACCCTAGTGTTCTTGCCAGTTCAGCCCTCAGTCAACATTAAAATAGATTATCTGGGTCATTATCACTTTACAGTTTTTAGAAGCTTGATGTGTGCGAATTGGCTGTTGCGTTTCCTACACACTTCACTAGTGACCACACTTCAAAGTACTTCATTGGCTGTAGAGCACATTTGGGACGCCCTGGAGTTGTGAAAGGCGCTGTAAGTTCTTCATTTCTTGGCTGAATTTTCCCAAATTATAGCTATTTTCGCCAAACACCTTCAACAACCTGTCTGTTCAATATGATCAATATTAGTGTTCCAGTTGCTGCTTCTGTGTTTGGGACAAGTACATTCAGAACAATCTCAATCAAATTCCGAGTGGACATGCACCCAGAGGACAAAAGTAGCTCTCAATTCAGTGCTGAGTGGCATTCCTCACTTGGAGAAGTGGTAATGCAGGAGCTGAGAATATACAGAAGGACTTTATTCTGCACCTCACACAC
This sequence comes from Heterodontus francisci, assembly GCF_036365525.1. Taxonomy (NCBI): domain Eukaryota; kingdom Metazoa; phylum Chordata; class Chondrichthyes; order Heterodontiformes; family Heterodontidae; genus Heterodontus; species Heterodontus francisci. The sequence goes on from NC_090376.1 coordinate 11,970,148, forward strand.
TTTATAAATCAAGGTTCACCCTGGGTGGAGAGGCAAACATATACTGCTCACATCATGGCATTTAGTGTCATGATTGTCATTTTGCGTCTAACTCTGGGCGCACTGACCCTTTAGCCAACTTGTAACGACCAATGTATTATTGGCATTAGCGCCAGAACTTTGCACTGACATTAAGTAAGGTTGACAGCCAAACTGGCAGGGTTACACACAGCACATTCACTGCTTCTGTATAATTCTCTGCTTTTCAATACTAAACTAGGCATATTCAGCACAATGGGAACTGGCACATTGACTGACCTGATTCAGGAATTTAAAGTGGAGTATCTGCATGTTTACACGTAACCTGCGCTTGATGTTGGCACTAGTTACCTTGAATAAATTGTCTTTCATTCCTCAGCGTGACCATCCTTCACCTTGATCAATGAAAACATTCACCAAAGTGTAAGAAAAAAAATATGTAAAAAGCAACTGTTTATTTAAAAGCAAAGCTGGCATTCAGCTGTGCTAGAGCAGCATGCAGTACAAAAGATGCAGAATTATTCCCACACAGGCTGGGATGAAAGACAAAGCCTTGGCTATGGGGTAGGTCCTGGGTATTCAGAGAAAAAAAAAATCACCAAATGATGTGGAGAAAACTTGGTCTGAATTTAAATGATACAACTAAAGTGGAGCATGGTCAGTCACTGGGTCCCAGTTGAAAGTATAACCCAATAGAGTATCGGGTGGCAGTAAAAAGGAATGCTCTTTTCCAATCTAATGTAACCTTCCCCGAATCTAGGGAATTTTGGAAAATTAAAACTAACGCATCAACTATCTCACTAACCACTTCTTTTAACACCCTAGGATGAAGTTCATCAGGACCCGGGGACTTGTCAGCCCACAGCCCCAACAATTTGTTCAGTACCACTTCCCTGGTGATTGTAATTTTCTTGAGTTCCTCACTCCCTTCCATTTCCTGACTTACAGCTATTTCTGGAATGTTACTTGTACCCTCTATAGTGAAGACCGATGCAAAATATCTGTTAAATTCATCTGCCATCTCCTTATATATCCATTAATTCCCCAGACTCACTTTCTATAGGACTAACGCTCACTTTGTTAACTCTTTTTTTTTAGATTAGAGATACAGCACTGAAACAGGCCCTTCGGCCCACCGAGTCTGTGCCGAACATCAACCACTCATTTATACTAATCCTACACTAATCCCATATTCCTACCAAACATCCCCACCTGTCCCTACATTTCCCTACCACCTACCTATACTAGTGACAATTTATAATGGCCAATTTACCTATCAACCTGCAAGTCTTTTGGCTTGTGGGAGGAAACCGGAGCACCCGGAGAAAACCCACGCAGACACAGGGAGAACTTGCAAACTCCACACAGGCAGTACCCGGAGTCGAACCCGGACCCCTGGAGCTGTGAGGCTGCGGTGCTAACCACTGCGCCACTATGCTGCCCTCTTGTGTATCTATAGAAACTCTTACTGTCTGTCTGTATATTTTTAGATAGCTTTCTCTCATACTCTAATTTTACCTTCCTTATCAATCTTATATTCATACTTTGCTGTTTTTTATATTCTGTCCAATCTTCTTACCTGCCACCTATCTTTGCATAAATATATGCTTTTTCTTTAAGTTTGATACTATCTTTAACTTTTTTAGTTAAGCAAAGATGGCAGGTTACCCCCCCTTAGAATTTTTCTGTCTCGTTGGAATGTATCTATTCTGTGTATTCTGAAAGCCATTAAATACATCCCAAATTCAAGCCTGATTCGTGAATTAACTTATCAAAGCCAGGATGGTGGTGCCCCGGGATAGGAGGGAGGGTTAAAGAAAATATACCGCGATTCTTGTCTGCTATCCAATAGCGCCAACTGGAATGGGATCGCGTGTGGGCAAGGATGAGGTTTGGTGAAATAGTCTGCTAATTCACACTGCCTGGGCCTACACAGGAGAGGTGCTGGGGGCAGCTAGTATTGATGGACCTACGACACAAGGATAGAAAACAGGTCTGAGGACACGGCAGACTGTAGGGAACTCTTGCAGATTGCACACCAGCATTCTGAGGATCTTTACCGGAGTTACATCAACTGTGAGCTGCATTAGGCTATGAATAGCAGAAATGTGAATCCAGCTTTCAGACCAAACAAACATCCCTCTTTCACACAAGAGCTATTGTTAACAAACTATACAGTCAGCACGGATTCCAAGAGCAAGGCACCATCCCACTCCCCGGTTTCATTGAAAATGGGCTGATCAAAGATCTCTGCCTCTGGCAACAAGCTGCTGAAAACAGTTATGCATGCAGTGCATATGCTGGGAGCTGGGATACGGCAAATGGCACAGTTGAACACAAAGCACTGGCTTCAGAAGGGACTCAGATAAAAACTCCCATTCAGACAAGCTTGGTCAAGCAGCAGGCTGCTATTCCTATACTAGCTGTGCAGAGTCAAGTGCCTGATCCATCAAGGAAAAAAAGTGAAGGATGAAAATATATAGATAAAATATCTGTTGCTCATCTGTGGTGATTTGCACAAGGACTGAATACCAAGTGTTGTTTTCAGGTGAAATGGTGCTTGGCAAGCAGGAATAATTTAACCAGGGCAGACAAGACATAAATTTTGTCTGGATTTTAAAGCCATACTTTCGGCCCTTATTTTATATAAAAACTTTGATTTGAAATCATTATTGTAGTTAAATTCCAAGCCAAATAGGAAAGCTGAGTTCACCAGAATGATAGAGGCTAAAAGAATTAAATTATGAGAACAGGTTGCATAGACTAGCCTTGTATTCTCAAACACAGATTAAGGGGTTATCTAACAGAGCTGTTTAAGATGATAGATACTGTTTTACCTAATGGGGGAGTCCAGAACAAGGGGGCATAACATTAAAATTAGAGCTAGGTTGTTCAGGGGCAATGTCAAGAAGCACTTCTTCACACAATGGATAGTGAAAATATGGAACGTTCTCCCCCACAAAGCTCTTAAGGTTGGGGGTCAATTGAAAATTTCAAAACTGAGATTGATAGAATTTTGTTAGGCAAGGGTATGAAGCGTTATAGAATCAAAGTAGATGGATGGAGTTAAGATTCAGATCATCCATATGTTTTAATTGTATGGCGGGCGGAACAAGCTCCAGAGGCTGAATGGTTTACTCCTGTTCCTATGTTCCAACCAATTCTAAAACATAAGAATTTCTCCACAGTACAGGCTGAGGAGTTGAGAGACTCGAAGCTGAGGCACCAAAGTACCACTGTTATTAGGAAGGTGACCAGTTTACACAGGCAATTTCCATTATAAATGTGGACAGCAATTTAAAGCTGACAGTTTGACAAAAACTTGACAAGAAAGACATAACAGGATGCGAGTGTAGATTTTTACTATCATACTCGCAGAGAGCTGCAAATTATTTGCAGTCAAATTTGTACCTTTATTGCAACAGCGGTGCTGTAAATACATGATTTCTAGCTATTCTTTCACCAAAGACTTTAACAGAATCAAAACTTCTCATTCTGGAAAAAGCTACATAAAGCCGTCCATGTGCAAAAACAGGCCTCGGAATATAAATACAAATTTTATCAAGAGCTTGGCCTTGTGGCTTGTTTATAGTCAAGTTTTCATCTGATGGGCTCAATATTATTTGAGGAATAGGCACTCTACTTCCTTGAAATCTGCCTGTTATAATTTCAGCATCCATCATTGAAGAAAATAGCTTCCTAACTACCAATCTTGTTCCATGACAAAGTCCTTGTTTAGGATTCAGGTTCCGTAGCAACATTATAACTGCTCCTTTCTTCAGTCTAAGTTTGTGCAGTGGCATGCCCATTGGAGTTAGACTGTGTAGAAACTCTGGCAGGTAAAGACTATAGTTTACAGAAGCGATGCTGATGTATTCTTTTAATTCACCTGACAGCTTTTCTAAAACCTGTTCATTCAAATCTAGCAAATTTTCACGTTTAGCACAAATAGCTTTCAAATACTAAGTCATATCAAATAATTACTTCCATCATTTTGCTGCACTAAACAATTCCATCATCTCTGCCACCCCTCCCATGCCATCCCTCATAGAAATAATCACTCCAGCCAGAGTAGCTGTTGTTCAGCTCCCCGAACCACTGCTGTTTTGTACAGGGCTTTGGTGAGACTGCACCTGGAATACTGGGTTCAGTTTTGGTCTCCACATTTAAGAAAGGATATACTTGCACTGGAGGCAGTGCAGCAAAGATTTACTAAATTGGTCCCTGGGATGAGGGCCTATATTCTCTGGAGTTTCGAAGAATGAGAGGCGATCTAATTCAGACATACAAGATTCTGAAAGGGCTTGATAGGGTCGAAGCTGAAAGATTGTTCCTGCTGGTCAGGGAATCTAGAACACATGGACACAGTCTCAGGATAAGTGGCCAATCATTCAGAACTGCGATGGGAAATTACTACACTCAAAGGGTTGTGAATCTTCGGAATTCTCCACCCCAGAGGGTTGTGGATGCTCCATCATTGAATACATTTAAGGCTGGGATAGATGGATTTTTGGCTCGCAGGGAATCAAGGGATATGGGGAGTGGGCAGGAAAGTGGAATTGAAGCCCAACATCAGCCATGAATGTACTGAATGGCGGAGCAGGCTCGATGGGTCATATGGTCTACTTCTGCTCCTATTCCTTGTGTTCTTGCATTTTTGTTCTCTACCAACCCCCTCCTGACACCACCGCCGCCAACCGTTAGTAGCTGCGGGTACATTACACACCCCACGTGCCTCTGCATGTTCCAGGCACTGCCCAGCAGATAAACACACCAACAGTGCCTCCCTTAAACTGACCAATCAAAACAATGTGAACAAACAAAAGCTACTATAGATGTTGATGAGACGATTAAGGCGGGAGGTCATGAAATGCACTACCTAAATTCAATTTCTTTCCTTCTTTAAAATATGCAAAGCCGCAAGAAATGAATGTGATAGTGCAGCAGTTTTCTTGCTTAACTGAATCCAGAGACTGGCTCCATAGCAGTCTGAGAATTTAAATTCGCTTTTAAAAAGTTGCAAGAGCTGGTATCAGTAAAAACGATGGTGAAGCTGTTGGATTGTCGTAAAAACCCAACTAGTTCATTAATGTTCTTTGGGGAAGGAAACCTGCCATCCTTGCTATTTTTTAATTTTGTTCGGGATGTGGGCATCACAGACTATGCTGGCATTTATTGTCCATCCCTAACTGCCCTTGAGAAGGTGGTGGTGAACTGCCTTCTTGAACCACTGCAGTCCTTGTGGTGTAGCTACACCCACAGTGCTGTTAGGAAGGGAGTTCCAGGATTTTGACCCAATGACAGTGAAGGAATGGTGATATATATTTTTATTTATTTATTTAGAGATACAGCACTGAAACAGGCCCGTCGGCCCACCGAGTCTGTGCCGACCATCAACCACCCATTTATACTAATCCTACACTAATTCCATATTCCTACCACATCCCTACCTGTCCCTATATTTCCCTACCACCTACCTATACTAGGGGCAATTTATAACGGCCAATTTACCTATCAACTGCAAGTCTTTGGCATGTGGGAGGAAACCGGAGCACCGGGAGGAAACCCACGCAGACACAGGGAGAACTTGCAAACTCCACACAGGCAGTACCCAGAATTGAACCCGGGTCGCTGTGAGGCTGCGGTGCTAACCACTGCGCCGCCCAAAAGTTCTAAGTCACGATGGTATGTGGCTTGGAAGGGAACTTGCAGGTCAACGTATATCTGGTCTATATTACACTCCAGACCCACACCAACATGCTCAGCAATTAACACTCTGAAACAGCCTGGCAAGAGGCAAAAACAGGACCAGCGCCATTCTCAAGATGATGAATCAAGGTCAGCCCTTCCCGCATACCACGAATAAATATTAAAAACAATGCTCACATCAAACTTTTTAACCCATGTTTAATCTAGAACCAAAACATGAATCTCATTCTGTCCAAAGCATCTCAGTCCACTGAGCCCTCTTTCTCCAGTAACCTCCCCCACTCCCTCTCCTCTGAACCTCTCTCGTCTCCAATCTCTTTGAACTTCCCACTGTGGCCACCTACCTGCCACCCCTGCTTTTTGGCCCCATCCCTTCCTTGCTTGCAGTCCCCTCAGTGCCCTGCCTCACTGCCACCCCATTTCAGCCTTTTTTCCTCCGCCCTTTCGCTCCCCAAACCGTTACCTGTCTCCCTCCTCCTCACTCTACGACTCTCCCCTTCTCTTTCCCTCCTTCCTCTCCCCCTTCTTTCTCCCTCCTTCTCACTTCTCTCTCCCTCCCTCGCCCCTCTCTCCTTCCCCGCATTTATCACCCACTCCCCCCCTGTATTTCCAACCTCCCCTCCCCACTCTCACCTTTCGGCGATGTACAAGGTGCCGGTGCCCAGGCCCTTGCCGTCCAGAACCGCCGCGATCTCGGGCTGCAGGAGCCGGACTCCCTCGGCCGGGGGCGGGAAACACCTCAGGAAAACCATGGGGCAGACAGTGGCAGCGCCTGGACACCCTCCCCGCCGGACCTCAGCCTCCTCACCGTAGGAACAGACACTCCAGTTGCGGGCCCAATGCTCCGACTCTCTCCCCTCTCCCTCAGCCTGAACGCTCCATGCGGCTCCCGCCCGGATACCGTCACCAAACACCCGCTTCCGGCCGCTACCAGCGCCCGGGAGCAGTCCAATGGCGCAATTACAGTAACACGGCGCCACTGGCGCCCGGGAGGAGTCATTACCACACCGTCCAATGACGCAATTACAGTAAAACAGCGCCGCCAGCGTCCGGGAGGGGTCATTCCAAAGCAATCCAATGGCGCAATTACAGTAAAACAGCGCCGCCAGCGTCCGGGAGGGGTCATTCCAAAGCAATCCAATGGCGCAATTACAGTAAAACAGCGCCGCCAGCGTCCGGGAGGGGTCATTCCAAAGCAATCCAATGGCGCAATTACAGTAAAACAGCGCCGCCAGCGCCCGCAAAGAATCAATACAACATATCGTAATTGCCGCAGTTACAGTAATATAGCACCGCCAGTGTCCGGGAGGAGTCATTACAACACAATGCCTTTGGTGCAATTACAGAAATACAGTACCTGTGGAGGCCGAGAGGGATCATTACAACTCATCACCATTGGTGCAATTACAGCAATACAGCACAGCCAGCGACCGGTAGGAGTCATTACAACAGAACCCCATTGGTACAATTACAGTAATACAGTGCCTGCCGCTAGAGACCGGGAGGAATCATTACAACGCAATGCCATTGGTGCAATTACAGCAATGCAGCACCACCAGCGAGCGGGAGATATCGTTCGAGGGCACCTGCCATTTGCTTTTGGAATGTATGAATACCCAACACCACCAGTTGATAGGTGTCATTTCATCAACACAAGACCACTTGGCTGGTGGAGCTCCAATGATAGGAATCCAGTGCCAGCGGAAATGCAACTTGAGGGTCAATTTGTAATTGTAAACGAAGTATAATGAAAGGAACGCAGGGAGTTGGGAGTGTATTTTCAGGAGAGTAGAACTATAAAGAATGGCCTAACACCATCAATAACACCACCAGAAGACAGGGAAGTGCAATTACAGTCACAGCAAGGGGTGGGAAGTTTACATATAGCACCTCCTGTAGGCCAGAACAAGTAATTATTGCACCACAGTATCACTAAGTGTTGAGAAGGTATAATGGTGTCAGTAACAGGCAGATACAGTGCCACCAAACCAACTGCTAGCAAACATTTGTCATGTGTTACAACCGACGTGGGAGGAGTGCACTGTCTTTTCGAGTTTCACTTCTCCACAGGTCACAACATATATTTTTTAAATGTTTACCCAGTTACCGATGCAGTCAATCATATACTCTACTCTTTATCCCAAAATAAAATACACCAACCAGGTTTCTTTAATAAACAACAAAATTATCAGTTTATTATAAAACAAGACTTAACCAGTAATGAAAAAAGCATTAACACAGATTGAAGTATGAAAGCTTCCCTTTTTAAACTCCCCACACACAAACTAACTTCTTATCATTTCTTTGCAGACAAAGACTTTGGGAAGGTTGTTGTCATTGGTTGCAGTCCCACATCCTTGACTGACAGATTCTTCCACAGCTGGTACAAGTGAAGGTGTAGACACTGCTGGGGGAAATTAGAGTCATCGAAAGATACAGCACTGACACAGGCCCTTTGGCCCACTGAGTCTGTGCTGACCATCAACCACCCATTTATACTAATCCTACATTAATCCCATACCTACACTAGAGGCAATTTACAATGGCCAATTTACCTATCAACCTGTAAGTCTTTGGCCGTGGGAGAAAACTGGAGCACCTGGTAGAAACCCACACAGTCACACTTGCAAACTCTGCACAGACAGTACCCGGAACTGAACCCGGGTCACTGGAGCTGTTAGGCTACAGTACCAACCACTGTGCCAACCACTTGAAGCTATCCTTTCCCTCCTTTTCTCTTTCATGCTGGTTCTTTGCTCAGTCTCAAAGGTGTCTGTAGCCGTCCTGATGTAGCATCTCCAGGCATGCGATCTATGGCCTGCGTTTCCCACTGGCGATTTGATTTGATTTAGATATACAGCACTGAAACAGGCCCTTCGGCCCACCGAGTCTGTGCCGACCACCAACCACCCATTTATACTAATCCTACACTAATCCCATATTCCTACCACATCCTCACCTGTCCCTATATTCCCCTACCACCTACCTATACTAGGGGCAATTTATAATGGCCAATTTACCTATCAACCTGCAAGTCTTTGGCATGTGGGAGGAAACCGGAGCACCCGGAGGAAACCCACGCAGACACAGGGAGAACTTGCAAACTCCACACAGGCAATACCCAGAATTGAACCCTGGTTGCTGGAGCAGTGAGGCTGTGGTGCTAACCACTGCACCGCGATGGTCAATGTGGCACAAAGAGAGAGACTTCAGGGAGTCCTTGAAACGTTTGCATGGGGCCCCTCTGTTCCTTTGACCTGTGGTCAGCTCTCCATACAACATGATCTTGGGCAGGCGACTGTCGTCCATAGGATCTTTTACAGCCATCTAAGAGGGCAGAAGGGACCTGGGATTAATAATTATCCACTGCCCTCAAAGCCCATGTAATATGATGACTGCATTGGTCTTGCTGTCACGTGTGCAATGCTGCAGGTGGTCTTTCTGAACAATATGTTTAAATGTTCAGCTTCATGGTAGAAGTATAGAAATGATACAGCAGAGGAGGCCATTCAACCCATTGTGCCTGCGGCTCTTTGAAAGAGCTATCCAATCAGTCACCTCTGATCTTTGCCCACAGCCCTGCAAATGTGTTCCCTTAAAGTGTTTATCCAATTCTCTATTGAAAGTTATTGTTGAATTTGCTTCTATCACCCTTTCTTAGCATTATTATTAATAATTAGTGTCGTAAACAACGCAGAAAGAGCAGTTGGATTAAAAATAATCCTGGAATAATACAGTAAATGCTGTGGAGCCTGCTCTAATATAATATATAATAAAAACAAGAAATGCTGGAACCACTCAGCAGGTCTGGCAGCATCTGTGAAAAGAGAAACAGAGTTAACGTTTCAGGTCAGTGACCCTTCTTCGGAACTGACAAATATTAGAAAAGTCACAGGTTATAAGCAAGTGAGGTGGGGGTGGGGCAAGAGATAACAAAGAAGATGTAGATTGGACAAGGCCACATAACTGACCAAAAGGTCATGGAGCAAAGGCAAACAATATGTTAATGGTGTGTTGAAAGACAAAGCATTAGTACAGATTAGGTATTAACGGACTGAATATTGAACAGCAGCAAGTGCAAACCTGAAAAAAAACACAGTGGGTAAGCAAACAGTGGAGCCTGCTCCTTGGCTGCAGGTGTTTTGAGATTGAGGGCGGGCGCGTTTTGAATTGGCCCAGGCGACGCTCCGTAGCCTTGTTGTGGCTGGCGTGGTAGCTAAGGGTGGCCTTTAGTAACCGGCTGTAAGGTGAAGCCTGCGGATTGAACGGAGGGAAATAGCTTGAGGATGATTCGCAGCTGGCCGCAGAGCCGCGGTTTAAGGGCAGTTTAGACCTTCTGCGCATTAATAAGCTGCGGGAATTTTGTGTGGTCAGCCTGGGCTGTCCCTTCGCAGCAACAACAAAGTCAACAGAAACAATGAGAATTATCAGAAAGCGCAGGGCCAAAGCTCAATAAACACCCGCAGAGGCGGCAGCTTTAAGCATTAACCCCAGCAGGAGGTTTTATTGTCATTACAAGGGCCAGTCAATTCCCCAGTGACATTGAAACAGCAGGTCTCATGTATCACTCGCGGTAAGTTGCATAATACAGCATTTTAAGAATGACTTGCATTTATATAGTGCCTTTCACAACCTCGGAACATCCCGAAGTGCTTTACAGCCAATGACATACTTATGAAGTACAGTTACTGCTGTAATGTAAGAAACATGACAGCCCATGTGTACACAGTAAGCTCCCACAAACAGCAATGTGATAACGACCAGATAATCTGTTTTAGTGATGTTGATTGAGAGGTAAATGTTGGCCAGGACACCGGTGAGAACTCACTTGCTCTTCGAAATAATGCCATGCGATCTTTTACAACTACCCGAGCAGGGAGATGGGGCCTCAGTTTACTGTCTGATCCGAAAGACTGTATCTCTGACAATGCAGCACTCCCCCAGTATGGCACCGGAGTGTTGGCCTTGATTTTTGTGCTGAAGTCCTGTCGTGGGACTTGAATCCGCAACCTTCTGACTCAGGTGAGAGTCCTACCCATGAGCAATAATTGATCAATAGGAACACCAATAGCCTTCTAGCTATTTATATGCCTGTGAATCACTCTGAAGTCTATGCATCTCTGAAGTGAATATAAGCAGCTTTTTAAGCCTGAGTAACTAAAGTTCTTTAAGTTGGGGCTTATTCTAATGGCCCTCCTTTGAACCTTTTCCAAAGCCTCTATGGCACCAACCAAAACAACATGCATTATTTTAAATGTGGTCTAACCAAGTTCTTATACAAGGATAAAGTAGAATACTTTATTTCATATTGGATATTCCTGTTAATACAACCTAATGGTCGATCGGGCCTTGGCTACAGCCTCTGAATGAAGTGTTAAACCCTGGCCCTTTCTCTCCTCTCAAGTGGATGTAAAGGATCCCATGATACCATTAGAGTAGGGAGTCCTCCCCAGTGGTCTAGGCCAATATTTATCCCTTAACTGAAATCACTAAAACAGATTACCTCATGATTATCACATTGCTGTTTGTGGGAGCTTGCCACATTTCTGACATTACAACAGTCTTCAAAAGTGCTTCATTGGCAATAAAACGCTTTGGTACATCCTGATGTCGTGAAATGCTTCTCAGCATTGGCCAGGAATCTTCAGAGAACTATAATACTAAGATTCTTTATTCTCAACCCATTTCTGTTCAGTTCCCTGTAAAGTGTAAGCATACTTGGTGTTGGTCCTTCCCACTTGCATCACACTGTGCTTAAATACCATTTGCAAAGGTTTGGCACATTTTCCCAGCATATTTAAATCTGCTTGCAGAAATTTCTTCTCTTCCAGCATCCTAATACTTGTAGACTTTCACCAAAGTTTTAGCTGCTTCCTCTGTTACCTGCACTTTCTTCTTTATATTCTGTATCTTGTTCTTATTCAACATGCTACAGAATCCCGGGCTTTATAAATAGAGCTGTAGAGTGAAAAAGAAAGGAAGTTATGCTAAATGTTTACAAATCACTTGTAGAGCTTCAGCTAGAGCTTTGTGACCAACTCTGGGCACCATAGTTTTGGGAAGGATGTCAAGGCCTTGGAGACAGTGCAGAGGAGATTTACCTGAATGGTGCCAGGGATGAGGGGCTTCAGTTATGTGGAGAGATCAGAAAAGCTGGGATAGTTCCCCTTAGAACAGAGAATGTTTGGAGGAAATTTAATAGAAAGATTCAAAATCGTGAAGGGTTTTGATAGTAAATAGGGAAAAACTGTATCCATTTGCAAGAGGGTCTCTAATCACAGATAATTGGTAAAAGAACCGGGGGGAGATGAGACTTTCTAGCGACTTATGATCTGAAGTGCACTCCCTGAAAGGGCAGAGGAAGCAGTCTCAATAGTAACTTTCAAAAGGAAAATAAATATATATACTTGAAAAGGAAAAGATTGCAGGGATATGGGGAAAGAGCAGGGGAGTGGGTCTAATTGGATGATGGGCCGAATAGTCACCACCTCTGCTGTATGATTCTATGACCCCCCAGCCCCTCCTCCCCGCAACCTTTACAGGGTCATAGAGTCGCACAGCACAGAAACAGGCCCTTTGGCCCACCATGTCCATGCCGAGCATAATGACTATCAAAACTAATCCCATCTGCCTGCATTAATTCTATATCCCTCTATGCCTTGCTCATTCAAGTCCAGATGCCTCTTCAATGTTGCTACTATTCCCCTGCCTCCTCCACCTCCTCTGGCAGCTCATTCCAGATACCCACTATTCTTCGTGTGAAGAATTTACCCCTTTGATCCCCTTTAAACCTCCTCCCTCTCACCTTAAATCTATGCCCTCTAGTTTTAGTCACCCCTACCATGGGAAACAGACTCTGACTATCTACCCTATCTATGCCTCTCATAATTTTATATACCTCTATCATGTCCCCTCTCAGCCTCCTTCGCTCCAGGGAAAACAGACCCAGCCTATCCAATTTCTCTTTATAACTCAAGCCCTCCAAACTAGGCAACATCCTTGTGAATCTTTTCTGCATCCTCTCTAGCTTAATCACATCTTTCCTGTAGTGCGGCGACCAGAACTGCACACAGTACTCCAAGTGCGGCCTAACAAACGTCATGTACAACTATAACATGACGTCCCAACTCTTGTACTGAATGCCTCGGCCAATGAAGGCAAGCATGCCATGTGTCTTCTTCACCACCCTGTCTACCTATGTTGCCACTTTCAGGGAACTATGTACTTGCACCCCAAGGTCTCTGCTCAAGAACACTCCTCAGGGCCCTGCCATTCACTGTATATGTCCTGCCCTGGTTTAACTTTCCAAAATGCATCACTTCGCACTTGTCTGCATTAAATTCCATTTGCCACTCCCTTGCCCACTTTCCCAGTTGATCTATATCCTGTTGTAACCTTAGACAACCTTCTTCACTGTCCACTATACCAGCAATTTTGGTGTCATCTGCAAACTTACTGATCATGTCCCCTACATTCTCATCCAAGTCATTAATATATATGACAAACAACAGAGGGCCCAGCACCGATCCCTGCGGCACACATTGCGGCACTGTGGTCATTGAACCTGCATCTGCCAATGCTGCTAGCTAGCGCAGGCCCTTGGAAGTGTACTTGATGTTAAAAATTCACTACCCAGGTCCTCCTGATGTTGGTGCAGCCACTGTTTAGTGTGGGACTGAGAAAAGCAGTGCTAGAAGGCCCTGCAGAGAGATCACCAGTCTATGTTGAGTTACTTAGCAGATCTCACCAGTACTGACAATTGGGACACTCCAGGTGACCATGGCAACTCGGCTGGGGGTGATGTGGGACGCTGCCTTTTATAACTTTAACCTTGTTCTCATCTTTCCATCCTTCCAGTTAATATGTGCCCCCTGAACCTGACTTTTAGTGCCTGTGGATTTTTGGGGATTTACCACTTGGGGGCAGCAGTTGCTCTGCACAGACATGGGAACAAGTTGCTTGGTAAAATACAGAACTATGCTGGAGCCTCTGGCGGAGCTTTGGTTGCTGCTGTTCTGCTTTTACAACCTGAAAAACTAGAGGTGAGTAAGAAAGGAGTTACAGTAAGCACAGCACCTTGAATATCTACTATCGGGATTTTCATTAGATTGCACTTTTGAATGTGAATCAGAAATTCAGCACCATATTGCGGGCTGTGCTCTGTCCATATTTAGTCGTATTTATTCTCACTTCCCTGCTCTTTAACATTTTTCCTCTTCAACTGTTAATCTGATTCCCTCCTCGATGCTGTGATTGGCTTCAATAGCCACTTGTAGCAAAGCATTGCATCTCCTATGTGAAACAATGGCCTGGATTTTGCAGTAGTGATGACAGCAAAACTGTCAGCCTTTGCTGTCATTATTCCTCTAAAACAGACAGCAACGCCTGGAGTCCGGATATGTGTAGTTCAACACTGAAATCCATAAGTTGCTGACAGTGATTCTATGCTTCTCCATGGAGTGCGCTGTTGAAATCCCGGCTGTCTGCAGTTAATTAGAAAGAATGGATATCGAGACTGTGGATAAACTGCAACATAAGACTTATTACCACAAAACCAAGGATAAGACAACATAGTTATTTGAAACTCAAAAAAAATTACTACTGATTTGAGCAGAAATAGTGAAGACTGAACACTTGCTACAACAACAAATATTTATATAGTGCCTTTCATGCTGAAAAATTTTCCAAGGCTCTTAAATCTAATAGAGGTATTCAACATTCACGCCACACAAGTGCCAGGCAATGACCAGCTCCAACAAGAGAGAATCTAACCATCTCCCCATGACATTCAACAGCATTACTATCGCTGAATCCCCCACTATCAACATCCTGGGGATTACCATTGGTTTGTGGCTACAAGAGCAGGTCTGAGCCTGGGAATTTTAGAGTCATAGAGTTGTACAGCATAGAAACAGGCCCTTTGGCCCACCGCGTCCATGCCAACCATAATGCCTATCTATACTAATCCCACCTGCCTGCATTAATTCCATATCCCTCTATGCCTTGCTCATTCAGGTACCTTTCCAGATGCCTCTTAAATGTCGCTACTGTTCCTGCCTCCACCACCTCCTCAGGCAGCTCATTCCAGATACCCACTATTCTTTGTGTGAAGAATTTACCCCTTTGATCCCCTTTAAACCTCCTCCCTCTCACCTTAAATCTATGCCCTCTAGTTTTAGTCACCCCTACCATGGGAAACAGACTCTGGCTATCTACCCTATCTATCTTTTTCTTTTGGGCCTCCTTATCTCGAGAGACAATGGATACGCGCCTGGAGGTGGTCAGTGGTTTGTGAAGCAGCGCCTGGAGTGGCTATAAAGGCCAATTCTGGAGTGACAGGCTCTTCCACAGGTGCTGCAGAGAAATTTGTTTGTTGGGGCTGTTGCACAGTTGGCTCTCCCCTTGCGCCTCTGTCTTTTTTCCTGCCAACTACTAAGTCTCTTCGACTCGCCACAATTTAGCCCTGTCTTTATGGCTGCCCGCCAGCTCTGGCGAATGCTGGCAACTGACTCCCACGACTTGTGATCAATGTCACACGATTTCATGTCGCGTTTGCAGACGTCTTTATAACGGAGACATGGACGGCCGGTGGGTCTGATACCAGTGGCGAGCTCGCTGTACAATGTGTCTTTGGGGATCCTGCCATCTTCCATGCGGCTCACATGGCCAAGCCATCTCAACCCTATCTATGCCTTTCATAATTTTATATACCTCTATCATGTCCCCTCTCAGCCTCCTTCGCTCCAGGGAAAACAGACCCAGCCTATCCAATCTCTCTTTATAACTCAAGCCCTCCAAACCAGGCAACCTGCACCCTCTCTAGCTTAATCATATCTTTTCTGTAGTGCGGCGACCAGAACTGCACACAGTACTCCAAATGCGGCCTAAACAACGTTATGTACAACTGTAACATGACGTCCCAACTCTTGTACTCAGTGCCTCGGCTGATGAAGGCAAGCATGTCATACGCCTTCTTCATCACCTTGTCTACCTGTGTTGCCACTTTCAGGGAACTATGTACTTGCACGCCAAGGTCTCTCTGCTCAAGAACACTCCCCAGGGCCCTGCCATTCACTGTATATGTCCTGCCCTGGTTTAACTTCCCAACATGCATCACTTCACACTTGTCTACATTAAATTCCATTTGCCAGTCCCTTGCCCACTTTCCCAGTTGATTTATATCCTGTTGTAACCTTAGATAACCTTCTTCACTGTCCACAATACCACCAATTTTGGTGTCATCTGCAAACTTACTAATCATGCCCCTTACATTCACATCCAAGTCATTAATATATATGACAAACAACAGAGGGCCCAGCACTGATCCCTACGGTACACCACTGGTCACCGGCCTCCAATCTGAAAATCAACGCTCCACTACCACCCTGTGCCTCCTATCACCAAGCCAGTTTTGTATCCAGTTTGCTAGCTCACCTTGGATCCCATGTGTTCGAACCAAGTAACCCACCTCCGGACTCCCCGAGTCCTGTCCGTCATCTACAAGGCACAAGTTAGGAATGTGATGGATTACTCTCCACTTGCCTGGATAGGTGCAGCTCCAACAACACCCAAGAAGCTCGACACCATCCAGGACAAAGCAGTCTGCTTGATTGGCACCCCAAACACCACCTTCAACATTCACTCCCTTCACCACCGACACACAGTGGCAGCAGTGTGTACTATATACAAAATGCACTGCAGCAACTCACCAAGGCTCCTTAGACAGCACCTTCCAAAACTGCTAACTCTACCACCTAGCAGGACAAGGGCAGCAGTTGCATGGGAACACCAGCACCTGCAAGTTACCCTCCAAGCCACACACCATCCTGCCGTGAAACTAAATCACCGTTCCTTCACTGTCGCTGGGTCAAAATCCTGGAACTCCCTTCCTAACAGCACTGTGGGTGTACCTACATCCCAAGGACTGCAGCGGTTTAAGAAGGCAGCTCACCACCTTGTCTAGGGCAATTAGGGATGGGCAATAAATGCTGTCCTAGCCAGTGACACTCACATCCCAGGAACGAATAAAAAAAAAAGGTCCACTCATCTAGTTTTAAAATGTGGATCAGCTTCTCTGCCCCAAAAAGTTGGACAAATCCAGCTTTAAAGCACTCTCCTGGCTAGCCGCGCATCTTCCACTTATCTGAAACTCTGCTGCCCTTATTCTAACTTGCATCAAGTCCCGTTCACTCATCACCCCCTGTGCTCACTGTCTACATGGGCCACCCAATCCACCAATGCCTCTTACTTAAATGTAACCATTGTGTTCAAATTCCTACATGGCCTTGCCCCTCTCTATCTCTGTGACCCCTTGCAAGCTCTACAACCCTCCAAGAACTCTGCATTCCTTCAACTCTGGCCTCCTGTGCACCCCTAACTTTCTTTGCCCATCATTGGTGGTTGTGCCTTCAGTTGTAGGTTCAGTAGTCCCTGAACCCTGGAATTTCCTCCTTAAGCGTCTCCACCTCTTTCCTCATTTTAAGACATTCCTTTATAATCTTCCTCTTTGACCAAGCTTTTCATTGTCCATCCTAATGTTTCCTTCTTTGGCTCTTTGTTAATTTTTTTGTCTGATTACATCCAGTGAAGTGCCTTGGAATATTTTATTATATTATATAAATGCAAATTGTTGCTGTTGACCAAAGCAAAGTACTTGCTGTGCAAGAGCTCCTGAAATGTGACCCTTTTTCCTGTGCTGAGCTTTTCTCTTGTCTGCAGTTGCTGAGGTTTTGATGGTGTCTGCTGTATTTCCTGTGACTTTACTCTCAGCCCTTGTCTTGTTCACAGCAGGGTCACTCTTGCTCTTGCTTTTGCATCTACACTTTCCGCCACCTCCTGATGAGTTTTGCATTTCAATCAGTGCTTCCCACCATTTTCCAGCTATTTTAGGAAATCTTTTCTTCGGCTATTAAATCTACTAATGCCTGTTTGGATGTTAGTTGACCTTATCTGTACTCTTGACTGTTATTTGGATGCACAACCCCTCTTTATTTTGATCAGTCCTATAGTCCCTATTTTCATTTCTGGCAAAGGAACCCCAACACTCCTCTGTTCCAGTGGTGAATAAACTATATTCTCCAAACAATGTTCACGGCTGCAACAATCTATCTTTCCTTTGTTTTAAAGTTACTGCTGCACCCACTGTACATTTCAGAATTCCTACATTTACAGCTGTGTTTT
Organism: Heterodontus francisci; assembly: GCF_036365525.1. NCBI lineage: Eukaryota > Metazoa > Chordata > Chondrichthyes > Heterodontiformes > Heterodontidae > Heterodontus > Heterodontus francisci. Next base: position 11,988,055 of record NC_090376.1, read on the forward strand.
TATTAATGTGGTGCGCAGGATCTCTTGCCGAAAGTAAAACCTAATGCCGCCCCCCCAGTGTATGTTTAATGGCTCGAGGTGTTAAGATGGTTACTGTACTGCTGTATTTTCTTGTCTCCTCTCCTGGAGATGGTGATTAATGCTAGGGTGCAACACCAAAGATGCCTAGCTCCCATCCTTCCACATGCCATGAACCATGGTGATTGTTGGCTAGCTATTATCATGTTGTGGGCAACAAGTTCGACTGCATTCTGTCCTCACCTAATGTGCACTAACGTACTTTTAAAATACATAAGGGTTTATTTATTTTTATTTTATTTAGAGATACAGCACTGAAACAGGCCTTTCGGCCCACCGAGTCTGTGCTGACCAACAACCACCCATTTCTACTAACCCTACAGTAATCCCATATTCCCTATCACCTCCCTACACTAGAAGCAATTTACAATGGCCAATTTACCTATCAACCTGCAAGTCTTTGGCTGTGGGAGGAAACCGGAGCACCCAGTGAAAACCCACGCGGTCACAGGGAGAACTTGCAAACTCCGCACAGGCAGTACCCAGAATCGAACCCGGGTCCCTGGAGTTGTGAGGCTGCGGTGCTAACCATTGCGCCACTGTGCCGACCACAGCTGCGGTTCCTTGACTTTATAAACGGAGACATCGAGTACAAAAGAAAGGACGCTATGCTGAACCTTAATAAAACACTGGTTAGGCCCTAGCTGGAGTATTGCATCCAGTTCTGGGAACCACACTTTAGGCCTTAGAGATGGTGCAGAGGAGATTTACTAGATTGTTACCACTGTACAGGATTTGAGTTACATTGAGAAACTAGAGAAGCTGGAGTTGTTCTTCTTAGAGCAAAGAAGGTTAAGGGGACATTTGATAGAGACGTTCAAAATTACAAAGGATTTTGACAGAGTAAATAAAGAGAAACTCTTTCCAGTGGCAGAAGAGTTGATAACCAAAGACAGACATTTAAGATAATTGGCAAAAGAAACAGGTGAGATGAAGAGAATTCTTTTATACAGTGAATTGTTATGTTCTGGAATGTGTTGCCTGAAAGGCTGGTGGAAGCAGATTCAAAAGGGAAAATAATAGAAGAGGAGAAATTAGCAGGGCTATGGGGAAAGGGCAGGGGGGAGGATTAATTGGCCATGTTTTTCAAAGAGCTGACACAAGCACAATGGGCTGATTGGCCTTTTGTGCTGTATAATTCTATGAATGTGACTGGTGATCAGAAACTGAAACACTGACTGATTTTCAAACCTAGCACCTTGCCGGTCTGTATGGTTCAGTCAACCCCCTCCAAATGATTGGAGAGAAGCTGTTCTAATTTTTAATTTTTCTTTTTCTTGCCCTCCCCCCACCACCACCCCCGCTACCTCAGCAATGCAAAGAATTTACTTACAGGTTTGCAGCTGAAGTCCGGAAACAGAGGCTTGGAGCAATAACACCCGGTTATGACTTTATGAAGCAATTGAGGTAAGAGAACATAGGAACAGAGAAGGCCATTCAGCCCCTCGAGCCTGTGCCGCCAATCAGTTATATCATGGCTGATCTGTATCTTAACTCCAATTACCATCCTTGATCCTGTAACCCTTAGTACCATTACCTCACAGAAATCTATCAATCTCAGTTTTGAAACTTTCCCCCATCCTCAACAGCATTTTTGGGGCACAGAGTTCCAGATTTCCACTGTGTGAAGGAGTGCTTCTTGACAACACCCCCGAATTACGTAGCTCTATTTTTAATGTTAAGCCTAGTTGTTCTGGGGCACCTTATTGTCACAAAACTTCTTCCAATTAGAGTTTGAGTTGTGTGGAAAATTTTCTTCCCTGCTTTTGAAGGTAATGTAACTTAAAGAAAACTTAGAAATTCATTGACTCCACACCTACTTCACAGGTATAAAATACACACCTAAGCAGCCAATATGGTGCGGGGTGGATGCGTGAAATTTCATGCCAGAAGTGTGTTTGCCTGCCATATTGGTGAAGACTCCGCTATGGGCATTCAGGGCTCTCTACAAGAAAGACGCGTTAAGCCCTTTTCATATGCAATTAAAGGGCCCAACACCTGTTTCGGAACTGCTTCCTGAAATTGGGCTGCCCTGAACGTAGCCTGCTGCATTCAGGATAATATTACATGCTGCCTAACCTCAAAGAGCCACTGGAGGCCACCTCCAAAATGCTAAGTGGTTACCTGAATGTTGATCTGGGAGCTGCTCCCAACTCCACAGCTGGCCTCAAGACCATTGCCAGCCTCCGCCCTGTCCCCTCCAATCACCGGGGTGGCAATTGGTCCAACTTTGTACTCATAGAGCTGGCTAGCTGCCTCTGGGCAGACGATTGTCTTGCACTGCCGGAGCAGCCTTCCTGCGGAGACGATAATAAAGCAAGGCTCTGACTGACTGGTTGGTTCAGATGGATATAAAAGTTTCCGTGTCGCTAATCAGTGAAGAACACTGAGCTTTCCTGGTTTAAGATGTTGACCAGGCCAACACTGTCCATGACAGTATTGGTAGGAGTGACCATCGCACAGTCGTTGTGGAGAAGTCCCGCCTTCACATTGAGGATACCCTCCTTCGTGTTGTGCTATATTTCAAACAGATCTAGCAATGCAAAACTGGACATCCATGAGGCGCTGTGGGCCATCAGCAGCAGCAGTATTGTACTCCACCACAATCTGTAACCTCATGGCCCAACATGTCCCCCACTCTACCATTACCATCAAGCCAGGAGACCAACCCTGGTTCAATGAAGAGTGCAGGAGGGGATGCCAGGAGCAACACCAGGCATACCTCAAAATGAGGTGTCAATCTGGTGAAGCTACAACACAGGACTATCTGCATGCAAAACTGTGTAAGCAGCATGCAATAGAGCTAAGCGATCCCATAACCAACAGATCAGATCTAAGCTCTGCAGTCCTGCCACATTCAGCTGTGAATAGTGGTACACAATTAACTAACTGGAGGAGGTGGCTCCACAAATATCCCCATCCTCAATGATGGGGGAGCCCAGTGCATCAGTGCGAAAGATAAGGCTGAAGCATTTGCAACAATCTTCAGCCAGAAGTGCCGAGTTGATGATCCATCTCGGCCTCCTCCTGAGGTCCCCAGCATCACAGATGCCAGACTTCAGCCAATTTGATTCACTCCGCGTGATATCAAGAAACTGAAGACACTGGATACTGCAAAGGCTATGGGCCCTGACAATATCCCGGCAATAGTACTGAAGACCTGTGCTCCAGAACTTACCGTGCCCTTAGCCAAGCTGTTCCAGTACAGCTACAACACTTGCATCTACCCTGCAATGTGGAAAATTGCCCAGGTATACCCTGTACACAAAAAGCAGGACAAGTCCAACCCGGCCAATTACCGCCCCATCAGCCCACTCTCAATCATCAGTAAAGTGATGGAAGGTGTCATCAACAGTGCCATCAGGCGGCACTTGCTTAACAATAACTTGCTCAGTGACGCTCAGTTTGTGTTCCGCCAAGGCCACTCAGCTCCTGACCTCATTACCACCTTGGTTCAAACATGGACAAAAAAGCTGAACTCAAGAGGTGAGGTGAGAGTGACTGCCCTTGATATAGAGGCAGCATTTGACCGAGTATGGCATCAAGGAGCCCTAGCAAAACTGAGGTCAATGGGAATCGGGGAAAACCCTCCGCTGGCTGGAGTCCTACCTAGTGCAAAGGAAGATGGTTGTGGTTGTTGGAGGTCAATCATCTGAGCTCCAGGACATCACTGCAGGAGTTCCTCAGGGTAGTGTCCTAGGCCCAACCATCTTCAGCTACTTCATCAATGACCTTCCTTCAGTCATAAGGTCAGAAGTGGGGATGTTCGCTGATGATTGCACAATGTTCCGCACCATTGGGCGGCACAGTCGTGTAGTGGTTAGCACCGCAGCCTCACAGCTCCAGCAACCCGGGTTCGGTTCTGGGTACTGCCTGTGCGGAGTTTGCAAGTTCTCCCTGTGACTGCGTGTGTTTCTGCCGGGTGCTCCGGTTTCCTCCCACAGCCGAAGACTTGCAGGTTGATAGGTAAATTGGCCATTGTAAATTGCCCCTAGTGTAAGTAGGTGGTAGCAGAATGGTGGGGATGTGGTCGGGAATATGGGGTTAATGTAGGATTAGTATAAATGAGTGGTTGTTGGTCGGCACAGACTCAGTGGGCTGAAGGGCCTGTTTCAGTGCTGTATCTCTCTCTCTCTCTCATCCGTGACTCCTCAGATACTGAAGCAGTCCGTGTAGAAATGCAGCAAGACTTGGACAATGTCCAGGCTTGGGCTGATAAGTGGCAAGTAACATTTGCGCCACACAAGTGCCAGGCAATGACCATCTCCAACAAGAGAGAATCTAACCATCTCCCCTTGACATTCAATGGCATTACCATCGCTGAATCCCCCACTATCAACATCCTAGGGGCTACCATTGACCGGAAACTGAACTGGAGTAGCCATATAAATACAGTGGCTACGAGAGCAGGTCAGAGGCTAGGAATCCTGCGGCGACTAACTCACCTCCTGACTCCCCAAAGCCTGTCCACCATCTACAAGGCACAAGTCAGGAGTGTGATGGAATACTCTCCACTTGCCTGGATGGGTGCAGCTCCAACAATACTCGAGAAGCTCGACACCATCCAGGACAAAGCAGCCCGCTTGATTGGCACCCCATCTTCAAACATTCACTCCCTCCAACACTGACGCACAGTGGCAGCAGTGTGTACCATCTACAAGATGCACTGATGCAAAGCAACAATGCTCCTTAGACAGCACCTTCAAAACCCGCGACCTCTCCCAACTAGAAGGACAAGGACAGCAAATGCATTGGAACACCACCACCTGCAAGTTCCCCATTCAAGTCACACACCATCCTGACTTGGAACTATATCGCCGTTCCTTCACTGTCGCTGGGTCAAAATCCTGGAGCTCCCTTCCTAACAGCACTGTCGATGTACCTACTGCACATGGACTACAGTGGTTCAAGAAGGCAGCTCATCACCACCTTCTCAAGGGCAATTAGGGACGGGCAATAAATGCTGGCCTAGCCAGCGACACCCACAGCCCATGAATGAATAAAACAAAAAACTTTTTAAAAAAACGCCTCCAGATTAACTCATTCGTCTCACTTGCCACTTGTGGGGTTTTTGCTATTTATGTGAAGCGTTTTAAGATGTCCTGAGAAGGTAATTAGATGTATTTTTGGACACTTAGGGAATCAAGGGATATGAGGAATAGGTGGGAAAAGAACAAAAAAACAACACAGGAGCAGGCCATTCGGCCCTCCAAGCCTGCGCCGATCTTGATGCCTGCCTAAACTAAAACCGGGGACCGTATCCCTCTATTCCCATCCTATTCATGTATTTGTCAAGATGCCTCTTGAACGTCATTATCGTACCTGCTTCCAACATCTCCCCCGGCAGCAAGTTCCAGGCACTCACCACCCGCTGTGTAAAGAACTTGCCTCGCACATCCCCTCTAAACTTTGTCCCTTTCACCTTAAACCTATGTCCCCTAGTAACTGACTCTTCCACCCTGGGAAAAAGCTTCTGACTATCCACTCTGTCCATGCCACTCATAACTTTGTAAACCTCTATCATGTCACCTCCGTCGTTCCAGTGAAAACAATCCGAGTTTATCCAACCTCTCCTCATAGCTAATGCCCTCCAGACCAGGAAACATCCTGGTAAAGCTCTTCTGTACCCTCTCCAAAGCCTCCATGTCCTTCTGGTAGTGTGGCGACCAGAATTGCACACAATATTCTAAGTGTGGCCTAACTAAAGTTCTGTACAGCTGCAGCATGACTTGCTAATTTTTATACTCTGTGCCCCGACCGATGAAGGCAAGCATTCCGTATGCCTTCTTGACTACCTTATCCACCTGCGTTGCCACTTTCAGTGACCTGTGGACCTGTATGCCCAGATCTCTCTGCCTGTCAATACTCCTAAGGGTTCTGCCATTTACTGTATACTTCCCACCTGCATTAGACCTTCCAAAATGCATTACCTCACATTTGTCCGGATTAAACTCCATCTGCCATTTCTCCGCCCAAAATGGAGTTGAGGTAGAAGATCAACTGTGATCTTATTGAATAGCAGAGCAGGCTTGTGGGATCGTTTGGCCTCCTCCTTCTATTTCTTTTGTTGATATAAATTCTTCTTTATTTCCTCTAGTCGTTGTGTGTTAGCAGAATTGTGACTATAGCGGAAAGATTTCCTTGTGGTAGACATTTCTGGCAGACTCGTAAAAATATTCAAAGCAACACACTTAAAATTTCAAATGACCCAAGGAAATCTTCCTCTGAGGTTGAGTACAGGTGGTTACTGGCTTGTCACTTGTGAGGTGGTTTTAGGTGAAGGATTAAACATCTCCTCCAAGAAACACTTAAACTGGTCGACTTCCAATGTGACCTCAACATGAAGAAAATCCACTGATGATCATTGTATTTTATCCAACATTTTTCTTTATTTTCCAGTTTTTAAAAAGAAATCACACAGACTATTAAACCCATTTGTGCCTCTTTGTAATTGTAGTTGGCATTTCTGCATGCCCTCTAATCTATTGTTTTCCTTGTTAATTTGTAGACTTTAACTGAACAAAGGATTTTAACTAAAAAAAAAAGGACAGCCCGTTCAATTATTTTTTCTTCCCTACATCATACCCTTACACCCTTGCTCAGTATGTTTAGTGTCAACACTGCCAGTGTTAAAGATAATAAAGAGGAGATATTAGAAAGTCTGGCTGTACTTTAAAGTTCATAAGTCACCATGACCGGATGGGATGCTTCTGAGGATGCTGAGACAAGTAAGCATGGAAACTGCAAAGGAAATTGGCATAATCTTCCAATCTTCCTTAGATACAGGGTGGTGCGAGAAGACTGGAGAATTACAAATGTGCATCCTTGTTCAAAAAAGGGTGTACGGCTAAACCCAGAAACTACAGGCCAGTTAGTTTAACCTCGGTGGTGGGGAAAGCTTTTAGAAATGATAATTCTAGACAAAATTAACAGTCACTTAGTCAAGTGCAGACTAATTAGGAAAAGCCAGCACAGATTTATTAAAGGCAAATTGAGTTTAACTAACTTGATGGAGTTTTGATGAAGTGATAGAGATAATTGATGAGGATAATGCAGTTGATGTGGTGTACACGGACATCCAAAAGGCGTTTGATAAAATGACACATAATGGAATTGCTAGCAAAGTTGAAGCCCATACAATAAAAGGAGCAGTTGCAGCATAGATACGACGTTAGCTGAGTGACAGGAAACATAGTGGTGAACGGTTGTTTTTCAGACTGGAGGAAGGTATGCAGTGCAGTTCTCCAGGGGTTGGTACTAGGACCACAGCTTTTCTTGATATTTATTAATGACCTAGACTTGGGTGTCAGGGCACAATTTTCAAAATTTGCAGATGACATGAAACTTGGAAGTATTGTGAACTGTGAGAAGGATGGTGATAAACTACAAGAGGCTGGTGCAATGGTGGACACATGGCAAATAAAATTCAATGCAGAGAAGTATGAAGTGGTACAGGGTTTACAAGGCTCTACGGGTAGATGCAGGAAGGATGTTTCCCCTGGCTGGGGCCTGGAGGGGTTCTAAGAGCCAGAGGACACAGTCTCAGAATAAGAGGTAGGTCATTTCGGACTGATTTAGGAATTTCTTTACTCAGAGGGTGGTGAATCTTTGGAATTCTCTAACCCAGAGGGCTGTGGAACCTCAGTCATTGAGTATGTTCAAGACAGAGATCAGTAAGTTTCTTGGTATTAAAGGCATCAAGGAATATGGGGATAGTGCGGGAAAATGGCATTGAGGTAGGAGATCAGCCATGATCTGGTTGAATGGCAGAGCAGGCATGAGGGGCTACTCCTGCTCCTATTTCCTATGTTCCTATGGCACATTTTGGTAGAAAGAACAAAGAGAGGCATGTTAAATAAAGGCAATGTAAAATAAAGGGCACAATTCTAAAGAGTACAGTAGCAGAGAGACCTAGGGATAAATGTGCACAAATCTGGATATTGCCAGGACTGGAGATTTTAGCTATGAGGAAAAATTGAATCGGCTGAGGTTGTTTTACTTGGAACAGAAGAGGCTGAGGGGTGACTTAATTAAGGTGTATGAAATTATGAAGGGCCAAGATAGAGTAAATAGGGACAACCTATATATCTTAGCAGAGGGGTCAAAAACCAGGGGGCATGGATTTAAAGTAATTGGTAGAAGGATTAGAGAGAAGATGAGGAAACATTTTTTCACCCAGAGGGTGGTAGGGACCGGAAACTGTCGGTCTGACATGGTGGTAGATGCAGAAATTGTCAACACGTTTAAAAAGTACTTGGATGTCTACTTGAAGAGCCATGACCTGTTGGGCTACGGACCGAGTGCAGCAACTTGGGATTAGGCTGGGTAGTTCTTTGTCGACCAGCATGGACACGATGGGCCAATTGGCAACTTCCTGTGTCACAAATTTTCTATGATTTCTATGAAATCGTTGAAGGTGGCGGGGCAGATTTAGAAAGTTGTTAATACTGCATATGGGATCCTGGGCTTTATAAATAGAGGTAAAGAATACAAAAGCAAGGAAGTTATGTTGAACCTTTACAAAACTCTGGTTTGGCCTCAACTGGAGTATTGTGTCTAATTCAGGGCACCGCATTTTAGGAAGGATGAGAGGGTGCAGAAAAGATTTACGAGAATGGTTCCAGGGATGAGGGACTTCAAGTACCTGGATAGATTGGAGAAGCTGAAACTGTTCTCCTTAGAGAAGGTTGAGAGGAGATTTGATAGAAGTGTTCAAAATCATGAGGTTTCTAGACAGAGTAGATAGAGAGAAACTGCTCCTGTTGGTGGAACGGTTAGCGACTTAAGGTGATTGGCAGAAGTACCAGAGGCGACATAAGGAAAATGTTTTTTTACACAGCGAGTGGTTAGGATCTGGAATGCAATGCCTGAGAGTGCGGTGGAGATAGATAATCAGGGCTTTCAAAAAAGAATTGAATAAGCACCTGAAGAGAAAAAATTTGCAGGGCTTTGAGGAAAGGGCGATTAGTTGAGTTGCTCTTGCAGAGAACCAGCACAGACGCGACAAGCTGAATGGCATTCTTCTCTGCTGTAACCATTTCATGATTTTATGTTATTCCGAACATACGAATTAGGAGCAGGAATAGGCCACTCGGCCCCTCGAGCCTGCTCCGTCATTCAATAAGATCATGGCTGATCTTAATTTAACCTCAACGCCACATTCCCGCCTATCCCCGATCACCTTTTGCTTATCAAGAATCTATCTACCTCTGCCTTAAAAATATTCAAAGACTCTGCTTCCACTGCCTTTTGAGCAAGCGAGTTACAAAGACTCACGACCCTGTGAGAGAAAGCATTTCTCTCATTTCTGTCTTAAATGGGTGAACCCTTATTTTTAAACAGTTACCCCTATTTCTAGATTCTCCCACAAGAGGAAATATCCTTTCCACATCCACCCTGTTAAGATCCTGAGAATCTTACATTTTTCAATGAAGTCGTCTCTTACTCTTCTAAACTTCAGAGGATACAAGCCTAGCCTGTCCAACCTTTTCTCATAAGACAACCTGCTCATTCCAGGTATTAGTCGAATAAACCTTCTCTGAACTGCTAATGCATTTATATTCTTAAATAAGGAGACCAATACTGTACACAGTACGCCAGATGTGGTCTCATCTGCACAACTGAAGCATAACCTCTCTACTTTTGTATTCAATTCCCCTCGCAATAAACGACAACATTCTATTAGCTTTCCTAATTACTGCATACTAACCTTTTGCGATTCATGCACTAGGACACCCAGATTCCTTTGCATCTCAGCTCTGCAATCCCTCACCATTTAGATAATATGCTTTTTTATTCTTACAGCCATAATGGACAATTTCACATTGTTCCACATTATACTCCATTTGCCAGATCTTTGCCCACTCACTTAACCAATCTATATATCTTTGTAGCTTCCTTATGTCCACTTCACAACTTATTTCCTTACCTATCTTCCATATCCTCTATTGTGCCATACACAAAACACCTCTTGACGTCAGGCCAGCGCCAGCCAGCGCCTGGTGATCCTCTTTGGACAAGTGTACAAGTGGCCGGAACAGCCTGTCCTTCCAAACTTTCTTTTTTTCTTCACTGTTTCTCCCAGTTTTGTACCCACACTCCCCCTCCCCGTCCACCCCATTCCCCCTCATAATTATTGAATACTGGTGGTACAGGCTTCAGGGGATGAATGACCCTGTTCTCTCTTCTGATGCCACCTTCAGGGTTCTGAGATCCTTGCAACAATTGCAGTTACAAATGGTTAACTCAAAATGTGAACATGATTAAGGCAGAGTTCAGGTTAGGTTGCACAAAGCTCGTGTGTGAATTACATAAGATCATAAGAAATAGGAACAGGAGTAGGCTATTCGGCCCCTTGTGCCTGCTCTGCCATTCAATAAGATCATGGCTAATCTGATGTGGCCTTAACTCCACTTTCCTGCTTGCCACCACATAACCCATGACTCTCATGTAGATCAAAAATCTATCTAACTCAGCCTTGAATATCTATATATTACATTGATTTTTGTTTTCTTTTATAAAAAGGTCGTGTTCTGAACAGGCCGGAAACGTTTAACAGTTGAAGACAAGTAATGTGATTTGTGTTTTTCCTCCTAAGGGAGGGGATGGAGACCATTCTTTCTGCCGACGCCCATATGAAAGCTCATGAGCGACTCCACGTGTCAATCACAAGCGTTAAGACACTGAAAAATTGTTTGATCTCCTCATTTCCGACCAGGGAGGACCTGATAACGGTAACTAACCTCAGATTGCATCTGGATGGATATTTGGGCTTGCTGCCTGCATGTTAGAAAAAAAGAAAATAAAAACTTGCATTTCATACTGCACCTTTCATGACCTCAGGATGTCTCAAAGCTTTTTACAGCCAACGACGTTCTTTTTTTGTGAGAAGTGCAGTCGCAGTTGTAATGTAGGAAAAATGGCAGCCAGTCTGGGCACAGCAAGATCCCACAGGCAGCAATGTAATAATGACCAGACGATCTGTTTTAAGAGTATTAGGAATTCATAATTCATCGTTATTCTTCATAAATCTATGCAAAGGGCCTAGTTCCATAATTCAGGACACCGCCAAGGTTGATAGGAATAGGAGAGATGACTTCAGTCAAGTAGCAATGGGCTGTAACTTGGCTTGAATTTTGAAAGATTGTAGATTGTAATCGGCGAGAAGGTGGACTGCAGCAGAATACCAGTTCTGAGGTCCTACTGTCTAAATCTTACCCTCTAGAATATTGGGTCAGTTTGCATAAGACATAAGGACCAGGAAGGACACAGATGGTGTGTGCCGGGATTGAAATCAGCTCCAAAAGCTCTGTTCAATCACTAAGTCCATTCCACAACCTCAACCCTCTGTGTAAAAATTAAAAAATGCTTCCCACTCTCTATCCTTAATCTCTTACTTTTACTCCCATCTATGACACTTTGTTCTAGGCCTCTCAATCACTGCAAACAGACTGATTCTGTCTAATTTGCCCCGATGCTTCATAATTTTAACATATCCATCATGTCGCCCAATAGTCTATTTCTATGAATACAGCTACAATTTTCTAGTCTTTCCTTGTATTTGTAGTTCCTTATACCAGGCACAACCCTACTGAATCTGCACTGCATTCTTTGTTTTGTGTTGCGACTGAGACCGGAGGAGTGCATTGTATTTCTCTAGTTCCACTTCTCCATGGGTCACAACATATATTTAAATGTTATACCCAGTTACCGATAAATATGTACTTTATCTATTTTGGTTTCAGATTAAAGTCCACCAATCAGGTTTCTTTAATAAATAACAAAATTATTAATTTATTATAAAACAAGACGCATTTAATAAAAATGCCAAGCTTATTACCACACAGGTCGAAATATGAAAGTTCCCTTCTAAATTAACCCAGCACACACACACACACACACACACACACACACATACTGGTTAAAGAAATAATAAAGATGTTTTCTCTGCAAAGAGCTCTTTACAAAAAAAGACAGAAAATAATTTGTCCAAATATTTGTTAATTTTTGAAGGAAAAGGATAAGATATGGTATGTTCCCAAGTGGTCCCTTATTCTGGCGTCCAAATATGCGTAGACGCTGTCACTGGGATCTTTTTGGAGCAGTTCTTTTCAGGCGACATCGAGAATTAGTCTGGCAGGCTTTCCAGGAGAATCACTGCATCAGGGGTTTCAGCTATCATACTGGATTTTCTAGAGTTTCTCAAAGAGGTGGAAAAAGGATGAGCTGGTGACTTCTCTCATAGCAGGGTACCCCAACTGACTCAAAACAATATCGAAAAGGAAACCAACTCTTCATTACCGTAAATCTTGACATGTCACCTCTCTGTAAACAACTCCCCTTGTCACGAAGGCTGCTGCTGTTTACTTAGCTTAAGACATGTGATTTCCAGTATGGGTTTGTTTTTTAAACAAAATCTCAAGTCCTTCCAGTGACCCTTTAAAAAAAAGTCTAGCATCGATGGAATCTCTTCAGTCTTTCAAATGAATCAATTTCCACAATTTTTAGACACGAGTCCTCAACAAATATTGAGGAATAGAAGCACTTTCATAACATTTGTCATAACATCCTTCCTAGTGTAGAGCCAAAAGCTATGCACTGTGTTCTTACTAAGGTTTCATATAGATTCACTATTATATATATTTTACATAGATGACATGACATAGATTGGGACCTGAATATTAAAGGGTACTTGGCATTTAGGAAGGACAGGAAGCTAGGAAAAGGTGGAGGGGTAGCTCTGTTAATTAATGATGCTATTAGTGCAATAGAGAGGGACGACCAAAGTTCAGGAAACCAGGATGTAGAAGCAGTTTGGGTAGAGATGAGAAATCATAAAGGCAAGAAGACACTTGTGGGAGTGGTGTACAGGCCACCTGACATCAACCACACTGTAGGAGGGGGTATAAAGGAAGAAATAATGGTAGCTTGTTAGAAAGGTACTGCAATAATTATGGGGGATTTTAGCCTACATATAGATTGGAAAAATCAGATGGGCAGAGGTAGCCTAGACGAGGAGTACATAGAATGTTTTCGGGATAATTTCTTGGAACAGTACATTCTGGAGTCAACCAGAGAGCAGGCTATACTAGACTTGGTATTGCGCAATGAGATAGGATTAATTAATGACCTCATCGTTAAGGCGCCCCTAGGTAGCAGCAATCATAATGTGATTGAATTTTACATTCAGTTTGAGGGAGAGAAGAGTGGGTCCAAGACTAGTATTTTAAACTTAAATAAGGGTAATTATGAGGGCATGAAAGCAGAGCTAGCTAAAGTGAACTGACAAATTAGGTTAAGGGATAGGTCAATAGAGATGCAGTGGCAGACATTTAAGGGAATATTTCAGAATACACAGAATAGATACATTTCAACAAGAAAGAAAAATTCCAAGGGTGGGACCCGCCATTCGTGGTTAACTAAATCAGTTAAAAGATAGTATCAAACTTAAAGAAAAAGCATATCATTGCGCAAAGATGGGAGGCAGGTCAGAAGATCAGACAGAATATAAAAAACAGCAAAGAATGACTAAAAGATTAATAAGGAAGGTTAAATTAGAGTACGAGAGAAAGCTAGCTAGAAACATAAAGACAGATAGTAAGAGTTTCTATAGATATTTAAAAAACAAAGTGAGCATTGGTCCTATAGAAAGTGAGTCTGGGGAATTAATAATGGATAATAAGGAGATGGCAGATGAATTGAACAGGTATTTTGCATCGGTCTTCACTGTTGAGGATACAAGTAACATCCCAATATTCGCTGTAAGTCAGGAAATGGAAGGGAGGGAGGAACTCAAGAAAATTACAATCACCAGGGAAGTGGTACTGAACAAATTGTTGGAGCTGCAGGCTGATAAGTCCCCGGGTCCTTTAGGACTTCATCCGAGGGTGTTAAAAGAAGTGGCTAGTGAGATAGTTGATGCGTTAATTTTAATTTTCCAAAATTCCCTAGATTCGGGGAAGGTTCCGTTAAATTGGAAAATAGCTAATTAACTCCTTTATTCAAAAAGGGAGGGAGACGGAAAGCAGGAAATTACAGGTCAGTTATCTTAACATCTGTCATAGGGAAAATGTTAGAAGCTATTATTAAAGACATTATAGCAGGGCATTTAGAAAAAATCAAGGTAATCAGAGTCAACATGGTTTTGCGGAAGGGAAGTCATGTTGAGCCAATTTATTGGAATTCTTTGATTACATGTGTTGTGGATAAAGGGGAACCAGTGGATGTATTGTACTTAGATTTCCAGAAGGCATTTGATAAGGTGCCACATCAAAGGTTATGGTGCAAAATAAAAGCTCATGGTGGAGGGGGTAACATTTTGGCATGGATAGAAGATTGGCTAGCTAACAGGAAACAGAGAGTAGGCATAAATTGGTCATTTTCTGGTTGGCAAGATGTAATGAGTGGTGTGCCACAGGGATCAGTGCTGGGGCCTCAACTTTTTACAATTTATATAAATAACTTAGATGAAGGGACCGAAGGTATGGTTGCTAAATTTTCTGATGACACTAAGATAGGTAGGAAAGTAACTTGTGAAGAGAACATAAGGGGGCTACAAAGGGATAAAGATAGATTAAATGAGTGGGCAAAGACCTGTCAAATGGAGTATAAGTGGGAAAGTATGAAATTGTCCACTTTGGCAGGAAGAATAAAAGTAGAAGCGGGTGGCACAGTGGCGCAGTGGTTAGCACCGCAGCCTCACAGCTCCAGCGACCCGGGTTCAATTCTGGGTACTGCCTGTGTGGAGTTTGCAAGTTCTCCCTGTGTCTGCATGGGTTTCCTCCGCGTGCTCCGGTTTCCTCCCACAGCCAAAAGACTTGCAGGTTGATAGGTAAATTGGCCATTAGCAATTGTCCCTAGTATAGGTAGGTGGTAGGGGAATATAGGGACAGGTGAGGATGTAGTAGGAATATGGGATTAGTGTAGGATTAGTATAAATGGGTGGTTAATGGTCGGCACAGACGGTGGGCCGAAGGGCCTGTTTCAGTGCTGTATCTCTAAATCTAAAAATCTAAATCTAAAATTATCTAAATGATGAGATATTGCAGAGCTCTGAGATGCAGAGGGATCTGGGTGTCCTAGAGCATGAATCGCTAAAGGTTAGTATGCAGGTACAGCACGTAATTAGGAAAGTCAATAGAATGTTATTGTTTATCGTGAGGGGAATTGAATACAAAAGTAGGAAGGTTATGCTTTCAGCTATACAGGGCATTGTGGAAACATTGGTGTGTACAGTACTGGTCTCTTAAGGAAGGATGTAAATATGTTGGAGACAGTACATAGAGGTTTTACTAGACTAATACCTGGAATGGGCGGGCTGTCTTTTGAGGAAAGATTGGACAGGCTAGGCTTTATCCGCTGGAATTTAGAAGAGTAAGAGGCGACTTGATTGAAACGTAAAAGATCCTGAGTGGTCTTGACAGGGTGAATGTGGGAAGGATGTTTAAAAATAAGGGGCTGCCCATTTAAGAAAGAGATGAGAAGAATTTTTTTTCTCTGATGGTTGTGTGTTTTTGGACTTCTCTCCCTCAAAAGGCGGTGGAAGCAGAGTCTTTGAATATTTTTAAGGCAGAGGTAGATAGATTCTTGATAAGCAAGGGGGTGAAAGGTTATCGGGGGTAGGTGGGAATTTGGAGTAATCAGTTCAGCCATAAATTTATTGAATGACAGAGCAAGCTCAAGGGGCCGAGTTGCCTACTCCTACTCCTAATTCATATGTTCTTATGTACATTCTATATCATTAACCCTGGAAGTGAATGTCACAGCCTCACAACCCTAATTCACTCCCTCTCACACATGTTTTCTCTCTATTTCTTGCACTTTTATTTCTCCCTTTTTCTCTTTCATTCTGGCTTCCTCTCTTGCTCTCTTCTCTTTCTCTCCCCTCTCATTCTCCATTTTTACTCTTTGTCCCTTTTGTTCTCTGTTACCCGTCATTTTCATTTTCCATTTCCAATTTTCTTGTTCTTCCTTTTTATATTCCCATTTGTTTTTTGTGACCCTGTTGCTCCTCACATTCCTCATTGTTTGTAAAGTGACTGCAGAGGAGGGATTAGGAGCAGACTGCGAAAAAAATAGGCATGGCACGATTGTGTGGGTGTTGGCCCCATAAAAGAAGTCACAAAGGCGAAGGTCACAGTAGCCTACAGTAGTCTCATTAGAAGTTGCTGCTGGTGTCTCAAGGTAGGGAACAAACCCCACTGGACAAGCCCTGTGTGTGATTTGAGGATAGGGGGTAAATTGTCTGAAGGTAGCACTCCTACCCATTCAGCTAATTGAAGTTTGCAGTAGCTCATAGGAATGGTAATCCTGGGGGATGCAGTATAACAAAGTTTTATGATTTTCTGGAGTGGGGTTGGGTGCAGTGGTGGGGCGCGTGCCAGAGGGTGTACCTGGCTGGAGGAACGAAGGTGTAATGGGCATCCAGGATATTCAGAGGCCCAGCAGGGTATGTCCTGCTGCTTGTAGAATGGAGGAGAGAAGTGGTTGGTAAAAGTGATGGGGCCAAACTTTTAATGAGAAGGGTGAAAAATGACAAACATGAAGGTCATGATACTGATGATGATCAGGACCAACACAGGAAATGTTATTAGAAAGCTGATTTTGATCCTATCGTAGCTTATTGTCCAATATATTGGTGTTTTATTATTGCACTGTACTGTGATTTATTGCCATTGGTCTTTCCTTAATACTAACAAATTCTTGTAAATGTCATATTTTGTTCTCACAAACGTTTTAATTTAGATTTATTTGTGACATTGCAGATTGGATCTCAAGTCTACAGCACGGAAAACTGTTCTCAATTTTTTTTCTCATCTACTGAAATAACCAAGCTATAAAAATTCTGGTTATTAAAATAAAACATTCTTGGCCTACTTATTTTTTTAAATAAAAATATTCCCCTCCTTTTTCCAACTCTTTCTGGTTACCCGAAGATGGTCACTCCTTGTTGTGGTATGATTACATGGATGGCAAATGCTTTCACGAAATACTCTTGTTTGATCCTTTTCCGTTAGTGTTTATAGATGTTAAATCCCAGTGGGCCCAGGCATGAATTCCTGATACTCGGCTTCCAGCAGGCGAAGAACGTACTGAGTGACACCTCTATAACAATTGCCCTCAAATGTCCTGGGCTGCTCCATGAGGAACTATTGTTTGGCCTGGTGCAGGAGGACTGTTGGAACCTATGGAACCAATGGGGTGGATTTTCAGCTTGCCACCAGGCATGAGAACCAGCTGCCAATCGGCCGCCCATGGTGCAAACCGCCCAATCACGGAAAAGAGAGACAGGCAGCTGGGGAGACAAACCCCTACTGGGTCCTATACATCCTGGACCCCTGAATGGCCTGTTTTAGGCTAGGCCCAGTAACACATCCATGTAGGATTAACCAGCCCTCCAATTTTGACCTAGAGTCTCGATGATTAATCTACAGGGCAACAGAAGAGAAAAAAAAAATCATAGGGGCAGAAAAAAAAAATGCCTTTCATGACCTCAGGACATCCCAAAAACACTTCACAGCCAGTGAAGTACTTTTCAAAGCGTAGCCACTGTTTATAATGTTGGAAACACGGCAGCCAATTCGCACACAGCAAGCTCCCATCACTGGCTCAACACAAACTGGGGGAATCTTTGTCTTTGTCAATACCATACAGGGATGTACATTAATCCTAGGAAGCCATCAAAATAATCAGAAAAAATGTTATCTTTGCAAATTTATCTTTGAAAGCCGACACTTGCTATTTATTACCAGGTTCTTCTTGCCAGTAGCTTTGTGCCATTCTATGCTGGGATCAAGGCAGTGGCGTATAGAGGAGAAGTGAGTATAAATTAGTTTCTATATAATGGTTATGATTTGCTATGTGCATTTTCTGTTGAAATGTCATGTAGAAGTATAAGGTACAATTTACACTGCGTAATGTGAGGACCTGAAGTAACCTGTGTCTACCTCAAAACCGACAGCAGCACTATAGAAATGGACACTTGAGGGCAGAGATGCTGCAGTTTAGAATGGGAGTAGAATAAATTGAGGCAAGAAGCAGGATGAAGTCTTGCAGAGGCTACCAAAATATAAAACAAGGAAGCTCTCATAAGAGTGGCTCTGTTTGGTGGAAGGAATAAGTTGCAGGCCGAAATCATACTGTGCAATTTATTAATAACAAAAGTGTTCCTCATTCTGAGGAAATTCCTTTATCTGCTCGTTTAATGAAGGCCTTAACCTGCTTACTGTTAACGCACAGAATGATTTGCATTGGATCCAATTGCATTCTGATTGTAATCTAACAAACATGCTGAACTTTTCTCTTTCTCGTTTCCCCCGTCTCCATTGATCACATAGAGTTGTCGAATACTACAGCACAGAAGGAGGCCAGTCAGCCCATCGAGTCTGTGTCAGTTCTTTTGAAGAGCAATCCAGTTAGTTCCACTCCTGGCTATTTTCCCATATCCCTGCAGTTTTTTTCTTTTTCAAGTATTTATCCAATTCCCTTTTGAAGGCTACTATTAAATCTCCACATGACCTGCTCGCTGGATTTTTCAGGTGTTGATCTGAGCTTATTTCGAAGTAGTACATGAAAGTACCCTCGGGATGACTTCTTTCTCTTTTCTTCCCTGCCTGTGTTAAGTTGCTGGCCTCATACTGTGCACTGCTTAGCACCAGCATGGAGATTAGAAATAACATGGGGATAAAATACAGGCCACCATTGCATTGATGCTTCAGTGCACTATGCACTATACCACTCTAACCCAGTAGATTACAGCAATCTAAACAAGGAGAATTTGAAATCCTGTTCTTTTGGGCCTCCTTATCTCGAGAGACAATGGATACGCGCCTGGAGGTGGTCAGTGGTTTGTGAAGCAGCGCCTGGAGTGGCTATAAAGGCCAATTCTGGAGTAACAGGCTCTTCCACAGGTGCTGCAGAGAAATTTGTTTGTTGGGGCTGTTGGACAGTTGGCTCTCCCCTTGCGCCTCTGTCTTTTTTCCTGCCAACTACTAAGTCTCTTCGACTCGCCACAATTTAGCCCTGTCTTTATGGCTGCCCGCCAGCTCTGGCGAATGCTGGCAACTGACTCCCACGACTTGTGATCAATGTCACACGATTTCATGTCGCGTTTGCAGACGTCTTTATAACGGAGACATGGACGGCCGGTGGGTCTGATACCAGTGGCGAGCTCGCTGTACAATGTGTCTTTGGGGATCCTGCCATCTTCCATGCGGCTCACATGGCCTGTACCTTACTTGTTTTATACTTGTTTTCCACCCCCCATTCAAATTTTCTATCTATCCTCCCCTTCTTCTTTCCTGAAAGCCTTGACTTTTGAATCTAAGGGTATTCAGTACCTTACCCAACTGACTGTTAATGTGTTCATGAAGAGCGTTGCCGGATTTTTCAGGCAGCATAACAGCCAAGCCCCCACACGTGCACTTTCTCAAGCAGGGTGCTGCAAGAGAAGGAGCCTTGCTGCTCTTTGCAACGCTGCAGAAAGCCAGCACCTCTGACAATGTAGCACTCCTCCAGTACTGCACTGGAGAACCAGAGGTGACATGAGGAAAAAGTATTTTACGCAGCGAGTGGTTAAGATCAGGAATGCACTGCCTGAAAGTGTGGTGGAGGCAGATTCAATCATGGCTTTCAAAAGAGAATTGAATAGACATCCGAAGAGAAAACATTTTCAAGGTGACGGGGAAAAAGCAGGGGAATGGAACTAGATGAGTAGCTCTTACAGAGAGCCAGCATGGACATGACAGGCCAAATGGCTTCCTTCTGTGCTGTAACCATTCTATGATTCTATATGTTCCGAGTCTCACTCCAGGACTTGAGCACAAATATTAAGGCTGACACTGCAGTGCAGTACTGAGAGAGTGCTGCACTGTCGTAGGTGCCATCTTTCAGATGAGATGTTAAACCGAGGTCCCGTTGGCGCCCTCAAGTAGATGTGAAAGATCCCATGGCACTATTTCGTAGAAGAGCAGGGGAGTTATCCTTGGTCTCCTGGTCAATATTTATTCTTCAATCAACATCATAAAAACAGATTATCTGGTTGTTATCACATAGCTTTTGTGGGATCTTGCTGTGCGCAAATTGGCTGCCACACTTCGTACATTACAACAGTGGCTGCACTTCAAACGTACTTCATTGGCTGTGAATTGCTTTGAGACATCCGGTGGTCACGAAGAGCACTATATAAATGCAAGTCTTTTTCTTTTCCTTTGAAAGAGCTATCCAGTTAGTCCCACTCCCTTGCTCTTTGCCCATAATCCTGCAAATTTTTCCTTTTCAACTATTTGTCCAATTCCCTTTTGAAAGTTACTATTGATTCTGCTTCCACTACTCTTTCAAGCAGTACATTCCAGATCATCGCAACTCGCTGTGCAAAAAAAATGCTCCTTGTCTCACCTCTTTTTTTCCCAATGATCTTAAACCTGTGTCCTCTGGTTACCGAGCCTCCTGCCAATGGAAACTGTTTCTCCTTATTTACACTATCAAACCCCAGGGTATGAGAAAGGAGCCTATGTCTACTTTTCCTTCCTATTCATTTTCTCTAGTTTGTAACCCCTACTGATCTTGAACTGAATACTACATGTATGCTTACGTTATTGCACCTCCTTCCCCAGATCATTATTCCATTGTTTGGATTTCTGTTACTTCTCCATGTTTGAGTTAATTAGTAGAACAGTACATCGACCAACAACACAACCCTCCATCTCAATTGAACGTGTCGGTGTGCTTCAAACATCCAAAAATATTGTTGCAAAGTTCCCATCATTTTCCTGTTTTTAAAAAAAAATGCGTGGCATGAATAGAATACCATGCAGGTCCCAATGCCAATAGATAGTTACCGTGCCGTCATCATTCCGTTCGACAATTATGGTTTGTGCGACAGGATCTGTGTCAAATCCTCTGTGCCACCACCAGGTGTTTCTTGTCTCTGACAGCGATTGAGCAGATGGAGACACAACAGGGTTCTCTAGCATCAGCTGTGGCGGTGGAAATGTGCGTGCAACACGTTGAAAGTATCTCAGTAGAGATGGCTATCTTTGAACTTAAAATTGTGCAGCAGATTTCTAGGCATATAATACTGATGGAAAAACCATTCCAAAATCTATGCACAACAACAACTTGCATTACTATAGCCTCTTTAACATAGTAAAACATCCCAAGGTGCTTCGTGTGAGAGCAATCGGACAAAATTTGATATGTAACTGGAGAGGTTTGCTCATTTGTGGGTTAGGTGAGGAGGTATAGATGAGGGGTAAGTATCTTGAAATTAAATTGCGGAGATACAAGGAGATGATGATGCTTGGCAGGAGATACTTGGGGCAGAGATCTTGATAAGTTGAAATATGTGAAAAGCAGAGACAATGAGGCAATTGAGGGGAGTGTTCGTGAAATCACTCCTGAAGAATGATGAAAGAGTGATGGGGTGAGGCAGGGGCATAAGCAGGCAGGGTTCAGGAATGATACGGTCTTGGTTACTGATGCAAGCTCTGGGGATCGAAATAAACTTCTCAAATCATTGGCGCAGGTTATCCAAAATAAAATGTAAAGGGAGAAAGAAGAAATGAACTGAATGAAAAGAGAAATTGAAATATAGAATTAGTAACTGCCCCCATGTCATAAACCTTTGCAGCACCCTAGGTTTTAGATTAGTATTCACCAACTTTAGATCTGAGGCCAAAGAGCTGTTTCTTGTCTACACTTGAAACCCAAAGCTTATTCACACTGATATCAAGATTCTTTATTGGAAAGTAAACCATGGTTCAGGAATGAGTGTTTGGTGTAAGATTGTTAAAATAGATAGTAGAATATAAGATAGTATGATTGAAACCCATTAAACACACGAGTAGAAATATCCTTCAGGAAGCCTTGTGCAATGCTGCCTTCAGCTCTAGGTGCTGCACAATTAGATTAGTGTTAGAGTTAAAGTGTTAACTGCAAAAGATCCACATTTGGCTTTTTCTTTTTCTCTTCCAATTTTATTCCCCCTTAAAGGCACTGACTATTGTTGAGGTATCATAGACATCAGTTCCCATGCAAGACTGTAGACAATGGGGGCTGGATTTTACCAGCCCCTCGATGTCGTGGATCTTAGCGGGGACGTCCATAAAATGCTTGCGGGAAAGGCCCGCTATGATCCACAATGCCGAGAAGGCCCTGCTGGATATTGGCGGCGGCAAGGCCTTGGTGCAGCCCCTGCTCCCCACCCCCCCCCCCCCCACCCCCCCACTTTGCCTCTTGGCAGCGGGGCCTTCATTTAAATATTTAAATTAAGTAAATGAAAGCAAATCTCCTTATCTGCTCCCAGCGGCTGTCCCACGCTAATTTTATGGCTGCAACTCGTGCGCCTTCGGAACTCCGTATGGGGGGGGTGGGGAAGTGAAACAAACACTTTTTATTGGCTGCGGGGATGGTGGGAAGGCGTTGAAAGGCAAATGTGGTGAGGTTGGGAAGGAAAATTCGTGCTGGGACTAAAATTCGTGCTGGGAGTAAAATACATTTCCATCAAATTGGAGAATAAAAAGACCATTGTGAAGGTTGAGAAAGGGCCCACATCTTTCAATGTTTTATTTTAATGACACGTGTTGTTGCAATGCTTTAAAAGTTTAACCTGAAGTGCTTGAAGCCCTTTAAAAATGGTGCCGGCGCTGGAAGCCGTTGCTGGAGGTGCGGCAGCTGCCCCTCTACATCATTGGGGGCAGCCGCTCCGCCCCCTCCATTTAAATGAGTCCCTGCATGTAATATCGCGGGGACTCTGCGGCGGTGCTTCCACGTCAGAAGGCCGCTGACTTCACAGCGCGCCGATAAAATTCAGCCCTGGGTGTTGGGAGACTCATTGGTAGTAATGAGTGTCAAAGAAGAGCCCAGTCCTGCGCTCCCAATGTCTACACAAGCTATTTCCATCAGGAGGGATCAGAAAAGGGAACAATGGTAGATTTTATTTCACACTCCTCCCTAGCCCAGGAGTACTGTATTGCGTTGGTAGCAGTGGAGCACTGTATTGCATTAGTAGTGGTAAAGCAGTGTATTGTTTGGTAGTGGTGGAGACCTGTATTGTATTGGTAGTTAGAGTAGTGTATTACACTGGTAGCAATCCAGTGCTTTGTTTTGTTGGTGAAGTAATGGAACTCTGTGTCGTACTGTTAAAGTGATGGAGCTCTGTATTAGGAATTCTTCTTTGGCCTCCTTGTCTCGAGAGACAATGGGTAAGCGCCTGGAGGTGGTCAGTGGTTTGTGAAGCAGCGCCTGGAATGGCTATAAAGGCCAATTCTCGAGTTACAGACTCTTCCACAGGTGCTGCAGATAAAATTGGTTGTCGGGGCTGTTACACAGTTGGCTCTTTCCTTGCGCTTGTATCTTTTTTCCTGCCAACTGCTAAGTCTCTTCGACTCGCCACGCTTCAGCCCCGCCTTTATGGTTGCCCGCCAGCTCTGGCAACTGACTCCCACGACTTGTGATCAATGTCACAGGACTTCATGTCGCGTTTGCAGACGTCTTTAAAACGGAGACAAGGACGGTCGGTGGGTCTGATATCAGTGACGAGCTCGCTGTACAATGTGTCCTTGGGGATCCTGCCATCTTCCATGCGGCTCACATGGCCAAGCCATCTCAGGCGCCGCTGGCTTAGTAGGGTGTATATGCTGGGGATGTTGGCCGTCTCGAGGACTTCTGTGTTGGAGGTACAGTCCTGCCACCTGATGCCAAGGATTCTCCGGAGGCAGCGAAGGTGGAATGAATTGAGACGTCGCTCTTGGCTGACGTACGTTGTCCAGGCCTCGCTGCCGTAGAGCAAGGTACTGAGGACACAGGCTTGATACACTTGGACTTTTGTGTTCTGTGTCTGTGCGCCATTTTCCCACACTCTCTTGGCCAGTCTGGACATAGAGGAAGCCTTTCCCATGCGCTTGTTGAATTCTGCATCGAGAGACAGGTTATTGGTGATAGTTGAGCCTAGGTAGGTGAACTCTTGAACCACTTCCAGAGTGTGGTCGCTGATATTTAAGGATGGGGCATTTCTGACGTCCTGTCCCATGATGTTCGTTTTCTTGAGGCTGATGGGAATTTGGCAGCGAGGCCTGGACAACGTACGTCAGCCAAGAGCGACGTCTCAATTCATTCCACCTTCGCTGCCTCCGGAGAATCCTTGGCATCAGGTGGCAGGACTGTACCTCCAACACAGAAGTCCTCGAGACGGCCAACATCCCCATCAGCGCATGGGAATTTGGTTAGGCCAAATTCGTGCAGGCAGCCGCAATCCTGTCGATGAGTCTCTGCAGACACTCTTCAGTGTGAGATGTTAATGTAACATCGTCAGCAAAGAGGAGTTCCCTGATGAGGACTTTCAGTACTTTGGTCTTCGCTCTTAGACGGGCAAGGTTGAACAACCTGCCACCTGATCTTGTGTGGAGGAAAATTCCTTCTTCTGAAGACTTGGAACACATGTGAGAGCAGCAGAGAGAAGAAGATCCTAAACAGTGTAGGTGCGAGAACACAGCCCTGTTTCACGCCACTCAGGATAGGAAAGGGGTCTGATGAGGAACCGCTATGCTGAATTGTGCCTTTCATATTGTCATGGAATGAAGTGATGATACTTAGTAGCTTTGGTGGGCATCCAATCTTTTCTAGTAGTCTGAAGAGACCACATCTGCTGACGAGGTCAAAGGCTTTGGTGAGATCAATGAAAGCAACGTAGAGGGGCATCTGTTGTTCACGGCATTTCTCCTGCAGCTGGCGAAGGGAGAGCAGCATGTCAATGGTGGATCTCTCTGCTCGAAAGCCACACTGTGCCTCAGGGTAGACACGCTCAGCCAGCTTCTGGAGCCTGTATAAAGCGACTCGAGCGAAGACTTTCCCCACTATGCTGAGAAGGGAGATTCCACGGTAGTTGCTGCAGTCACCGCGGTCACCCTTGTTCTTATGGAAGGTGATGATATTGGCATCGCGCATGTCATAGCCGCTAAGCGCATTGCACTGCTGAACTACAAGAAAGCCCCCAGCAAGTTAACATCCGTAGCACTTAAAGCAGCCAGAAGCGCTGCACAAAGAACAGCCAGGCGCTGCGCAAATGACTACTGGCAACACCTATGCAGTCATATTCAGCTGGCCTCTGACACCGGAAATATCAGAGGAATGCATGATGGCATTAAGAGAGCTTTTGGGCCAACCATCAAGAAGATTGCCCCCTCAAATCTAAATCAGGGGACACAATCACTGACCAACGCAAGCAAATGGACCACTCGGTGGAACACTACCTAGAACTGTACTCCAAGGAAAATGTTGTCACTGAGACTGCCCTCAATGCAGCCCAGTCTCTGCCAGTCATGAATGAGCTGGACGTACAGCCAACAAAATCGGAACTCAGTGATGCCATTGATTCTCTAGCCAGCGGAAATGCCCCTGGGAAGGATGGCATTACCCCTGAAATCATCAAGAGTGCCAAGCCTGCTATACTTTCAGCATTGTACGAACTGCTTTGCCTGTGCTGGGACGAGGGAGCAGTACCACAGGACATGCACGATGCCAATATGTATTAGGAATATTAGCAACAAAATTGTGTTTAATTTTGAACACTGCACCTCAGGAAGGGGAGATTAGCCTCGGAGGGGATGCAGTGCAGATTCAGTGCAGAATGGTACCAGAACCTCAAGGGTCAAATTATGAAAACAAGTTGCACAAATTTCTCTTGAGTATAGAGGTTTGGTGGTGGGGGAGGGAGGGGGGGGGGCGGGTGGGCAGGGTGATCTGATCAAAACATTTAAAGTTTTAAAAGGATTCAAAGCTTTCAACACTGAGATTGTTAGACTTTTGTTGACTAAGGCCAGAGTGTCAATGGATATGGAGCAAAGGCAGGAAATTGGAATTGAGGTGCAGATCAGCCATGATCTAATTGAATGGTGGAACAGGCCCAAGGGGCTAATGTCCTGTTCCTAATGTACCTAGAATGTGGTTGGTAGAGTGCTGGGGTCTCGATTGGGAGGCAGGGGGAATGCTTGGGACTACCTAAGCTCATTTTATTTATCACTGGTACTACAGGCAGTGCAAAGGCAGTCATCACATCAGTTTGAGGTGGATTCAAAACCTAATGCATTGCTCCACCCAATTTTCTCCTCCCCTCCCAGACTTCTCGTTTCTACTACTAGGTGTCGGCCATGGCTCAGTAGGTAGCATTCTTGTCTCAGAGTCAGAAGGTTCTCCGAAGCCCCACTCCAGACACCTGAGCACAAAATCTAGGCTGACACTCCCCATACAGTACTGAGGGAATGCAGCGCTGTTAGAGGTGCCGTCTTTCAGATGAAAAGTTAACCGAGACCTTGACTGTCCTCTCAGGTGGGCGTAAAAGATCCCATGGCACTATTTTGAAGAAGAGCAGTGGTGCCCTGGCCAACATTTATCTCTCAAGCAGCATCAATAAAACAGGTTATCTGGTCATTATCTCATTCCTATTTGTGGGACTTTGCTGTGTGCAAGTTGGTTGCCAATTTCCTACATTACAACATCCAGTGAAGTACTCTTGTCACTGTTGTGTTGGAATATCCTGAGGTCACGGAAGGCACTATATCAATACAAGTCTGTCATGCTTTGCTACAGTGAAGTTCACTTTTAATGTCATCTATATTTTAAACACTCTGGTTCTAGGTGATGATGTCAAATAATATGGTCAAAATTTCAGTGTGGTGACTGAAACTGGATAAGTGATTTTTAAAAGAAAAATCAGATGTGGTAACAGTTTTATAACTGTATATACACAGGATTTATTAGTTCTGGTTTACTCTGACCTCCTAAACATGGGACTCATTCTAAAACTTTGCTTTTTTTTTTAGACTTGGATTGATGGTGGGTTAACAAACAGGCTTCCAGTCTTATCCACTGGACAGACCATGACTGTTTCACCTTTCAGTGGGAAATTAGATATCTGCCCTCAAGACAAGGACCAAAGCAATTTGTATGTCACGATCGCAAAACAGGACTTTATCGTAAGTGCTTTTCAAAGCGAGTTTGCTGCTCAGATACTAAAAAAAGAACAGTTTCCTTATTTCAAAAATGCTGATTTAAATATTTTCCGCGGTTTAAGTAATGCATGTTTACAGTGCGGTTTTGTAAAGGTCATTTACATCATATCTCAACATCGATGATGCAGTTATTGTGTTGACTGTGGCCCGACAGCGTATCAGAGCAAAGTCAGACTTTGTCGAGGACAAAATTTTGCTTTGCTTTACTCCAGAATCCAGATTGGCCTTAATACGCCAATTTATTCTCATTCACCTTGGAGATTAAGCGATATAAATTGGACTATGTGGTCAGAAAACATGCATGACAAGGCCAATTCTGGGGACCAGTGTCTGGTTCCCAAAGGATGCCGGACAGATGTTCAACCCAATATTGGGTTGGGCCATTTTTTAGGCATCCTTGGTGCTGCCTAAAACAACCAGTAAGCCCCTTATTTACATATGTATCATGTCCAATGCATGTTTTAGGCCATCCTTATCAAATTGGTGTTGCCCATTGAGGACTGAGATAAGGAGAAATTTCTTCACTCCGGGTTGTGAATCTTTGGAATTCTTTATCCCAGAAAGCTGTTGATGCTCAGTCGATGATATTCAAGCCTGAGATCGATAGATTTTTTTGGACACTAAGGGATTAAAGAGATATAGGGATTTGAGGTAGATCAGCTATGTTCTAATTGAATGGTGGAGCAGGCTCAAGGGGCCATGTGGCCCACTTCTGCTCCAATTTCTTATGTACCAGCCAAGTGAGATAATTGCTGAAACTGAGTGTAAATGTTTCATTCCTTTGCATGCAGTCCTTTGCTCATACAAGAATAGCTGCTTATCAGGGTTGTTTATTTTAATAAACGAGGAAACAAAACAAAGGTGCATTACTGCATTTTAACAATGTGTATTCTGTTAATTCCTTCCTCTTTTTTCCTTTGTCTCTTTCTCACCACCCTCTCCCATTTCAACTACAGCTGTCCATTGCAAACTTCGTCAGGCTCAATCAGGCACTGTTCCCACCAGGCCAAGCGAGGATGGAGTCTCTATATAACAATGGGTTCAACGATGCTGTGAGGTTTCTACGGAATAAAGACTATTTTGAATAGCTGGCTTAATTTTACTAACCTTTGTTTTTTTGTCTGTTTGAACACTGTGCCACAAATTGATAAAAGTAAACTGTTAAAACGGAACTGAATAAGTCAAACTCCTGTTTTTATTAGATGGGATTTTGAGATTTCTGTTGGTGTTTTAGAGACCACATTCTAAAATACTGTCTTTTTAAGTAATGGGTAGCCCTTAGTTAAAAGGCATTGTTTAAAGCAAACCCATTTTATATTTCCTCCCCACTGAAAGTACCCATGGGGCTGGATTTTGTGCAGGAGTCAGGGGTCCAGCGCCAGGCCGAAAAGTCCAGGGGAACCTCGCTTCTGCGCTTTTTCAGGCCCTCGAAGCGATCCTCCGGTCTTTGGCCATCAAAGTTGAAGGAGGCGGGATCCCTGTCCCTTTAAACACTTAATAGAGAGCCCCCAAGAGCTGCCAGCCAATCACAGTGCCGGCAGCGCAACAGTATCAGCAGCATCTCCGGGAGTGGTGACCACTGCTGGTACTGCAGAGGTCTCGGATCCAAACCCAGCATTGGAACCCCGAGGTAGATGAGGCAGGATCGCCGGGACTGGTCCAGAAGGTCCTGGTGGGGGGGGGGGGAATGAGATTGGGCGTTCGATCTAGGGGGAGGAGGTTCACTGGGTGTACAGTGGTTCCCGGGGGGGGTGGAGGGGGGTGTCCACCATGGGCCAAGAATTGCCCACGAAGGAGGGACCCCCTCCACCCCAACCCTGTATGGAAGGTGCCTTGTTTTCCAAGGTGTCCTCCCTGCGCGACGGAGGCCCTCCTTGACACTGGTAGATCCCAGCGGCAGCGGGAAGAGGCCCTTAATTGGCCCTCAATAGACTACTTAAGGGTCTGAATTGGCCTCTGGGTGGGATGGCCAACATCTGCCTCTTCCCCCCCACCCCCCACCTGAAGATTCTCTGGCCCCACCACCACCCCGCCACAAAACCCGATGTCGGAACAAAATCCAGCCCATAAGAACTGTTTAAACCTATTTTGTCTGAAAGTGCTTCCAACCCTGCTGTTGTGCACTTATTTTAAAATTGTTAAGGAAAACAGAGAGATAGTTAATACTATCGAAAGAGACTTATTGAGCTCTAACCATGAATGAAAATGGAGAGATTAAATCTGCCACTACAGTTGTTAGTGCCAGATTTAAAACTGATCCTGTGGTGCTCTCTCTACATTAGAACTGTGTACATTTATCTCTAGGATCTGCGCTACAATCCAGCCCAGACACACAGATGAAGGACTCCAGTTTGGCTATAGGGCTTTTACATTTAAACAAGATTGGAAAGTGCCAGTCCAGTTCTTAGTGGGCAAAAGCCCACAGCATGCATAAAGAGGACATAACGATTGGTGGAGTGGGAATTGGAAATGCCATGCTCTTTTGAGGTTAAGGTTGGGGGCAGCATAGAGGAAACTATGTCTTGAGGTAAATTTTCAACTTGCTGACTAGGTGTGGAACTGGCATAGCAGATCAACCACCCATTATAGAAACCTCCCAATTTACCTTTCTATTGTATTTGATGGAAAGGAAAATGTGTCAGTTTCTATATTAAAGACACAACATATATGCATATTGATAATGTTGTATAATGTGCACCTGATTCACGCCACCTGTTTTATGTTTGGGCGGCAAGTTGAAAATTCAAGCCCATTTCTCAAACCTTTGCTGTGCCTGATCTGGGAGTACTTGATGTAAGCGCTAACTCATTTCCAGCACTGACGGCCCCTCACCTTGTTGAATCCCCCAAAAAATAAACATTACAAATGTCTTCTTCAGGACTGACCTTAAAGTTGGGTTGATCATTGATAAATTGGAGCATTTAGGGATAATCTCTAGTTATAGTGACTGGTGGCGGTAGACTCCAAAGCTGAACAGGATAAGCTACAGGAGGTTTCAAATGTACTTGGGAATTGGGTAGACAGGTGGAGAAACGCAAAGGTGCTTTACATGGGACAAAAAAACCCAAAACAGAACTATGGAAAGATATGAGCATGGAAAATGAGAGAGATCTGATTGACAATAAATTGAAGCTATTACAACAATGCTCAGCAGCAGTGAGTAAAATTTAGATATAGTCAGAGTTTAATATTGAGGTGAAATGATGAGATAATCCTGAAGCTTTAGAAACCATTGATGTGACCACACATAGAAAACTGTGTAAACTTCTGGTTGCCACAGTATAAAAATGATATTGCAGCTATTGAAAGGATATAAAAGAGATCAACCAGAATGATTGCAGGAATAGAGGGATTGGTTTTATGAGGAGTGATTATGTAAATTAAGCATGTTCTTACTAGAAAAGAGAAGGTTGAGAGGTGATACGAATGTTATTTTTTGGATTCTGAAAGGACTAGATATTGTAGACCGTGACCAGCTATGTCACCTTGTTCGGGACAGTAGAACCAAAGGACACAGTCTGCACTTGAAGGAGGGGTAAATTGAAAACTAATCTGTGAAAACAATGTTTTAGCGGGTGAAGGTTTCCTTGGGAGAAGGTGGAAATAAATAGTTTTGATCCATTCGAATGCATGAGATACAGTATATGAGTAATTTAGGACCTGACATGTGGTGAGTGCAGCATTGCTTGGGAGGAACAGGTGATTGGACCTATGCTTCCCAAAGCTGTCCACCACTGGGGGTTTTCCTCACATCATGCCTGGCTCCATTGTAGACTAATCAATAGTGATTGATCGCTATGATTAGTCAACAACTCTATATTCGGTGTATCATGTGACTACCAGGATAGTAGAAGGCAAACTAGATGGATTTTGCTCTTATCTAGAAATTCTTGCGCTCTTTCACCCCTTTCCCCCATAACTTGTCTCCTGAAAATGGCAGCTCATGTTGGGGGCTACAGTTCCACAGGGGAGGATCTCAGCTTGTCAAAATGTCCATCCCCTACTTGTGAGCCTGAATGGCAAGTGTTGGTGGGTGAGTCAACACAGGGCCACACACACAGGCTTCCAACAGGAGTTGAAGGAAGGGAGGGAGGAATTTATATAGTGCAGTTCATTACCATTGGATGTTGCAAAGCACCTTACTGCAAAATGTAGTCACTGTTGCAATTTAGGGAATGCGGCAGCTATTAGGTACACAGCAAACTCCCACAATCAGCAATGT
Source organism: Heterodontus francisci (assembly GCF_036365525.1). NCBI lineage: Eukaryota > Metazoa > Chordata > Chondrichthyes > Heterodontiformes > Heterodontidae > Heterodontus > Heterodontus francisci. Next base: position 12,019,360 of record NC_090376.1, read on the forward strand.
GATAATGACCTATAATGTCGATTGAGGGATAAATATTGTCCTGGACTCCAGGGATAACTCCGCTGCTCTTCAAAATAGTGCCGTAGGATCTTTTGCATCCATGTGAGTGGGAAAACGGGGCCTCCGTTGAATGACTCATCCAGAAAACAGCAAGTGAGATTTCAAAGTAGATCGTGGTGCTTAAGTCGTGGAGTGGGACTTAAACCCACAAACTTTCTGACTCAGAGGCAAGATTGCCACCAACCGGATAGTCATCAGCCTCTTTTTAAAAAAATATCTTTGTTAGTTTGGGGACAGTAAGGCCAATTATAGTTTCCCCCTCACCACCATAATCACTGCTATTCCTTATTGTTGCCATGGCACAAAGCAGTTAATTGCACAAAGCATGCACTCTACAAATCTACCTGTGTCTTTGCTGTTAAGAGCTGATCGAGTTCCAAATGGGGCATCTCAGCTTTAACACGATCCAAAACAATGGTGACAACATCAACACTCAAATTGCCAAATGTGACTGAAGTAATTTCAACTCAAAGCAAAATCTACTGTTTAAATTGTTGGTTGCATATTACCTTATGAGTGGGTATAATGTGTTTTTTATGCTGCATTGTAATTCTGCATTGATGCAACAATAAAATGAATGTACAATGCGTGAGATTTCTTCAGTAGGATTCCTTAGGTTTTCTTAATGTCACCTTCTGATTTATTTTTAATGTGTTTAAGTCAATGTAATTTTTCTGTGTATGTTTATTTTCATGGGAGATTTGAACAAGTTTTCTGCTTTTTTATTAATAGCCAATTTTCCCACAAGGTCCTACAATGGAATGGCCAGACACCCTGTTATGATGATGTAATGGAGGGATAAATGTTGAACAGGACAGCATACGCACTTCCTTTAAATCGTAACCATGGGATCTTTAATTCTACCGAATAGATCTTCACTTTAATGTCTTGTCCAAAAGACTGCACCACCAACAATGCAGCACTCCCGCAACACTACATTAGATGGTCAGCCTAGATATGGGATCAATTCCTGGAGTCCAGATTTTTCTGACTAATGTTAGAACAGGAGGAGCCATTTAGCCCCTTGAGTCTGTTCCATCATTCAATTAGATCATAGCTGATCTGTGACATAACCTTTGCCCCATATCCCTTCATACCCTAGGCTAGCAAAAATCTATCAATCTCAGATTTAAAATTAACAATGGATCTAGCATCAAGCTGAGACATTTTGAGCATTTGATAAACATTTTTATTAAAAATTAAAATAGAAAAGTATTAATAAAATTAAATTTAATGATGCAGTAAGTTTTATGTTTCAGTAATGCTGTCAATTCTAAGAAAGATAACAGATAAACAGCAAAAAAAATCATTGCATGAAGAGACCAAGAGTTATACACTAATTTAAATGCAATTATAAAACTGCTGATACAGCTGATGATTGGTTTAAAGTCAACAGGAGAGGGGATACTGTGTCGGTCAAGTTGCGCCTTTTCCTGTTTCTACGAAGGTGCACTGCAGTTAAAAGGCTTCAGCTTTTTTAAGGTCAGAAAAATTCTGAATTAGACGTAAGTATTGTTACTTACAATAAATGAGTTACAAGCCCTGGTCACCCGTCGCCCGTGTGCTCAATGACCTACGAGGGTTCCTGGTTGGGCAACACCTTGATTTTAAAGTTCTCGTGCTTGTTTTCCAATCGCTCCCTATCTCTATATGCTCCTCCAGCCCAACAACCCTCCAAGATCTCTGTGCTCCTCTAGTTCTGGCCTGTTGCGCATTCCGGATTTTAATCACGTTGTCAGCTGTGCCTTCAGCTGCCTACTTACTACCTACGTTCTCTGGAATTCCTTCCCTAAACCCCACTTCTCTACCTCTCCTTAAAATCTTCCTCTTTGACCAAGCTTTTGGTCACCTGTCCTAATGTCTCCTTATGTGGCTCAGTGCCAAATGTTGTTTGATAACACTTCCGTGATGCACCTTGGAACATTCTACAAAATTAAAGGCGCTATATAAGTGTAAGTTGTTGATTCTAGTGACTGTGATAGCTATAGATGGAGAAGTCCCACTTAATGCATCATCCATCCAGAGTGCTTACTCTATTACCCTGAATGTTAACATCTAGCTGTTTCTTCACTGAGTTCAGCATCCCGGTCTCAAAAACTCTTCCCGGCAACCCGTTCCAGCTGCTGATCGCCCTCTTGATAAAGGAATACATCTTGACATCTATCTAAGCTTAACACGCCTTATTAGCACAAATGAACCCTTAATAGCTTATGTGAGCACACAGAAAAAGAAAAAAGGAAGACTTGCATTGATATAGCGCCTTTCATGAGCTCAGGACGTACTAAAGCACTTTACAGCCAATGAGGTACTTCTGAAGTGCAGTCACTGTAAAAATGTAGCAAATGCAACAGGCAATTGGTGCACAGCAAGCTCCCACAAGCTGCAATGTGATAATGACCAGATAATCTGCTTTTGTGATGTTGGGTTGAGGGATAAATATTGCCAGGAGACTGAGGATATCTCCCCTGGTCTTCAAAGTGGGATTTTTACGTCTGCCTGAGAGGGTAGACGGGGCTTTGGTTTAACAGCTCATTCAAAAAAAAAAAGAACCTCCAACCGTGCAGCACTCCCTCATTACTGCACTGGAGTGTCAGCCTAGAGTTTGGTGCAAGGAAGGTTGTATGATGCATTGCAACCCCTGGTAGAAGGCCTATCCTTAACAGCTCTGCCTCTAATAAACCATGCTCCTTTTAAAAATGTGTCCCTTATAATTTGCCTGTTTATAACACATTAACTAAGCCTTCCAAAGCCAGTTTTGTAACGAGTCTGTCCTTGTAAAAGTTCTCTCTGCTGCCACAATGCATCTTAACAGCTTTCCTTTGTATTTAAGGAAGCCTTGTTATCTGCAATCCTTTTAAAAGTCAAATTGCTAAAAGTAATTACACTTAAACTGTAACCTTCCTTTTGTTATATTGCTACCTGCTTCTGTGGCATTTCATAAAAGTTTAATGACGATGAGACCATTGATGAAGAGACTTGAGAGGAATTATTCAGCTTGGCATCACTAGCTCAAAATATTTCCCTTTTCTCCTATTTTCTAATAAAGGGACTGAGTTGTTCTGGAGAATGGTGTCAATCACCAAATGATACTTTGCCAAGATTGTCATTCTTTGTGAGTCTAGACAGTGAGTGTTGGCAGGTTTCATAGACTAGGCTTGTGTTTCTTTGTATGTAGAAGATTAAGCAGTGATCTAATTGAGGTGTTTAAGATGATTAAAGTATATGATAGAGCAGATAGAAACAATTTCTATTATGGTTGGGGATGGGGGAGGTGGGAGAAGCCCAGAACAAGGGAGCATAGAAACACTGTGGGCAGCGCAGTGGTTAGCACTGCAGCCTCACAGCTCCAGCGACCCAGGTTTGATTCTGGGTACTGCCTGTGTGGAGTTTGCAAGTTCTCCCTGTGACTGCCGGGTGCTCTGGTTTCCTCTCAGCCAAAGACTTACAGGTTGATAGGTAAATTGCCCATTGTAAATTGCCCCTAGTGTAGGTAGGTGGTAGGGGAATTGAGCGGATGTGGTAGGAATATGGGATTAATGTAGGATTAGTATAAATGGGTGGTTGATGGTCGGCACAGACTCGGTGGGCCGAAGGGCTTGTTTGAGTGCTGTATCTCTAAATAAATAAAGGAACAGGAGGCCATTTATCCCCTCAAGCCTGTTTCATCATTTAATGAGACCATGGTGGATCTGCGACCTAACTCCATACACCTACCATATCCCTTAATATCTTTGGATAACAAAAATCTATCAATCTCAGATTTCAAATTATTGATCTAGCATCATTTGCCATTTACAAAAGAGAGTTCCAAACTTCTACCACTCTTGTGTAAAGAAGGGTTTTCTAATTTCGCTTCTGAAAAGTCTGGCTCTAATTTTTAGACTTTGCCCCCTAGTCCTAGACTCCCCAACCAGTGAAAATAGATTCTATCTACCCTATCTGTTCCCCTTAATATCTTGAAAACTTCAATCAAATCATCCACTAACCTTCTAAATTTCAGGGCATAACCCTAATATTAGACTCAGGCCATTCAGGAGTGATGTCACACAAAGGGTAATGGAAATCTGGAGCTCTGTTCTCACGAAAAGCTACTGAGACTGGGGATCAATTGAAATTTTCTAAACTGTAAATGATAGATTTTTTAAAAAAGCAAAATAACTGTGGATGCTGGAAATCTGAAATAAAAATGGAAAATGCTGGAGAGACTCAGCAGGTCAGGCAGCATCTGTGGAGAGAAAAAAAAATGATAGTTGGCATTTCCGGTCAATGACCTTTCTTTCACCTGAACTGGGAAATGTTTAGATATGTAATAGGTTTTAAGTAGGTCAATTGAGGGAGGATGGAAAAAGAACAAAAGGGAAGATCTGTGATAGGGCAGAAGATTGGAGACATTAAATGACAAAAGAGTTGGTGGGGCAGAGCCAAAGGGAGTGGTAATGGGAGAGCGTGTTTGTTTTCAGATGGCAGCTGTTTATTATTCTACCATTGACACCTCTTCTGGATTCACCTTTTGCCTGTTGTTCCATTATTACTCCCTTTGGCTCTGCCCCACAAACTCTTTTTCCATTCAATATCTCCTGTCTTCTGCCTTATCACATACCTTCCCTTTTGTTCTTTTACACCCTCCCTCATTTGACCTACTTAAAACCTATTACAATCATAGATTTCTTTTAGGCAAGCGTATTAAGAGTTATGGAACCAAGGCGGGTAGATGGAGTTAAATTACAGATCAGCAATGATCTAATTAAATGTTGAGAACAGGCTTTAGGGGCTGAATGGCCTACTCCTGTTCCTATGCTCCTATGTTTTTAACTGTTAGGTGAGGGGTTGCTTCAGATGTGTGCCTTTTCTCCAAGCCCTTACCTGTTGTGAACATACCTCCAGTTTCCAGTAGGGGTTACCAGAGACTGTGAGAAACTTGGATAGCTTCTCCCCTCCCTTGTCCAGAAATACTGAACTAATAGTTCAGTACTGAACTAGTACTGCCATCGTGTGATACCAGCCAATGCTCCAAATGCCTGAGGATAAAAACCTGAGAATCTTCCTGGTTTAACTGATTTTATAAAGTCAATATAAGAATCTAGTAATAGGAAAAAAAAACTAGTCAGTCCATGTCATTTTGCACATACCCAATTTTAATCGCCCCATTGTTGGCGACTGTAACTTCAGCTGCTGAGGCCCCAAGCTCTGGCATTCCCTCCCTAAACCTCGCAGCCTCTCTACCTCGCTTTCGTCCTTTAAGACACTCCTTAAAACCTTTCTCTTTAAACAAGTATTTTGATCATCCACCCTAATATCACCATGTGCGGCTCAGTGTCAAATTTTGATTCATAATGCTCCTGTGAAGTGCCTTGGGACATTTTATTGCATTGGGGTAGGCGGTGGCGTAGAGGTATTATCACTGGACTAGTAACCCAGAGACCCAGGGTATTGATCTGGAGACATGGGTTCGAATCCCACCACAGCAGAAGATGGAATTTGAATTTAATTAATAAATCTGGAATTTTAAAAAAAAGCTAGTCTAATGATGGCCATGAAACCATTGTCAAGTGTTGTAATAACCCATCAGGTTCACTAATATTCTTTAGGGAAGGAAATCTGCTGTCCTTACCTGGTCTGCCCCACATGTGACTCCAGACTCACAGCAATGTGGTTAACTCTTACATGCTCTCTGAAATGGCCTCGCAAACCACTCAGTTGTATCTAACCGCTACGAAGTCAATAAAAAGGAATGAAACTGGACGGACTACCCGGCATCGACCTAGGCAATGGTAACAACAACGGCAAACCCAGCCCTGTCGACCCTGCAAAGTTCTCCTTATGAACATCTGGGGGCTTGTGCCAAAGTTGGGAGAGCTGTCCCACAGACTAGTCAAGCAACAGCCTGATGTAGTCATACTCATGGAATCATACCTTACTGACAAAGCCCAGACACTGCAATCACTATCCCTGGGTATGTCCTGTCCCACCGGCAGGACAGACCCAGCAGAGCTGGCGGGACAGTGGTCTACAGTAGGGAGGGAGTTGCCCTGTGAGTCCTCAACATCGACTTCGGACCCCATGAAGTCTCATGGCATCAGGTCAAACATGGGCTAGGTAACCTCCTACTGATTACCACCTACCGCCCTCCCTCAGCTGATGAGTCAGTACTCCTCCATGTTGAACACCACTTGGAGGAAGCACTGAGGGTGGCAAGGGCACAAAATGTACTCTGGGTGGGGGACTTCAATGTCCATCACCAAGTGTGGCTCAGTGGCACCACTACTGACCGAGCTGGCCAAGTATTAAAGGACATAGCTGCTAGACTAGGTATGCGGCAGGTGGTGGGGGAACCAACACGAGGGAAGAACATACTCGACCTCGTCCTCACCAATCTGCCTGCCGCAGATGCTTCTGTCCATGACGGTATTGGTAGGAGTGACCACCTTGTGGAGCCAAAGTCCCGCCTTCACATTGAGGACACCGTCCATCGTGTTGTGTAGCAGTATCAGCGTGCTAAATGGGATAGATTTCGAACAGATCTAGCAATGCTAAACTGGGCATCCATGAGGTGCTGTGGGCCATCATCAGCAGCAGAATTGGACTCATCCACAATCTGTAACCTCATGGCCCGGCATATCCCCCACTCTACCATTACCATCAAGCCAGGAGACCAACCCTGGTTCAAAGAAGAGTGCAGGAGGGCATGCCAGGAGCAGCACCAGGCATACCTCAAAATGAGGTGTCAACCTGCTGAAGCTACAATCCACGACTACTTGCATGCCAAACTGCAAAAGCAGCATGAAATAGACAGAGCTAAGCGATCCCATAACCAATGGATCAGATCTAAACTCTGCAGTCCTGCCACATCCAGTCGTGAATGGTGGTGGACAATTAAACAACTAACTGGAGGAGGTGGCTCCACAAATATCCCCATCCTCAATGATGGGGGAGCCCAGCACATCAGTGCAGAAGATAATGCAGAAGCATTTGCAACAATCTTCAGCCAGAAGTGCCGAGTTGATGATCCAACTCGTCCCCCTCCTGATGTCCCCAGCATTACAGATGCCAGACTTCAGCCAATTCGATTCACCACGCGTGATATTAAGAAACGACTGAAGGCACTGGATACTGCAAAGGCTATGGGTCCTGACAATATTCCGGCGATAGTACTGAAGACCTGTGCTCCAGAACCTGCTGCACCCAGAGCCAAGCTGTTCCAGTATAGCCACAACACTGACATCTACCCGGCAATGTGGAAAATTGCCCAGGTATGTCCTGTACACAAAAAGCAGGACAAGTCCAACCCAACCAATTACCATCAGTCTACTCTCAATCATCAGTAAAGTGATGGAAGGTGTCATCAACAGTGCCATCAAGCAGCACTTGTTTAGCAATAACCTGCTCAGTGATGCTCAGTTTGGGTTCCGCCAGGGCCACTCAGCTCCTGACCTCATTACAGCCTTGGTTCAAACATGGACAAAAGAGCTGAACTCCAGAGGTGAGGTGAGAGTGACTGCCGTTGACACCAACGCAGCATTTGACCGAGTATGGCATCAAGGAAAACTGAGATCAATGGGAATTGGGGGAAAACTCTCTGCTGGTTGGAGTCATACCTAGCGCAAAGGAAGATGGCTGTGGTTGTTGGAGGTCAATCATCTGAGCTCCAGGACATCACTGCAGGAGTTCCTCAGGGTAGTGTCCTAGGCCCAACCATCTTCTGCTGCTTCATTAATGACCTTCCTTCAATCATAAGGTCAGAAGTGGGGATGTTCGCTGATGATTGCACAATGTTCCGCACCATTAGTGATTCCTCAGATACTGAAGCAGTCCGTGTAGAAATGCAGCAAGACCTGGGCAATATCCAGGCTTGGGCTGATAACTGGCAAGTAACATTTGCACCACACAAGTGCCAGGCAATGACCATCTCCAACAAGAGAGAATCTAGCCATCACCCCTTGACATTCAATGGCATGACCATCACTGAATCCCCCACTATCAACATCCTAGGGGCTACCATTGACCATAAACTGAACTGCAGCAGCCATTTCAATACCGTGGCTACAAGAGTCGGTCAAAGGCTAGGAATCCTGAGGCGAGTAACTCACCTCCTGACTCCTCAAAGCCTGTCCACCATCTACAAGGCACAAGTCAGGAGTGTGATGGAATACTCTCCACTTGCCTGGATGGGTGCAGCTCCAACAACACTCAAGAAGCTCGACACCATCCAGAACAAAGCAGCCCACTTGATTGGCACACCATCCACAAACATTCACTCCCTCCACCACCGACGGACAGTGGCAGCAGTGTGTACCATCTACAAGATGCACTGCAGCAACGCACCAAGGCTCCTTCGACAGCACCTTCCAAACCCGCGACCTCTACCACCTCGAAGGACAAGAGCAGCAGACGCATGGGAACACCATCACCTGCAAGTTCCCATCCAAGTCACACACCATCCTGACTTGGAACGATATCGCCATTCCTTCACTGTCGCTAGGTCAAAATCCTGGAACTCCCTTCCTAACAGCACTGTGGGTGTACCTACCCCAAATGGACTGCAGCAGTTCAAGAACCTTCTCAAGGGCAATTAGGAATGGACAATAAATGCTGACTTGGCCAGCGGCACCCACATCCCATGAATGCTAAGTAAATACCAGTTGTTTTTGTAATATTCTGTGTTTCTGAGAGAGATGGGATTCGAGGGATTTATTGAGAAGATAGCTCGCTAGACTTGCTGAGCAAGAAAGGGATAGGCTCTGAAAGTCTTGCTAAAACTTCTTCTTCCCCAAGATGTTGGAGAAATCCGTTCCCTGCCAGTCTGTCAATCTGTCCAGAGAACATTTGTCATGCTGCTGAGCTCATTCTGACAGTGACAGATTACAGCAGCTAGTGAGTGTGCTCAAGGGTAACCTTTGAATAAAAGATTACCTCCGTTGAGGCATTTTATTGTAGAAGCCTCTAGTAATGTGACAACCTGTACAGCTTAGCTTGTTACTTTTGCGATAATATGAAATTAAAGTCTCTATTAAGATGGACAGCCTATTTCCTCCAGTGGGAGATTCCAGAACAAGGGGACATAATCTTAAAAATAGAGCTCGGCCATTCAGGAGCCACTTTTTCATACAAAGGGTAGTAGAAATTTGGAACTCTCTCCTGCAAAAGGTTGTTAACACTGGGAGCAATTAGAGGTTTCAAGACTGAGATAGGTAGGTATTTGTTGGCTGAGTATCAAGTGATATGGAGCAATGGCAGGGGAGAGGTGCAGATCAGACATGATCTAATAGAAATAAAGATTTGCTGATCTACAGTGTCTTTCATGCCTCAGGATGTGCTTTACAACCGGTGAAGTACATCTGAAGTGTAGCCATTTTTGAATTGTAGGAAACGTAGCAATTTGTGAAGATCAAACTCCCACAAACAGCAATATGATAATGACTAAATAATCTGTTTTAGTGATGTTGATTGAGGCATAAATATTGTTCAGGACACTAGGAGGAACTTGCCTGCATATCTACAGTGCCATGGGATCTTTGAAACCCACTTGAGGAAACAGACAGAGCCCCGGTTTAACATCTCATTCAAAAGATCATATGAAATAGGAGCAGGAGTAGGCCATTCGGCCCCTCGAGCCTGCTCCACCATTCAATAAGATCAAAGCTGATCCGACTGTGGCCTTAACTCCACATTCCTGCCTTCCCCCATAACCCTTGATTCCCTTGTATATCAAAAATCTGTCTAACTCAGCCTTGAATATACTCAATGACCCAGCCTCCACTACTCTCTGGGGAAGAGAATTCCAAAGATTAACTACCCTCTGAGAAGAAATTCCTCCTCATCTCTGTCTTAAAAGGGAGACCCTTTACTTTGAAACTGTGCCCCCTAGTTCTAGATTCCCCACGAGGGGAAACATCCCCTCAGCATCTACCCTGTCAAGCCCCCTCCGAATCTTATATGTTTCAATACGATCACCTTCAATCTTCAAACTCCAATGCGTATAGACCCAACCTGCTCAACCTTTCCTCATAAGACAACCCCTTCATCCCAGGAATCAGCCTAGTGAACCTTCTCTGAACTGTTTCCAATGCAAGTATATCCCTCCTTAAGTAAGGAGACCAAAACTGTACGCAGTACACTAGGTGCAGTCTCACCAATGCCCTGTACAGTTGTAGCAAGACTTCCCTACCTTTATACTCTTTCCCCCTTGCAATAAATGCCAAAATTCCATTTGCCTTCCTAATTTCTTGCTGTAACCACATGCTAATTTTTTGTGATCCATGAACAAGGACACCCAGATCCCTCTGTACCACAGCATTCTGTAGTCTCCCTCTATTTAAATAATATTCTGCTTTTCTATTCTTCCCGCCAAAGTGGACAACCTCACATTTTCCCACATTATACTCCATCTGCCAAATTTTTGCCCACTCACTTAACCTATCCATATCTCTTTGGACACTTGGTGTCCTCCTCACAACTTGCTTTCCTACCTATCTTTGTATTTTCCATAAATGTGGCTACAATACACTCAGTTCCTTCATCTAGTCATTAATATAGATCGTTAACAGTTGAGGCCCTAGCAATGATCCCTGTGGCACTCCACTAGTTGTAGTTTTCCAACCTAAAAACATCCCATTTATCCCAACTCTCTGTTTCCTGTCAGCAAATCCTTTATCTTTGCTAATATATTACCCCCACCATTAGCGCTTATCTTGTGTAGTAACCTTGTATGTGGCACCTGATCGAACACCTTTAGGAAATGCAAATACACTACATCTACTGGTTCCCCTTTATCCACCCTGCTTGTTACATTCTTAAAGAACACTAATAAATTTGTTAAACACGATTTCTCCTTCATAAAACCATGCCTAATTGTATTATGATTTTCTAAATGTCCTGCTAAGGAGACCAAACTATATGCAGTACTCTTGGTGCAGTTTCACCAATGCCCTGTATAGTTGTAGTAAGATTTCCCTACTTTTATATTCCAGGCCCTTTGGGCCTCCTCCGCCATTCAAAAAACATCATGCTGATCATCTAATTCAGTACCTGAAACGTTAACTCTGCTTCTCTCTCCACAGATGCTGCCAGACCTGCTGAGTATTTCCAGCATTTCTTGTTTTTATATCTAATTCAGTACCCTGTTCCTGCTTTCTCCCCATATCCCTTGATACCTTTGGCATTAAGAAATGTATCTATCTCCTTCTTGAATATATTTAATGATTTGGCCTCCACTGCTTTCTGCAGTAGAGAATTCCACAGGTTCACCACCCTCTTAGTGAAGAAATTTCTCCTCATCTCGGTTCTAAATGGAATACCCCGTATCCTGAGACTGTGACCCCTGGTTCTGGACTCCCCAGCCATCGGGAACATCCTCCCTGCATCTAGCCTATCTAGTCCTGTTAAAATTTTATAGATTTCTATGAGATCCCCTCTCGTTCTTCTAAATTCTAGTGAATGTAGGTCTAGTCAACCCAATCTCTCCTCATACGTCAATGCTGCCATCCCAGGAATCAGCCTAGTAAATCTTCTTTGCACTCCCTCTGTGGCAAGAACATCCTTCCTCAGATAAGGAGACCAAAACTGCTCACAATAACAAAATAAAAGGCTGTTGCACCCATGCCAGCACTGTGTGAATTGGGAGGGGAACCTCTCTGCAGGGTGGCCTGTGGCTGCTGCAGCACCCAGACAGGCAGAGAGGACCTCTAAGCCTGCCTGGAGTGTTGGCTGCCCCCAGTCTGCTGCTGGAGGGGGGCCACCTCCAAGCACCTAAACTGGGCCCTGCTGCCTGCAGGAGGCCAACTGTAAAATTCCACTCGACCTCCTTTAATTGGACTTAAGTGGCCCTGAACAAGCTGGATCAGCTACTTGTTGCATGGTAGCCATGCCGTTTCCCATCCCCTCTCCACAAAAATGGCCCAGGGTGAAATGGAGCTAGGGAACTGGCACGCCAGCCCTGGCATGGCCTAAAAATCAAGCCCCAAGTCTCTGAAGTGGGACTATGAATGAGTGGGACTGAATGAGTGGAACTATGAATGAGTGGGACTACGAATGAGTGGGACTACGAATGAGTGGGACTGAATGAGTGGAACTATGAATGAGTGGGACTATGAATGAGTGGGACTATGAATGAGTGGGACTATGAATGAGTGGGACTGAATGAGTGGGACTATGAATGAGTGGGACTATGAATGAGTGGGACTATAAACACACAACCCTCTGAGTCAGAAGTGAGGAACATAGGAACAAAGGAGCAGGAGTAGGCCATTCACCCCATCCAGGCTGCTCCACCATTCAATATGATCATGGCTGATCAGCCACTTCGATTACTTTTTCCCACACTATCCCCACATCACTTTATGCCATTGGTATTTAGAAATCTGTCAATCGCTACTTTAAACATAATCAATGACTGAGCTTCCACAGCCCTCTGAGGTAGAGAATTCCAAAGATTCACAACCCTCTGAGCAAAGAAATTTCTCCTCATCTCTGTCCTAAGTGGCTTCCCCCTTATTTTATAATTGTGCCCCCTGGTTCTAGACTCCCCAACCAGGGGAAACATCTTACTTGCATCTACCCTGTCTATCCTTTTTGTAGGTTTCAAAGAGATCACCTTTCATTCTTCAAGATTCTAGAGAATACAGGCCCAGTTTTCCCAATCTCTCTTCATAGGACAGTCCCACCATCCCGGGAACAAGTCTGGTGAACCTTCGTTGCACTCCCTCTATGGCAATAATATCCTTGCTAAGGTAAGGGGACCAAAACTGCACACAGTACTCCAGATGCGGTCTAACCAAGGTTCTATATTGAAGCAAGACTTCACCACTCCTGTACTCAAATCGTCTTGCGATAAAGGCTAACATACCGTTAGCCTTCCTAATTGCTTGCTGCACCTGCATGTTAGCTTTCAGTGACTTATTGACGAGGACACCCAGGTACATTTGTACATGTACACTTTCTAATCTCTTACCATTTAAGAAATACTCTGCACATCTGTTCCTCCAACCAAAGTGGATAACCTCACAATGAGAGTGCTTCCCAATGAGCCACAGCTGACACACAATCTAATTGAATGGTGGAGCGAGACTGAATGGCCTACATCTGTTCCTATGTTCCTATTCTGTGCAAAGAAAACAAGGAAATTGTTACGATATAAAATGAATCCACTTGAATTGATATTAAATACTTTTTCTAATTAGAATTTTGGATGACCCACTTGTAGCCCATGTTCCTTGAAGCAGCTACCACTCTCATTAACTGTCCAAAGTTATGGAAGCTGTTATTGCCTCTCGCATTATCCATCTCCTCGAATATTCGTAACCTAACCCATGAATTTTCAATGCAACTATTCCAATGGTGGTGATCTTTCCTGTGTCATGCCTTTCTGAAACTTTGCTCTTGGATGATGCTCAAAATGATTTGTTACAATGTACACGACGGACAAAGTGGGTCCGAGGGGCTGGATGGCTCACTCCTGCTGCTACTTCTTATGTTGTTACGAACCACACTCAAAGGCAGTAATGTTTAGATCATTCAAGTTTGTTTTCCATTTGCCTAAGTCTCCCATTATGATAGCAAACTGCATTTTTTGTACTGCCCGTGTATTTTTGCAGAACAGGTTCAAGGGGCTGAATGGTCTCTTCCTGTTCCTACATGTTCCTAGTGCTTTTCCCTCTCTGACCCTTTCTGGTAGGATAGCCCAAACATTTATCCACCTTTGTTTAAATAAACTTTTCCGAGTTTTGATTCTAAATTTATGTCTTTCATTCCTGCTCTCCTGACTTATTTTGAAGTAATATTCTGGTTTTACCTCACCTTTTCCATTTAATACTTATTATACCTCAATGACGTCTCTGCTCCCTGTGACTACCATTTCCTCTAGACTGTACAGCTTACATTTCTCTAATATTTCTTTATCTCCTTTGCATTTAGAATCAATCTTGTTGCTCTTCGCTACACCCTCGCTGGTACCTGTATATGTTTTTCTGCAGCAGAATTGAACGGAAATGTATGGCCTGACCAGTGCATGTAAAGCCTTAGCATGCTCTCTGAACTCAAAAAGGAGAGAAGGCTAAGGGATGCCCTAACAGAGGTCTTTAAAATTATGAAAGGTTTTGATAGAGTAGAAGCAGAGAGTGTATTTCCAAATGTGGGAAGAGCAAATCTAGAGGCTATCAATGTAAGATAGTCTCCAGAAAATAAAACAGGGGATTCAGAAGAAATTTCTTTATCCGGAGAGTGGTGAAAATGTGAAACTGCCTATCACAGGAAGCAGTTGAGGCAAATAGTATAGATGCATTTAAGGGGAAACTGGACAAGCATATGAGGTACCGAGCAAGAGCCAGAAACTGGGATTAGGCTGAATGGTTCCTTGTTGGCTGGCGCAGACACAATGGGCCGAATGACCTCCATCTGTGCTGTAAATTTCAATGATTTCCTATGAAATAAGAAGAAACTGTTTCCACTGGCGGGAGGGTTGGCAACCAGAGGATACACATTTAAGATAATTGGCGAAAGAACCAGAGATTGACTCGAGGGGAACTTTGTTATTCATTGAGTTCTTATGAAATGGAATGCGTTGCCTGAAAGGGTGGCGGAAGCAGATTCAATAGTAACAAAGGGAATTGGATATATCCTTGAAAAGAAAAACAATTAGTGGGCTATGGGGAAAGAGTGGGGGAGTGGGACGAATTGGAATGCTCTTTCAAAAGGCTGGCACAGGCATGATGGGCTGAATGGCCTCCTGTGCTGTATGATTCTAGTTCTTTGCTATGCCAGGCTTTTCCTCCATGTAGCGATGCATGTTAATTATGGCTCCCTCACTAATATGCGAACATACGAATTAGGAGCAGGAGTAGGCCACTCGGCCCTTCGAGCCTGCTCCGTCATTCAATAAGTTCATGGCTGAACTGATTACTCCACATTTCCACCTACCCCCGATAACCTTCCACCACCAAAACAGAGAGTGCAGTGCATATTCAGTTGGGTAGGTCCAATTTAAAACACTAGTCTATAACAAGTAAAGATTTATACAGTTCAAAAGATATTCTACAGAGGGATTTTTCTTCTGGAAGTATATACAAAAGAATTAGAAACAAACACTCATTGCTGATAACAGCTCTACGGAAGCCACTGTAGATTTTTCACCATTAGCTGTGCTATGTTGGCCGGAATTTTATGGTGGGCGGATGGGAGCCGGCCTCCGACTCAAAATTGGTGACAAACCTGCTTCCGCCTCGCCTGGGGATCTGTTCCATATTGGCCTGGAGTGGGCAGCCCGTGTTTCGCCCCCCTCGCCCTATGTAAAGGGGGGGCGGAGGCGAGAGCAGGTCGGGAAAGCCTCCCGGAGCCTCCCGCTCCCTTTTACACGACCAACCCCCCCCCCCTCCCCCGCCACCATCCGGCTCATTGGTGTGGCGTAAAATTCTGGCCATTATCTCAGTTTCTGACTCCTGGTTCTGATGAGTGCCATGTCTTCATACTCTTGATTATGTGCCTCTCTGACCCTGTCTGTACTCAGAGGCATTGTACGTCCACTGAAAGAATTTAAGTGAGATTCCTCTTGGACTCTGGATGCTTCTTCAGGATTCAGTCTGCTCTCAGATCGTTTACGACCACACAGGTGGACCTAGAATGAATTTCAATTGCAGTATCAATACAATACTTAATATTATGCCCTTCACTTTTCAGTAACGTAAATTTAACACATTACTGTTAGTAATGTGAATGGTCAAAAGGCTTAGTATGTTCGTATGATGCTCTTCTGTCTACTAATTTAATGGTGGCATTAACACGCTTATTTAAAATAAATTAAATAAAATAATGATTGAGGCAATGCTATGCATAACACTTTGTTATTTCTGCCAAGTTGTTTTCAGTTATACATCTTTTATCTTATATATGCACATTAAGGGATGAATTTTATCAGCCCACTAGGGACGAGCTGGGAGGCGGAACCTGCAAAATGGCGAGGGAAGGGGTGGTGGTGGTGGTGCCTCTGTCACTTTCTCGACGCCATTGAATTTTATCAGGGATGGGGAAGGTTGAGGACTGCCTTCCCACTCAGAACCCAACTGAGGCCAAATGGCCACTTAAGGACCTCTTCCTGCTGCCGCTGTTATTTTACCAGCAGCTGATGGGGCCCCCGCCAGGTGGGGAAGCCACACAATAAAACCAGGCGGCCTCCCTGCGGAATTGGGGCGGCCCTCCTGCTCGGGAAATCTGCAGCACACGGAGGGATGGGAGCGCTGGCACTGAGCAGTTAACTCTTTGAGTGCTGTAAAATGTAGCCAGAGGTCCCCCAAGCAGGCGAGGTAAGGATCCCCCCCATCTTTCTGGCCTGGCGTCAGGAAGCCCTCCGCCTACATAAAGTTCAATCTATAGTCTTGTGTATTTTATATTTATCATTTACTCTAATTCTGTATACTGTATTTTATACATATTATAGTCTGTATTCTGTATAAAGCAGCAGATTTAGTGTGCCATTGTTCATGAATGGTCTAGCCTCTACGGGAGGGTGGAGATTTTTAGCACCTAGCTTGACCTGTACCTTTAAAACTATTGCTCCGGTAGTTTGTATAGGGAAGTGGTCTAAAGAGGCATATCTGGGCAAGTGTAGCTGTGGCTAGGTTCCTGAGGTCAATCAGAGGGCAAGAACTGGCAAATTAAAGGCTTCAGAACAGAAGAAAACATGGTGAAATAAATTAGCTTTCTCTTTTTGTATCTGTAATGAAGCGTGTTGTGTGGGCTGAGAGAACATGTGGCTAGGTTTTTTGAACTAAGTGTAGATGTGCAGATCCACTTAACCCAGGCTACACATACAAAGCCTTGGGCAGTAGATAGCTAGTGGTGAGTTACAAGGCAGAAA
This sequence comes from Heterodontus francisci, assembly GCF_036365525.1. Lineage (NCBI taxonomy): Eukaryota > Metazoa > Chordata > Chondrichthyes > Heterodontiformes > Heterodontidae > Heterodontus > Heterodontus francisci. The sequence continues at coordinate 12,036,263 of NC_090376.1, forward strand.
TCCAATGAATATGATTAATTGGTGTATATGGATTTTAGCAAGGTGTTTGATAAGGTTCCCCATGGTAGGCTCATTCAGAAAGTAAGGAGGCATGGGATTCAGGGAATGTTGGCTGTCTGGATACAGAATTGGCTGGCCCATAGAAGACAGAGGGTGGTAGTAGATGGAAAGTATTCAGCATGGAGCTCGGTGACCAGTGGTGTTTCACAAGGATCTGTTCTGGGACCTCTGCTCTTTGTGATTTTTATAAATGACTTGGATGAGGAAGTGAAAGGCTGGGTTAGCAAGTTTGCAGATGATACGAAGGTTGCTGGAGTTGTGGATAGTGTGGAAGGCTGTTGTAGGTTGCAACGGGACATTGACAGGATGCAGAGCTGGGCTGAGAAGTGGCAGATGGAGTTCAACCTGGAAAAGTGTGAAATGATTCATTTTGGAAGGTCGAATATGAATGCAGAATACAGGCTTAAAGACAGGATTCTTGGTAGTGTGGAGGAACAGAGGGATCTTGGGGTCCATGTCCATAGATCGCTCAAAGTTGCCACCCAAGTTGATAGGGTTGTTAAGAAAGCGTATGGTGTCTTGGCTTTCATTAACAGGGGGATTGAGTTTAAGAGCCACGAGGTTATGCTGCAGCTCTATAAAGCCCTGGTTAGACCACACTTGGAATATTGTGTTCAGTTCTGGTCACCTCATTATAGGAAGGATGTGGAAGCTTTAGAGAGAGTGCAGAGGAGATTTACCAGGATGCTGCCTGGACTGGAGGGCAAGTCTTACGAAGAAAGATTGAGGGAGCTGGGGCTTTTCTCATTGGAGCGAAGAAGGATGAGAGGTGACTTGATAGAGGGGTACAAGATGATGAGAGGCATAGATAGAGTGGATAGCCAGAGACTTTTTCCCAGGGCGGAAAGGGCTATCACCAGGGGGCATAATTTTAAGGTGATTGGAGGAAGGTTTCGGGGAGATGTCATAGGTAGGTTCTTTACACAGAGAGTGGTGGGTGCGTGGAATGCACTGCCAGCGGTGGTAGTAGAAGCAGATACATTAGGGACATTTAAGCGACTCTTGGATAGGTACATGGATGATAGTAGTATGAAGGGTATGTAGCTGGTTTGATCCTAGAGTAGGTTAAAGGTTCGGCACAACATCGTGGGCCGAAGGGCCTGTACTGTGCTGTATTGTTCTATGTTCTATGTTCTAATTGGCAAAAGAATCAGAGGTGAGATGAGGAGAATTTTTTTTTACACAGTGAGTTGCTTTGATCTAGAATGCGCTGCCTGAAAGGGCGGTGGAAGCTGATTCAAAAGAACTTTCAAAAGGGAATTGGATAAATACTTGAAGGGGAAAAATTTGCAGGGCTATGGGGAAAGAGCTGGGGAGTGGGACTAAATGGACAGGTCTTTCAGAGAGCCTGCACAGGCAAGGCTAATGGGTGACCTAGTAGAGGTCTTTAACATCATGCAAGGTTTGATAGGGTAGATATAGAGAAGATACTTCCACTTGTGGTAGTGGGGGAGTGGGGGGGGGGGGGGGGGGGGTGGAGACCAAAATTAGGGAATCATAAATATAAGATAGTGATGAATACCTCAGATAATGAATTCAAGAGAACCTTCATTACCCAATGAGTGGTTGGAATGTGGAACTTGCTGAGACAGGGAGTGGTTGAGGGGAATAGCATAGATGCATTTAAGGGGAAGCTAGATAAGCATATGAGGGAGAAAGGGATCGAAAGATATGTTATTAGGGTGAGATAAAGTAAGGTCGAAGGTAGCTCGTGTGGAGCATAAACATGGCATGGATCGATCTTGTAAATTCTATATAATTCTATTCAGGGCACTGAACTATGTCTACTGTATTCTCTGATAGCAACACATGAATGTTTGACAACGCTACATAGTGAACTATTGCAATAATAATTTTTTTTAATTACTTACAGAAAGTACTACCACCATAACTGTGACAACAAGGCTGTAAACTAAAGCAGCTGGTAAAACAATGCCTTGCCACATCTCTTTAGTGGCCTTCAATGTCTCACATGAATTTGACTCTGAAAATAAATAGTAAGAGTTTTTAGGAACAGAGAAAGTCATTAGGCCCAATAAACCTGCCTTTCTCATGGACAAACCTTCCAAACCCGTGACCACTACCGACTAGAAGAACGAGGGCAACGGGTGCAATGGGAACACCACGACCTGCAAGTTCCCTTCCAAGTCATACACCATCTTGGAAATTTACTGGTTGTTCCTTCATCATCGCTGGGCCAAAATCCTGAAACTCCCTCCCCAACAGCATTGTGAGGGCATCTTCACCACGTGGACTGTAGTGGTTCAAGAGGAAGCTCATCACCACCTTCTCAAAGGCAACAAGGGATTGGCAATAAATGCTGGCCTTGCCAGCGATGCCCACATCCCAAGAACAAATTAAACTAAAAAAAACCTACCCTCCTCCCCACCATTCCCCTCAATTGTCTCCGCAGAAGTGCAGCTAGTTGCCTCTTGAATTTCTCCACTTCAACAGCCTTGGTTCGTAAATTCTACAATTCCACAATTCTATTGATTTTGACTGGAAAGATCCTGCCTGAATTCCCACCTTCTAACTTTCCAGTTTTTAACCTGTGTCAAAGTATCACAGTAAAATACATTTCAGAAGGAGACCATTTGGCCTACCCTGCCTGTGCTGGCTCTTTGGTAGAGATTTCATATTGGAGAATTGGTTTTTCAATACCCTTTGTAACTTTGAAAACCTCAGTTGGATCACCCTGAGGTCTGCTTTCCAAAAGAAACAGGTCAAACTCTCTTAATCCTTCATTTGTAACTTAAATTCTTGTTACTCAGGACGGACATTTTATATGTAATACAGCAGAACTGTTAAAGGGTGGGAACAATATCACCAAGGTTATTCATGTGTTTCCCACGTTTTCTTCAACCGTCGTCTCAGCCCAAAACTGTTCCATCTGAAAGGTCAAGTAGCTCATCAAAATCTCTGCTGGTAACATCATATCCAGCATAAAGTCTCACTCGCCTGTCACGCCTATCCTCCCTGACTAATGGTGACTGCCAGTCCCCCAACTCCCTTCATGGATTCACCCCTCTCTATCTCTGTAACCTCATGTAACTTGATAAATTCTCATAAACTGCTCTGTCTCTTTGCCCAACGATTGGCATCTTCAGTGGCCAAGGCCCCATTATGGAAAATCCTCCTTAAACTCCTTAGCCTCTTCAAACCCCCACCCTCATTTCTTTAAGAACACCTATAAATCCTACCTGTTAGATGAAACATTTAGTCACACCTCTACATATCTCCTTCTTTCTTCCCTCATTCATGCCTTCATTATCTCTAGACTTGACTATTCCAACACATTCCTGGCTGGTCTCCCACATTCTGCTCTCTGTAAACTTGAGGTCATCCAAAACCCTACTTCCCATGTATTAACTCGCACCAAGTCCCATTCACCTATCACCCCTGTGCTTGCTGACCTACATTGGGTCCTGGTTGAGTAACATCTTGATCTTAAAATTCTTATCCTTGTTTTCAAAATCATCCATGGCCTCGCCCCTCCCTATCTCTGTAATCTCCTTCAGCCCCACAACCCTCTGAGATCTCTGCGCTCAACTACTTATGGCCTCTTGAGCATCCCTGATTTTAATTGCTCCACCATTGGTGGCCTTGCCTTCAGTTGCAAGGACTCAGTCTCTGGAATATATTCCCTACACCCCTTTGCCTCTCTACCTCTCTTTCCTTCTTCAAGACACTCCTTAAAATCTACTTCTTTGACCAAACCTCTGGACTTCTGACCTAATATCTCCTTATGTGGCTCAGTGTCATGTTTCATTTTATCATGCTCCTGTGAAGTGCTTTGGGATATTTTATTATATTAATGGCGCCATATAAATCTAAGTTGTTCTTGTTTCCATTGTTTTGACTCAGTGTCAATTTTCTTATTGTGCCTTTGGGATACTTTGCGATGGCAAGGTTGCTATATAAATGCAATTTTTTGTTGTTGCTGTATACTTTACAACATTATTATTGCACTGTGGGCCTTGACTCTTCACTTGGGTTTCCCCACATAATAGCACTGAAGATTTACCAAATATAGAACATGCTTTAAATACCCACTAGGATGCCATCAAGACACAATCGTATCTGTTTTACTCACCGCGCACATTTAATCTGGTTCCTTCTCCATATCCACTCATGTGAGGTGGAGGTAGAGAGACTGATACTTCGCATATGTAAACTCCAGAGTCACTCAGTGTCAGGTTGCTTATGACGAGGATGTTATAATCTTTGGAAAGATTGCCACGAATGTATAGGCGCCCATCTTGACTGGACAAGGAATCAGAGTCCTCCGAAAAGGCCATAACTCTGTGCTTCCGCTGCACACCTTTGTACCAGTACATGTCTGTGTGGACAGGAGTTGTGTTGTGGTAGACCCCCTCACAAGCGATCATAGCCGTCATTCCGACCGACGCAGTGATTTCTCCGGGATGCTGTGACACGGAAACCTTGCCTTTGTAACCTGAGAAGGTGCAGAATGAAAGGGAGCAAAACGGAACTTTGAATTGACTTTTAGTCGTTCCAATCAACTACATACAGCAGCAGCGAATGGACAGGTCACCTGTGCCTGCATTATTTCATAATCATAGTCTTAAAAAGAGCAAAGGAACAGCTTGCATTTATACAGCACCATTCACCACCTCAGGACGTCGCAAAGTGCTTTACAACCAGTGCAATACTTTCTGAAGTGTAGTCACTGATGTAATGTAGGAAACATGGCAATTTGCACACAGCAAGGCTCCACAATCAGCAATGTGATAATAATCAAATAATCTGTTTTAGCAACGTTGGTTAAGCGATGTTGGCCAGGACACCCGGGAGAACTCCCCTGCTCCCCTTCAAAGGAGTGCCATGAGAGCTCTTTCATCCACTTGTGAGAGCAGACTCATCCAAAAGACAGCACCTCCAACAGTGCAGCACTCCCTCAGTACTGCACTGGGAGAGTCAGCCTAGATTATGCATTCAAGGAAAAATGCAGAAGCTGCAAATAATTGGAACTGAAGCAAAACACTTCTTATCTAATGCAAATGACTCATCAATGGTTCGTCCTTAACTATATCTATTTGTGTGAATGACAGAAAACAATGCGAACATTTTTTCTCACTCTTTAGAGGTTTTAGTCAGATCTATATAACACACATTGCAAATGACCTCTTGGTATCTATCTCGGGCACTTGTTAAAAAGAATAGCTGCATCTTGGAAAGCACCTTAACCAACAGGGTCATTTGGTGTGATTAATTGTTCTATTGTGCGATGCCAATATCATCACCTTCCATAAGAACAAGGGTGACCGCAGTGACTGCAACAACTACTGTGGAATCTCCCTGCTCAGCATCGTGGGGAAAGTCTTCGCTCGAGTCGCTTTAAACAGACTCCAGAAGCTGGCTGAGCATGTCTACCCTGCGGCACAGTGTGGCTTTCGAGCAGAGAGATCCACCATTGACATGCTGTTCTCCCTTCGTCAGCTACAGGAGAAATGTTGTGAACAACAGTTGCCCCTCTACATTGCTTTCATTGATCTCACCAAAGCCTTTGACCTCGTCAGCAGACGTGGTCTCTTTAGACTACTAGAAAAGATCGGATGTCCACCAAAGCTACTAAGTATCATCATCTCATTCCATGACAATATGAAAGGCACAATTCAGCATAGCGGCACCTCATCAGACCCCTTTCCTATCCTGAGTGGCGTGAGACAGGGCTGTGTTCTCGCACCTACACTGTTTGGGATCTTCTTGTCTCTGCTGCTCTCACATGCGTTCAAGTCTTCAGAAGAAGGAATTTTCCTCCACACAAGATCAGGTGGCAGGTTGTTCAACCTTGCCCATCTAAGAGCGAAGACCAAAGTACGGAAAGTCCTCATCAGGGAACTCCTCTTTGCTGACGATGCTGCTTTAACATCTCACACTGAAGAGTGTCTGCGGAGTCTCATCGACAGGGTTGCAGCTGCCTGCAACAAATTTGGCCTAACCATCAGCCTCAAGAAAACGAACATCATGGGGCAGGACATCAGAAATGCCCCATCCATCAATATCGGCGACCACGCTCTGGAAGTGGTTCAAGAGTTCACCTACCTAGGCTCAACTATCACCAGTAACCTGTCTCTCAATGCAGAAATCAACAAGCGCACAGGAAAGGCATCCGCTGCTATGTCCAGACTGGCCAAGAGAGTGTGGGAAAATGGCGCACTGACACGGAACACAAAAGTCCGAGTGTATCAAGCCTGTGTCCTCAGTACCTTGCTCTACGGCAGCGAGGCCTGGACAACGTATGTCAGCCAAAAGTGACGTCTCAATTCATTCCATCCTCGCTGCCTCCGGAGAATCCTTGGCATCAGGTGGCAGGACCGTATCTCCAACACAGAAGTCCTCGAGGCGGCCAACATCCCCAGCTTATACACACTACTGAGTCAGCGGCGCTTGAGATGGCTTGGCCATGTGAGCCGCATGGAAGATAGCAGGATCCCCAAAGACACATTGTACAGCGAGCTCGTCACTGGTATCAGACCCACCGGCCGTCCATGTCTCCGCTTTAAAGACGTTTGCAAGCGTGACATGAAGTCCTGTGACATTGATCACAAGTCGTGGGAGTCAGTTGCCAGTGATCGCCAGAGCTGGCGGACAGCCATAAAGGCAGGGCTAAAGTGTGGCGAGCCGAAGAGACTTAGCAGTTGGCAGGAAAAAAAACAGAAGCGCAAGGGGAGAGCCAACTGTGTAACAGCCCCGACAAAAATTTTTATCTGCAGCACCTGTGGAAGAGCCTGTCACTCTAGAATTGGCCTTTATAGCCACTCCAGGCATTGCTTCACAAACCACTGACCACCTCCAGGCGCTTATCCATTGTCTCTCGAGACAAGGAGGCCAAAGAAGAAGAGTCAGGGTTCATTACACCAAAGCAAGTGACAAATATCTTGTCATCCTTCGTTTCAATGCCACAATCTGAAAATGCAGCGTAAGACATCACAGATTATAAAATTATACAGAACAGAAGGAGGACAGGAGGCCCATCTTGCCTATTCTAGCTCTTTGAAAGAACTGTCCAATTAGACACACTTTTGTTTCAGGTTTCTGCATTCTCCTCTCCCTCCCTCTTTGTAAGGGATCACGGGGTGGGGGGGGAGGGTGCTGGTGGGGGTGGGTAGGTGTTGTGGGGGGGTGGGGGTGCAGGGATGGGGGAGTGTACCATTCCATCATTGCCGGCAGTTCTCTGGTAGCTTAACCTGAAGCAAGAGTTTTCTTCACATTGTGAGTTGGTCGTTATCTGACTCGGTGACCCTCTTTACAGCGCTGAATCAGTATATTTTGCTGAAAAATGAAACGGTTGCAGGGCTGTGGAGAAAGAGCAGGTTGTGGGCAGGGTTGGTGTGGGAGCTTGCAATTAATTGGTAACTCTTCCAAAGAGCTGGCACAAGCACGAGAGGGCGAATGGCCTCTATGGTATTCTCTCTGTGATGTTTATGAGGATTGAACTTTGTCTTTGGGCAAGGATGTTACATTTTAAAGAATTTGGGGTCCAATTATTCTTCCCGCTCCCTATTATTAGGGTCAACTTTGACTTTAAGTGATAGCATAAAGCAATGATCGCAATATCATACTAGGCTCTCATTTATATATCTCCCCTCATTTTCAATACCAATGAGAGAGAAAGAAACACTTGCATTTATATAGCACCTTTTATGACTTCAGGATGTTTCAAAGTGACTTACAGCTAATGAATTATTTTTGAAGTGCAGTTGCTGCTGTATTGTATCAAACGCAGCAGCTAGTTTGCACGTAGCAAGCTCCCACAAACAGCAATCTGATAATGACCAGATAGGTAATCTGTATTTCTGACTTCAAAGTAAATGAAAATTGAAAGAGATGTGTATAATGGGCAGCAGATCTGATATCGCCTGTTTTACGCTATTACCCAAAGTCAAAATGATTCCCATTTACTCAGTGTAGTGGGACAGACAAGAACGCCAATATTACACAGTGCCGATCTACTGACATTCCCCTACTTGACAGGAAAACCCTGCCTGATCTCAATACAGGAATGAACCAAATTTCAAATCCTATTATTCCAAAGTGGCCAATTGGAGCTCCCAGGTTTTAAATTGTTCCCACGATTTGCAAAACCAAGTCAAGCAAAGGTTCAGGAATTCCTTCCCTAAACCTCTGTGCTTCTCTATGTTTCTCTCTCCTTTTTCTAAGGTGCTACTTAAGGTGTCAGCTGCAGCTCAGTTGTAATTTTATTCTTTCTGAGTCAGAAGGTCGTGGGTTTGAGTCCTACCCCAGTGACTTGAGTGTAAAAATCAAGGCTGACACTGCAATGCTGTAGTATCAGAGGTGCTGTCTTATGGATGAGATGTTAACCTGGCCTCATCTGTCCTCTGAGGAGGATATAAAAGATCCCATGGCACTGTTTCAAAGAAGAACAGGAAGTTCTCCCTGCTGTCCTGGCCAATATTTATCTCTCAAGCAACAGATTATTGTCAGATTATCAGGTCCTGATCACATTGCTGTTTGTGGGAGCTTACTGTGTGCAAGTTGGCTGCCGCATTTCTTAGATCACAACAGTGATTACATTTCAAAAGTACATCATTGGCTGCAAGGTGCTTTGGGATGTCCCGTGGTTGTGAAAGGTGCTATATAAATGCAAGTCTTTCTTTTTTAAATCTACCTCTTTGACTACGCTTTTGGTCACTCTTCTAATTACTCCTTATGTGGCTTGGTGTCAAATTTTGTGAAGCGCCTTACTCTGTCAAGGCGCTATAGAAATGCAAGTTTACTAGACTAATATCTGGAATGGGTGGGCTGTCTTATGAGGAAAGATTGGACAGGCTAGGCTTGTATCCACTGGAATTTAGAAGAGTAAGAGGCAACTTGATTGAAACATATAAGAACCTGAGGGGTCTTGACAGGGTGGATGTGGAAAAGATGTTTCTCACTGTGGGAGAATCTAGAAAGAGGGGTCACTGTTTAAAAATAAGGGGTCGCCCATTTAAGACAGAGATGAGGAGAAAGTTTTTCTCTCAGAAGGTCGTGAATCTTTGCAATTCTCTTCCTCAAAAGGCAGTGGAAGCAGAGTCTTTGAATATTTTTAAGGCAGAGGTAGATAGATTCTTGATAAGCAAGGGGGTGGAAGGTTATCGGGGGTAGGTGGAAATGTGGAGTAATCAGTTCAGCCATGAACTTATTGAATGGCGAAGAGGCATGAAGAGCCGAGTTACCTACGCCTGCTCCTAATTCGTACGTTCGAATGTTCGTAAGTTGCTTTGTGATGTAAGAGCTCGTATGATTTTTTTTTACGAATATCACCACTTAGAATTAATCCTTTCCGGATCTTTAATTGGTGTATTTTTCAGGCCTGGCTGTGTGCAGACAAAAATAAATGGGGTAGGGGGGGTGGGTAAGAGGTTGTTTAAGAGACATCTTGACAAATACATGAATAGGAAGGGAATAGAGGGATATGGGCCCCGGAAGTGCAGAAGGTGTTAGTTTAGGCAGGCATCAAGATCGGCGCAGGCTTGGAGGGCCGAATGGCCTGTTCCTGTGCTGTACTGTTCTTTGTTCTTTGTTCTTTGAAGGAACCGGCTGAAAAGGTACAGAGGGAAAACAACCGATGGGGTAGCTCGTAATGTTTGACAGTGTGTTGGGAGCATGCCAAATGTTATTTATAAAATAATGAAAATGCTGTACATTAGCTGCAAAGTTCATATCATTAGGACCATGTGTGGCATCAAGGAGCCCTAGCCAAATTGAAGCCAATGGGAATCAGGGGGAAAACTCTCCACTGGTTGGATTCATACCTAGCACAAAGGAAGATGGTTCTGGTAATCGGAGGCCAATCATCTCATTCCCAGGACATTGCTGCAGGAGTTCCTCAGGGTAGTGTCCTAGGCCCAACCATCTGCAGCTGCTTCATCTTTGACCTTTCCTCCATCATAAGGTCAGAAGTGAGGATGTTCGCTGATGATTGTGCAATGTTTAGTACCATTCACAACTGCCCAGATATAGAAGCAGTCCATGTCTTTAAGCAGCAAGAACTGGACAACATTCAGGCTTGGGCTGATAAGTGGCAAGTAGCATTCACGCCACACAAGTGCCAGGCAATGACCATCTCCAACAAGAGAGAATCTACCATCTCCTCTTGAAATTTAACAACGTTACCATTGCTGAATCCCCCACTATCAACGTTCTGGGGATTACCATTGACCAGAAACTGAACTGGAGTAGCCATATAAATACTGTGGCTGCAAGAGCAGGACAGAGGCTGGGAATTTTTGCTGCAATCTTCCACAAAATATGCCAATTAATTATATGACAGTTTAAAATTTTTAAAAATTCATTCATGAGATGTGGGCGTCGCTGGCTAGGCCAGCATTTATTGCCCATCCCTAATTGCCCTTGAGAAGGTGGTGGTGAGCTGCCTTCTTGAACCGCTGCAGTCCATGTGGGGTAGTGAATCCACAGTGCTGTTAGGAAGGGAGTTCCATGATTTTGACCCAGTGACAGTGAAGGAACGACGATATAGTTCCAAGTCAGGATGGTGTGTGGCTTGGAGGGGAACTTGCAGGTGGTGGTGTTCCCATGCATTTGCTGCTCTTGTCCTACCAGCTGGTAGAGGTCGCGGGTATGGAAGGTGCTGTCTAAGGAGCCTTGGTGCGTTGCTGCAGTGCATCTTGTATATGGTTGACACTGTGTGTCAGTGGTGGAGGGAGTGAATGTTTATGGATGGGGTGCCAATCAAGTGAGTAACCCACCTCCTGTCTCCCTAAAGCTTGTCCACCATCTACAAGGCACAAGTCAGGAGTGTGATGGAATACTCTTCACTCGCCTGGATGTGTGCAGCTCTAACAGCACTCAGGCAGCTCAACACCATTCAAGATAAAGCAGCCTGCTTGATCAATATGTCATCCACCATCTTAAACATTCACTCCCTCCACCACTGACACACAGTGGCAACAGTGTGTACCATCTACAAGATGCACTGCAGCAAATCACTAAGGCTCCTTCGACAGCACCTTCCAAACCCGTGATCCCTTCCACCTGGAAGGACAAGGACAGCAGACAAGTGAGGACACCACCATCTGTAAGTTCCCCTCCAAGCCACACACCATCCTGACTTGGAAATATATCACAGTTCCTTCACAGTTGCTGGATCAAAATCCTGGAACTCCCTTCCTAACAGCACTGAGGGTCTACCCACATCAGATGGACTGCAGTGGTTCAGGAAGGCATCTCACCACCACCTTCTCAAAGGCATTTTTTTTTTTTGTTCATGGGATGTGGGCATCGCTGTCTAGGCAAGGATTTATTGCCCATCCCTAATTGCCCTTGAGATTAGGGATGGGCAACAAATGCTGGCCTTGCCATCTCATAAAACAAATAAAAAAATTAGGATTATTAAGTGAATAGCTGCCAATATTTACAGAGTGAAAATAGTGATTACGTATCAAATCACTTTTCTCTAACACGTTTCCAGACAATCCTGATACATCATCTTGCAATACTACCCATGACTGGCACCTGCAACTGCCAATGTTTCATCCTAGCATTGTCCAACCTTCTCGCTTTCTCTCCAGACACTCATGTTTTCTCTCTACCCGAACATTTTAGAAATTACTCAACTCTGAAAGGACAAAATCTAACAATATCTTTCAGATATTTGTCATATTGTAAGCAAATCAACTCTGTTAAAATGCTGCCCTCTGAAATACTGAAATCACAGTGTATTTTAAATTTATTTTATATTATCCAGCCATAGAAAATAAAAGACATTGGATAGATTTTGACTTTGCGCAATGGCGAATCGGCATCCTATTTTACACTTAGTGCCAATTTGATTTTTATTGAGTTTAATAGAGGTAAACATGAGGGGAGATGTAAAATAGGGCTAGAGATTTGCTATCATCCAATTTACACAATTGCAGAGAGAGATAATCTACCCCAATGCTTTATGAGCTACAGTCTTATTGTGACACAGATATTCTGAAGTAAAACCATTTCTTTACTTTTGGAAGAAAGTCTGTCATGTTTAGATGGCCAAGTTTTTTTTTCTCAAATGTAAGCTATTAGGACGTCTAGATCTTAATAGTTCAAATCCAGAAATTGCTTCTGTCAAATACATTTTGCCATACTTGCACATTTAAATTATGAATTTAATATAACATGAGTTTAAATTCACTTAGTTTAAATGTAACACAATTGTAAATTCACTGTGAATTTCAATTTAGCATGATTTGAAATTTACTGTGGATTTAAATTTATTGTGAATTTAATGAGAATTTAAATTGACTTGCATTTCAATTTTCTGTGAATTTCAAATTGTTATAAATATATATTTACTGTTTTTACCATATTAATTACAAATTTATTTCAGCAAAATTAATTTTGTAAAGTGCTGACATAAAGCATTCCTTGTACTTATATTTTTGGGTTTACAGTATATTGTCCAGACATTCACATCTTCCCCACTCTGAATATTTTAAAACTCCTCTTAAACCACTCGGAGAACTTGTACCCAGTCACTGGGTCTCATTCTACTATGTACTGTTTGGGTTAACTCTTAATGGTCCTGTTTTAACTCCATCACCCTGACTTGTTGAACTACGTTAACTCCTAGTCTTCCAATCTTCCAACATTTTTTTTTATCATGTTTATCTTTAAAATGCCACACCCTACTTATTTTTGAAACCTCCTCCACGCCTACAACTCTCTCCCGCAAAACACGTCTTTGCTCCAACTCCAGCCTCCGTGCATCCCCTCTCTCTTTTTACACCACCATTGGTGGCTGTAACTTCAGCCAGCAAGGTCCCTCTTTCTGGAATTCCTTTTCTAAGCTCATCTGCCTCTCCAGCTCCCTCCCCACTTTAAAGCCCTCCTTAAAACCCAGCTCCTTGACCAAGCTTTTGATCACCCTTCCTCATCTATCCTTCTATGACTCACCATCCATTCTTCTCACATCTCTGTAAAATGTCTTGAGATGCTTTTCTACATGAAATAACTACAAACCAAAGGCAGCCCAAGAAAATAACAAGAAATATAAACATTAGCGATCACGTTTTGATCTGAAGAGCTGATTCTGATAGCAGCTGTTTAAATAATTTTAGAAGGGGAATAATGATAAGTGTATTTATACCGAGAGATTTGGGGAAATTATATCATTTTAAAGTGGATTAACTTAATTAAATAAAATATTAACAAAGTAACATAAAATACAGTGCTGTACTTATATTATTAAAACTATTTTATTTCAATCTAAAATTATTCCCATTTGGATCGCTTTAATTGAAAAAAACCTTTCCAATTTTGAAATGCTTGATTTAATAAAACTCCCATTTATTCTGTTGCTTATTCTATTGAATCAATTCAATGAGTTACTCTTGGAGTTTGCTGACTTATTGCATGGGCAAACAAATAGAGTTATTTTTACAGTCAAAATTAAAGTACCAAACAGTACAACAAATAGGATAATGAGAAACTATACATTATAATGCAAGCCAATACACATGGAAAGGAGTCATTTAAACCGCAGGCTCATTCATTATATGCAAAGATATTATAGAGAGGCGTGTAAGAAATATTTAATAAAGGCAAGTCTATCTTTCTAATCTTGAATTCATCAGGTTTGCTCTGTGACATAGGAGCAGGAGTAGGCCATTCAGCCCCTCACACTTGTTCTGCCATCAATTAGACCTTGACTGACATTCCAATATGTCCCCCCCCCCCTCACTGTTTGAAAGCTCCTGTTCTCAGCTCCGCACCCGACAGCACAACCAAGATCAGGAACTTGCTGGCGATTGGAGCGAGGTGCCAATCTGAGTGCCAACATCCCAGGACATGGCAGGCTGCAGTTCTGCCGCTCGCTGCTGGTTGTACTTCCCTCTCTTAATGTAACTAGTAAACTGAATAGGTCTGTTACAGGAGACCAAGACTGTGAGAAAGTGGGAATTCCTTTTACCTGCCAAGCACATAATTGCAGACATCAGGGGGAGCAACCATGTTAAAGGAAACATTGTCGAAAGAAGATATCCTTTTCCTCCAGAGCAACTTATCAAGGTTTAAGATGCTCGCCTTCAGACACGGAGACACGGAGAGTGATCAGTTAGGGTGCTCATGAAAGTTGCTTTTGTGGTCAGTCATTTCCTTTCAATGAAAAATATCTATAAAAAAGCGATGATAGCAAAACTAAACTGCTTTAGATTAAAATCTATTGAGAAGAATTATCTGAATTATTTTGAATAGGGAAGTAAGAAAAATATGCATTATATGTGCACATATACATTTAATTATCGATCTACATAGTGATTCTTCTCTATTACATGGGTGATTTCTACCTCCTATAACTGCAGAAAGTTGCTCTTTTATTTCAGATCAGTATTCGTTGTATTTCATCATCACATTCCGAGATGATTTATATAATAAATATTTGTTTCTGCATTTCTAGTCTTGCAGTGGGTTAGTATGAAGTTTTTGTAAAACTGTCACCCACTGATAAACAAAGTTTATCACCTTTTCCCCACAAACGCTTGCTAAACAAGAGAAGATAGTTGGCCACAACCGAATGGTCGATTGAATGGCAGATAGGTACAAGGCACTGATCTTAATGGCAGCAACTGTACCAGGCTGGGCAAGATCGGCATACCACAAATCCAGTGAGATCACTCCCCTACCACACCCTATATTCCTTAGAATATAGGTTAAGGGATGATTTGACTGAGGTTCCGTTAGGATTTTGAAAGAAATTGATGGGGTAGATAGAGAGAAACCTTTTGCTCAGAGGGAGTCTTAGTCAAGGGGACATAACCTTAAAATCAGAGCCAGGCCTTTCATGAGAAAAGTTAGCAAACACCTCTTCACACAAAGTCTGGAACTCTCTCCCAAACAAAGCAGTTAGATACTGGCTCGACTTTAAGAAATTGAGACCTGGGCTGGATGTTTATTTTGGGATCGGGACCCTGTCATCGGGTCAGGTTCTGATGAAGGGTCACTGACACATTAACTCAGCATCTCTCTCCACAGATGTTGCCGGACCCGTCGAGTATTTCCAGCATTTCTTGTTTTTATTTCAGATTTCCAGCATCTGCAGTATTTTGCTTTTATTATGCATTGGCATTTATCATATTTATAGATTATGTATCATATAACATTTACAGCCACACAATTCAGTTGATAATTTGGAGTTTTACAGGCAGTGATATCTGGACTCTGAGAAAACTTTTGCGCAAGGGATAACATTTCTGGTCAGAGGATGAAATTTCGATCTGCTGTTTGGGTTATATGAAGTGCATAGGAATATAAGGACATAATTAAGAGCTGGAGTTGGCCATTTGGCCCTTCGAGCCTGCTCTGCCATTCAATAAAATCATGGCTGATCTTCTACCTCATCTCCACCTTCTCGCCCTATCCCCATATCCCTTGATTCCCATATTATCCAAAAATTTCTGACTTGAATACACTCAACAACTGGGCATCCACAGCTTTCAGAGAATTCCAAAGGTTCAGAACCCTTTGAGTGAAGAAATTTCTCCTCATCCCAGTCCTCAATAGCCGACCCCCTCATTCTGAGTCCGTGATCGTGGTCTAGATTCCTCAGCCTCTCAGCATCTACCCTGTCAAGCAATGTTCCCTACAAGCCGCACGGCCATGCAGCAACCTGAGAGTCCGCGCGCAAGCCGTGCACAAGTTGGCCCCTTTAAGTTACTCCACGTGCAAGTTCACTCAAAAAAATTTAAAGGGGCTGTACACTTAAATAAATCACTTCACACTTGAAAACAAATTAGAGGGAATGTTGCTGTCAATATTATATGTTTCAATGAGATCACCTCTCATTCTTCTAAACCTAGGGAATATAGGCCTAGTTTAGTAGGTTGGGACTAGGTTCATGTGGAGCATAAACACTGGTATGGACCTGTTGGGCTGAATGGCCTGTTTCTGTGTTGTAAATTCCATGCAATAGGCCAATGACACACAAAATGGTTGCTTTAGCACAGAATGTGCGATTGCTTCTGGAAACTGAAGAGAGATTTGATTTTATATTGAAACCAAATCAGAATGACGACATTCTGCTGTTTTTCCTACTCATTCCTTTGAAGATTTCAGAGTGTGTGTACTCTGAAAGACATTAACCTACATACTTGCCCCAGCCGCTCTTATCTCTTGTGCAATCAATGTCACATCAAATGTTGTAATAAAGAGCATGAAATGGAGAATGTAAAAAAAAATTGTGTAATCATTAAAGGATTATCTGTCTACCTGCTTAGAAATGAAATGACTGGCATGAATATTTTACACACATTTGACTCACATTTACTGAGCATTATACAACATACTTGTGTACATTACAAGGAATTAGGATAAGCTTCGTGATCTTTTTATATTTTGTTGGACTATTTCTATACACCCTCCAGCAAACACAACACTCGTTATTGAAATAATTATGCTTTGTAGTTATAAGCATTGGGCTAGGTAAGGTTTTTTTTTAACGTTTTACATTTTTGTAAGGTTCACTGTGGCCCCGGGAAGAGCAGGAGTGGAAATCTTGGGGCCGCCTCTGGACGTATCCTGCCTTCCCCTCCTGCAGTCACCTGGACCACCCCACCCTCACAGCCCACATTTAACTTGCTGGGAACCATTTCCACTCCCCCAGCTTCCCCAACCCCTGCCAATTTCTCACTCCCACCCTCCCACTGTTATTCAAGGTTTTGAGCAGGAGGCAGTTCAGAGAAATGCAAATGTATCATAGAATTTTATAGTAGAGTAAGAGGCTATTCTTCCTTTCATGCCTGTGCCAGCTCTTCTGTAGAGCTATCCAATTCATCACTTCACCCTGTTCTTTCCTCATAGCCCTGCCAAATTTTCCTTTTCAAGTATTTATCCAATCCCCCTTTGAAAGTCATTCTTGAATCTGCTTCCCTTTCAGAGCATTCCCGATCACAACAATTTTCCACGCAAATAAATTCTCCTCATCTTTCCCCGCCCCGCACCCCGCCCCCGGCCCTTTTGCCAATTTGCCTTAAATCTGTGTCCTCTGGTTACTTGCCAGTGGAAATGGTTTCTCTTTATTTACTTTATCAGACTACTTCATAAATTTGAACATTTCTGTTAAATCCTCTCTTAACCTTCTCTGTTCTAAGGAGAATAATCTCAGCTTCCTTAGTCTCTCCACATATCTAAAGTCCCTCATCCTCGGTCCCATTCTGGTAAATCTCCCTTGCACCCTCTGCCTTGACATCCTTCCTAAACTGTAGGGTCCAGAATTAGTCACATTTTAAAATGTCCCTGGCCTCATAGCTCTTAATCCACCCACCCAAATTTGGGCTTATGTGTCATATATGTCATAGACATTAACACATATAATGTCTAGAATGTACACATATGTGCATGTGTATATGATGTAAGTGTAAATGCACATTGTACAGATACACAAATATATCTAAATAATTACAAGTTTACAGTTTGAGACACATCCGTAGGTAATCACATCCCAATCTCTATCATAAGTCAAAGTCTAACACATCTCAATCACACCTCAAATGTTCCCTAGGGCAGAAATTGGTGATTGTTTCAACTTTCAGAAAGTACTATTAATTAAATAAGTCATGCTAACTGACTTTAATACGAGTTGATTCAATAACTAAATAAGCAAAGGCTAAGAATCTTCAACCAGCAATAAATTACTTCATTCAAAAAAACAGGTGGTCATGTCTTTAAAAACGGCACCAATCAGCAGATAATTAACCAATAAAATCGCTTTAAAATTTTCCTTAAAGTGCATTCACCTTGGTTTTAGTCCAGTATATACAACTAAAAATTAAACTTACAATGTAACAAATACATTTAAAAAGTGCCTAACTTATACCAAGATGATTAAGTGTATCTGTAAAAGTTGCCTTGAAAGTGCTCTTGGAACCCTATAGGTTTAGATGTTGCTGTTCTGGCTTTCCAGTACATCCTCACTCTCAATTTTTACCCTATTCATTGCTTCTACTCTCTGCTTTTGTCAGATTCCTCTTCCTTAGTAAACACCAATACAAAGTACTCATTAAGTTTTCTAGCCTTGCTCTGTGCCTCGAAACATATATCACCCTCTTTGCCCCTAATAGGCCATACTCCACATTTTACTACTGTCATAAAGACACCCATCTGCCAAGATTGAGGCATATTAATTTCGTCATGAACCTTAATTTTAAACTGTTGCTGGAGTGAAGAAAAGACTTGTTTTACAAGAGATCACCAGACACTTGGCTGGAAGAACATTTGCATACTAAGAGACAGTGCTAGGAGAGACAAATGAATTGCTCCCTGATTCAATTAACAGAGATTGGTCTGGGCAATGGTGATTCACATCTGGTCGGTGTGGGAGACAGCACTACACCACACATCCCCCCCCCCCCACCCCAAAACTGAGAGGTTTGAAATCCACAAACGCAGAAGTTTGTCTAAACAGTTAGTCACATGACTAACCGGCTGGCCAACTTGGAGGTCCGAATTGTGCTCACAGGACTGTTTTAGTCAGACTGCAGTTTGTAACTGTACCTGGAACAAGACAGCCTCTCTCACGGCTGGCTTTCTCTTGCTTTCTCACAAGCCTCCGGACCCACTGAAGACACGTAAACCCCAAGAGAGAAAAGATTCCTACATCGAAACAAGTTAAAGCTTGCACTGGGCCCCAATGAACAGCAAGACTTACCGGCAACCAAAGACTCAACATCAAACTCGAAGGACTGTAACTACAATCCATTTATTGCCTCAGCCTTTTCCCCTTTATTCTTTTCTACTTTTTCTGTCTCCATCTGCATGTGTGTTTATTGCCTATGCATGCTAGTGTGGTTGCATCGTGTATTCGTAGCCGATACCTGAATTAGAGTTTAAGATTAATAAACTTCCACCTTTCTTGTTTAAATCTAAGAAAACCTGTCTAATTGATTTCTTTGCCTTACAATTGGAAAGAGGTGAACAAGGATTCACTGAGGGGGAGCTAAAACACAATGTTTTTAAAAATTAAATCCTGTTACAGTTAAACCAGGCAAAGGCTGAGAGGGAACCCCTAGACCCTTTTCTCAGCAGGTCATAACACTACCCTCTTACCACATGCATACCGGTAGAGGATATTTGGATTTCCTTTTATGTTGACTGCCATTCTAGTCTCATATTCTCTCATTGCCAGTCTTATTTTCCTCTTCACCTCCCCTCTCAACTTATTGTAGTTGACCTGGTTCTCATTTGAAGAATTCACCTGCCATGCATCATACACCCTCGTTTTTTGTTTTATCCTAATTGCTATCTCCCTCGTCATCCAAGGAGCTCTGTTTTTTGGTTCCCCTACCTTCCATTCTTGTTGGAATGTACCTAGCCTGTACCTGAGGCACCTCTTCCTTAAAGATAACCCATTGCTCTCTTACAGTTTTTCCCTGTCCGTCTTTGGTTTTATTTTATCCTGTCTTGATCCCTTCTCATCACACTGAAATTCGCCCTCTTCTAATGTAGCCGTTCTACCTTCTATCATTCCTTTACTTTTCTGCATTACGAATCTAAACCTTATGATACAATGATCACTCTTACCCAAGTGCTCCCCGACAGACACTTGGTCTGCTTGGTCCACCTCATTTCACAGCACCAGCTCCAGCAATACCCTCCTTTCTAGTTTGGCCAAAAACATACTGATCAAGGAAGTTCTCCTGAACAAAATCCAGAAATTCCTCTCTCACTTCAGTTACATGGATAGATTGGAGAAGCTGGGTTTGTTCTCTTCAGAAGAGAAGGTTGAGAGGAGATTCAAAATCATGGGGGGCCTGGACAGAGTAGATAGGGAGAAACTGTTCCCATTGGCAGAAGGGAACTGGAAGACACCGATTTAAGTGATTAGCAAAAGAACCAAAGGTGACATGAGGAAAAACTATTACATCCAGCGAGTGGCTAGGATCTGGAATGCACTGCCTGAAAGCGTGGTGGAGGCAGAGTCAATCCTGGCTTTCAAAAGGAAATTGGATAATTATCTGAAGAGAAAAAATTTCCAGCACTCCAGGGAAAGGGCGGGCAAATGGGACTGGCTGAGTTGCTCTTGAGAGCTGGCATGGACATGATGGACTGAATGGCCTCCTTCTGTGCTGTAACCATTCGATGATTCCTTTCCCTTTACTCTAAAATTATCCCAATCGATATTTGGACAAGTAAAGTACCCCAATATCACCACTCTATAGTTCTCGAACATCTCTGTGATTTCCCTGCAGATTTGTTCCACTATCTCTCTCTCTCACTATTTGGAGGCCTATAAAATACCCAATAGAGTGATCATACCCTTTTTGCTTCTCACCTCTAACCAAATGGATTCTGTCCTTGCCCCTTCAAGGACATCCTCTACAATGTCTTCCCTAATCAGTACTGCCAGCCCACCCCCCTTTTTTCCTTCTCTATAATTTATGAACACTTTATAACCTTGCAAATTAAGCACCCAGTCCTCACCATTTTTAAGCACGTTTCTGTTATTGTCACTACATCATATTCCCATACTGCTATTTGTGTTTGTAATTCACCAACCTTATTCACCACACTTTGTGCGCTTACATACATGCATTGTAATCCTGTCTTTGCATTCCTCATAGCCCTTCTCAGTCCACTCTCATCTAATACGGAACTACTCCCTTCTCTTGTACTGTGCAACGCTCTCACATTATGTACCTTATTCGTCTTTTCTACTTCTATATGCTGGTGCCCATCCCCCTGCCAATTTAGTTTAAACCTTCCCCAACCACACTAGTGAATCTATCCGCAAGGACATTGATCCCAGTCGTGTTGGGGTATAACTAGTCCCTTTTGAATAGGTGCCTTCTGCCCCAGAACTGGTCCCAATACCTCAAGAATCTAAAGCCCTTCCTCCTGCACCATGCTTCAAGCCAGGCATTGATCCTCCCTATCTTCCTATTTCTACTTTTGCTAGTGTGTGGGACTGGGAGTAATCCAGAGAATACTACTTTCTAAATTCTACTCTTTAACTTCCTCTCTAGCTCCTGAAAATCTGACTATACAATCTCAATACCTGCCCTTGCTATGTTGTTGGTACCAACGTGTACGACAATTTCTGGCTCACTCCCTTCTCCCTGCAGAATATCCCACACCCTTTCTATGATGTCCTTTACCAGAGAGGCAACACACCATGCGGGACTCACGATGACGGTTACAGAAATGCCCGTTTGTCCCCCTGACTTTGGAATCTCCTATAACAACTGCACTTCTACCCTCTGCTGCTCCCTTTTGTACAGTCCTTTGCCCATTGGTACCATTGTCTAGACTGCATTCTTTCAGGGTATCATCACTTCCAGCAATCTCCAAAGCTGAGTACTGGTTTGAGAATGGCACACATTTTGAAAACTCCTGTATTTCCTGCCTCTTCCTACTCTTCCGGATGGCCACCCACCTAGTATCCTGAACTCTTACTGACTGTGGGTGACCACCTCCTGGAAAGTGCGATCCAGGAAACTCTCCTCCCTGATGCTCCGCAGTAACTCCAGCTGCACCTCAAGCTTGGAAATCCTGAGCTCAAGATGAAGCAGCTGGAGATATTGCCTACACATGTGGTCACCCAAGACATGTGAAGCATCCTGGAGTTCCCACATGGTGCAGGAATTGCAAACAACAGGTCACAGCTGCCCATCTATGATCTAAAAAAATCTCTATTCCCCCTTTTACAATCTATTTGGTACCTTGTTTAAACTAGTAAAGCTTAGTTAATGCCTCTAGACCTGCTCTGTGCTGCTACTCTTACTAATTCACTCACTTATACTTACCCAGATTGAGGATATTAATTTCCCAGCTCCTAATTTGAAAAACTGCCCTGGTTTAGAGAAAGAAAATGAGAAACACTCACCAACCAATCACTCACGTGCTTTCCTGTGACGTCACTCCTTGATTTTTTTTTTCTTGGTTTCCTCTCACGTTGCTTTCTCTCTCTCTCTCTCTGTGCCGCTGCTTTATCCCTGCTGTGCTCTCAGACCTTCTGCGCTGTTCTCGAGTGCTCTCTTTGAGATAGCTGCTCTCAAAAGGTTCTGGGTTCAAGTCCCACTCCAGGACTTGAGCACAAAAATCAAGGCTGATACTCCAGGGCAGTACTGAGGGAGTGCTGCACTGTTGGAGATGCCATCTGATGCCCCATCTGCCCTCACAGGTGGAAGTAAAAGATCTCATGACACGATTTTGAAGAAAAACAGCTGCCGAGTTTCCTACATTACATTAGTGACTACACATCAGAAGTACTTCATTGGGTGTAAAGCACCTTTGGATGCTTTGCTATGTTAAAGGTGCTAAATAAATGCAAGTTGTTTTTGAAATGTGGCAACCAAATTTGCACAGTAAGGTCTCACAAAGAACAGTTTTAGTAATTCTGGTTTAGGGATAAATATTGACCAGGCCACCGGGGAGAACTCCCCTGCTCTTCTTCAAAACAGTGCCATGGGATCTTTTACCCGAGAGGATAGATTTGGTTTAACATCTCATCCAAAACATGGCACCTCTGACAGTGCAGCACTTCCTCAGTACTGCACTGTAGTCTCAGGCAGGATCTTGTGCGCAGGTTTCAGTCACTCACTGAGCCGCAGGTATGACTGATAAGGGTACGGCGAGGATTTAGGATTCTGCAGTTGCCACCCAAGCTTCACAGAACTCAACTAGGTTCCACAGGGAGATTGTAGAATCATTGAAATTTTAGAATCATAGAAATTTACATCACAGGAGGAAGCTATTTGGTCCATTGGGCTGGATTTTACTGTAGGCAGAAGGGACTTCGCCACTGACACAAAAATCGGTGACGAACCCTCTTCTGCCTAGCCCGGGGATCCAGCCCATATTTTACGGGTCCCCGGGCTTTAATTGTCCTGAGGCGGGACTTCCACTCGCTTGAGGAAGGTCGTCCCGCCTTAGTGAGTTGCCAGCCAATCAGCGGGCTGGCAGCTCTTAGTCTCAGCGGTGGTCACTGCTGGGATTGCAGTCCAGCCGACTTCAGGTAAGTTGGGCTTGCCCCACCAGGTTTGGGGGGGTGGGTGGCGGTGATTGGTCCTGGCGGCAGGGCAAGGGTAGTCGTTTGGGGAGGGGGGTGGGGTGGGTGACATCTTGGGTCCTGGGGGTGAGTTGGGAGGTGGGGCGGCCCTCAATCGGGCACCCTGTGCCCGACTGCCATGGCAACCCCCTGGTGCGTGGAAAGGCCGGCAGCTTTCGCTGAGCGGCCTTTCACCTCCCCAGCATGCCCGCTTGCCACGGGTGAAAATATCCATGGAGTGGGCCCTTGAGTGGCATTAAAAAAGAGAGCACGGGGATTCTCTCCAGTGTCCTCGCCAACGTTTATTATATGTTTTGGGGCATTCTGAAATTATGGAAGGCATTCTATAAATTCAAGCCCTTCTTTTGTTCAAGTTGGGCTTGAACTCACAATCTCCTGGCTCAGAGGCAATAAGTACTGTCATTGAACTAAACTGCTGCTCAAGCCAAATTACACCACAGATATATGACAATAAATTCATAAAATATTCTCAAGGAGAAAAGTGAAATGTGAATAAGTTCCAAATAGACCACGTAAAACTACCTTCAACTCATGACTTCCATCTTGTTATTGGGGGAGTTGAGGGATATCAGTACTGACTAATGGCACAGTTTCCCATTCCCTATACCAGCAAGCTAATCAGCTACAGTAGCATTCCCATTATATTAATGTGTCATGGATGAAATAATCATGAGGCAAACTTCTTCCAATGACACACGTAAATGTTTCTGATTAAGAAACTCTAATACCATTTTCTAGCCACATCCATTGCGATCATGCCCACTGGCTGCATCATGATAGTTCCAACCTCTTTTATCTTGGTTGCAGGTTGGAAGGGCATCTGCAGACCGTCTTTGTCCAAGTGTTTTCTTGCTTGAGTGAGGTCATTATAGCTTTATTTAAAAAACAGAGGGTAGTGAGGAGTGCCACAGTTCTGAGATCGTGGTAATTATGCCAGCTTTCTCTTTCTTCATGCTGCAAAGCCAGAAGATCATGGCTGACTCCAGAGACTTCAGCACATAATTTAGGCTGACACTTCAGTACTGAGGCAGTATAGGAGGTGTCATCTTTCAGATGGGATGGTAAACCGTCTACCTTACTGGGAGGGCATAAAGGATCCCATGGAATGGCCTGATGTCCTGCAAGCGATTATGTCGTCATTTATTTCCTTGCTGTTTGTGCTGCACTTCCCTCCAAAGAATTACGTTAGGCCAACTCTTACTGGAACAATAATGGGTGTTACCGCTGTATGCTGTTATCAATGCTCTCTTCCGCTAGCAGGTTTAGGTAATTAAGAGATATGGTGCGAGGTGCCAATTTCAGGAACCTGCTGGTCAATTTACACCACTCCACCATTTGCCTTGTACAAATTACATCTCGCTCTTAGCTTCACTGTTATTTTTAAGAATTTACTGAAATTGCTCTGAAATTGCCCATTAAACTTCAGGAAGTTAGGACTGGTGATTAATAGCATAAGTTCCCTCTTAGCAATGTGATAATTGTTATTGCAATGCAAATCAACCTCTCCGGCCCAGAAAGGGAACAATTTAAACTTCAATTCATTCCTGCAAGTAGTAAATTGTTGTCTGAGATTTAAAAAATATAAATTTTTTTTCTTGCTTTTCCTTTCTGTTTCTTTTCCCTCACTCTATGATCCAATCTTTCTTTCCCTCACTATATTTCTCTTAACCTGATTTGAGTCTAATTCACCCTCCTTCTCTGCCATTCCTCTGTTTCTTACTTTCTCAAGCTCATTAAGGAGGTAGAAAATTGATCCCATTGTTCACTGAGGTCATGGATGCCCTGTTGCCTTCACCGAGCCTCTCTAATCCCGATCCGATTGTTGGCCGCAGCCTGCCTGAATTATGAAAATGAAGCCGAGGATTACTTTAGGATGGAGCTCAACCCTTTCTGTTCAGGCGCTTGGTCATCAGGCTGGGAACAAATTTAGGCCCAGGATTCCATCATTATATAAGGATTTCCACAGTACTTCCACCAAAGTTATGGCAGACAATCAGGAGAAACTTGGTGCAAAATCACCCACTCCCACTCTCCAATATTGTAAAATAATGGGTACTCCATTTGAAGCTGTTTTACACCCCCGCACCCCCCTTTTGCCATAGCTTAACTGGCCTGTTTTCATGTACTGACTGACTGAAATGATCTCGTTATTGATAATTCTGTGCTTTTCACCATTTTCCAGCTTTTTAGAAAAGCGCAGTCTGAACAAAAAGCATTTTATCCTTTTTTTAATGTTGAATTGTAACAGCACAGTAACAGTCTATTCGGCCCACTACATCTATGCTGTTATTTATGTTCTCCATGAGCTTCCTCCCACCTTTCCTTCCCCATTAAGATATCTTTCTGTTTCTCTCTCCTTCATGTGTTTATCTCGCTTCCCCTTAAGTCTATGCTAATTGCTTCAACCTAGGGTTGCCAACTCTGGTTGGATGTATTTCTGGAGGTCTCATTAACATGACTTCCTGCCTCTCACTGCTCCGCTTTCCACACTCCTGCCATTGTCCAGCTAATCCTCATGGCACTCTGCCTCCCCACAATTGGGAAATACACAAACTCCTTGGGCTGAATTTTACCGCGGGTTTCAGGACCCTGACGTCAGGGCGAAGAGCGGGTCCTAAGCCTGCACTTGCCAGCAGTGGGACTGGCTTGACGATTTTACCACAAGCTGTCTCCTAATTGGCCGCCTGTGCGGCCGTTGTTGAATTAAAGATGGCGGGTGGGGCACTGATGCTGCCGGCCCAATCAAGAGGGCCAACAGCTCTGAAATCTCAGTGGCACCACCGGGAGAGGCAGGCCCTGCTGAGGCTCAGGGTGCCTCCAGGTAAATAAATTAGACATAAAAAATTCAGGGGCTGAGAGTTGGCAGGAAAGTCCTCTGGGAGAATTGTTGGGGATCGCGGGACTGCCTTCCCTGCCCACGGATCCCTCTTTTGACCAAGGAGCCTACAGCCTCCATTACGCTGGTGGCCTCCCCATGCAGCAGGGAGCTGCTGTGCCGATGGCAAAATGCCGGCAGCCCCATAAAATGGCCGTTAGGGCCTTTAATTATGCAAATCGGCTCCCTTGGAGTGGTCAGCCGATATGCCTTGCAGGCTTTTATCAGCACCCCACATCCACCCCTACCCCTGACTCCCAGCCCGTCACTTGGAGGTCAGCAAAATTCTGCTCATCATTACACAATTCTTTGACCCTCAGCCAAAGAGCCTTCCCCCACCACAGCTCCCCCCACCATCCTCCCACCCCATCTCCAATATTTTAATAACTAGTAAGCAAAAGTGTTCAAAAAAAAGGGAAAAAAGTACAGTTTTTCATTCAGTTTCACAGAGAATAATCTTCGATTCCTGGAGCCTCCACAGCAATCATGGAGTTTTGGCAACTCTACCTCAACCACTCCACATGATAGCAAATCCCAAATTTTCACCACTGTATACACCCAACTGTTGACCTGTCCTTCAATCCTCTCCCAGTTTCCAGTTCTGCTGAAAGCCCTAGTGACCCCCTCACACACGCACCCTAAACACTAACCCACCCTAAACACTAACCCACCCTAAACACGAACCCACCCTAAACACTAACCCACCCTAAACACTAATCCACCCTAAACACTAACCCACCCTAAACACGAACCCACCGTAAACACTAACCCACCCTAAACACTAATCCACCCTAAACACTAACCCACCCTAAACGCTAATCCACCCTAAACACTAACCCACCCTAAACACTAACCCACCCTAAATACTAATCCACCCTAAACACTAACCCACCCTAAACACGAACCCACCCTAAACACTAACCCACCCTAAATACTAACCCACCCTAAACACTAACCCACCCTAAACACTAACCCACCCTAAATACTAACCCACCCTAAACACTAATCCACCCTAAATACTAACCCACCCTAAACACTAACTCACCCTAAATACTAACCCACCCTAAATACTAACCCACCCTAAACACTAACCCACCCTAAATACTAACCCACCCTAAACACGAACCCACTCTAAATACTAACCCACCTTCTGTCTCTTTACAAATGCCGAAATGCTGATGGTGTATTTCCACCATCTTCTGTATTTTAGTTGTAAAAGAAAAATAACCTACCTTGGATTATCCTAAAGCGCACTGCCCACATAAACCCCCACCACCCTGGGGCGACCATCACCATCAGGACTGCAGTGCTTCATGGAAAGAACGCCACCATCCCAACCTTCTCAGGGGCAACTCGGGATGATTGATCAATGCGGCCTTGCCATTGTCACCCAAATCTCAAAAAACAATTTTTAAGAGATAATCACTCCCGGGCCACCGATAGTCACTGTCTGTTTTCGTTGTTACTCAGCTTTTAAGTGTAGTTATAGAAGCAATCTCTAGATGACTGGTGTGATAGGAAAAATCTGATAAGGTTATTCATTGTGACATGATGGTATTTGCTGAGATCTGAAACTGATTTCATCAGGCTTGTTCCCCTTTTGACCCTTGGTGGGGTATGATGAAACTCAACTGGTTAAGCTTTGGTGTAATGTAATGTTCAGGAGGCTAGTTAACGAGATGCATTGTAGTGGATGGGGGGAAGGGGAGGGAAGAAAATATGGAAGTAAGTTCCATATTGTGATGAGTTAGTTGTTTTTTTTAGGGGGGTTGCTGGTTGGCTGCATGCATTAATGTCTTCATCATAGTGAGGAATGTTAATACCAGGAGGTGGAACATTCACCTCTTCCACCCACCCAGTGTCAGCATTTGTTAACTTCCTGGGTTGCACAGATTCTTACAGCACAGAAGGAGGCCATTCAGCCCTTTGTGCCTGTGCTGGCTCTTTGAATAGAGCTATCCAATTAGTCCCTCTCCTCTGCTCCTTCCCCACAGCCCTGTAACATTTTTCTTTTTCACGTGCCTAAACCTGAGCTCATCCACAACCCTGCTGGGGGATAAGAAAGGAGGGGGAGTGGCAATTTTGGTCAAAGAAACTAT
The DNA here is from genome assembly GCF_036365525.1 of Heterodontus francisci. Lineage (NCBI taxonomy): Eukaryota > Metazoa > Chordata > Chondrichthyes > Heterodontiformes > Heterodontidae > Heterodontus > Heterodontus francisci. The sequence goes on from NC_090376.1 coordinate 12,064,323, forward strand.
TACAGCTGTCAGGAAGGATAATATGTTGGAATAGTTAGGTGCCTGATGGCCGGCACTGACACGATGGGTGGAAAGGCCTCTTTCTGTGCTGTATAATTCTATGACTCTATGGTCATACCAGGTTCACAGGTCACAATAACAAAAGAAGCTCCCATCTCTATTTAAATGGCTGCATTAGAATCATAAGATCATAGAAGGTTTAAGGCACAGAAAGAGGCCACTTGGCCCATTGTGTCTGTGCCAGCCGAAAAACGAGCCACCCAGCCTAATCCTACCTTCATAGGCCTGCAGGTTCTGGCACTTGAGGTGCATATCCAGACACCTTTTAAATAATCTGAGGGTTTTTGCTTCTACTACCCTTTCAGGCAGTGAGTTACAGGCCCCCACCACCCTCTGGGTGAAAAAGGTTTTTCTCATCTCCCCTCTAATCTTTCTACCAATCACTTTAAGTCCAAACCTCCTAGTCACTGCCCTTTCTGCGAAGGTGAATAGACCCTTCACCTCCACTCTATCCAGGCCCCTCACAATTTTGTACATTTCAATCAGATCTCCCCTCAACCTTTTCTGTTCCAAGGAGAACAACCCCAGCCTATCCAATCTTTCCTCATAGCTGCATTTTTCCAGTCCCAGCAACATCCATGTAAATCTCCTCTGTACCCTCTCTAGTACAATTACATCCTTTCTGTAATGAGCTGACCAGAACTGCACACAGTACTCAGGTTGTGGCCCAACCAATGAGTTATACAGTTCCAGCATAACCTCCCTGTTCTTATATTATATACCTCAGCTAATAAAGGAAAGGATTCCATATGCCTTCTTAACCACCTGTCCTGCTACCTTCAGGGATCTGTGGACATTCACTCCAAGTTCCCTCACTTCCTCTACACTTCTCAGTATTTTCTTATTAATCATGTATTCCTTTGCCTTGTTTGACCTCCCCAAATGCATCACCTCACACTTCTCCAGGTTGTATTCCATTTGCCACTTTTCTGCCCATCTGACCAGACCATCAATATCTTCCTGCAGACTACAGCTATCCTCCTCGCTATCTACCACACGGACAATCTTTGTGCAGTCTGCAAACGTCTTGATCATGCCCCCTACATTTACATCCAAATTGTTAATATAGACCACAAAAAGCAGGAGACCAAGTACTGAGCCCAGCGGAACGCCGCTGAAAACAGTCCTCCAGTCGCAAAAACACCCATCGACAATTACCCTTTGTTTCCTGCCACTGAGCCAATTTTGCATCACTTTGCCTTTTTAAAATTCATTCTTCGGGATGGGGATGTCGCTGGCAGGGTTGACATTTATTGTGCAAGGCTAGTTGTCCTTGAGAAGGTGGTGGTGGGCCTCCTTCTTGAACAGCTGCAGTCCTTGAGGTGAAGATACTCCCACAGTGCTGTTTGCTAGGGAGGCCAAGGATTTTGACCCAATGATGATGGAGGAGCAGTGGTATATGTCCAAGTCAGGAGGGGAACTTGGAGGGTAGTTCTGGTCCCATGCACCTACTGCCCTTGCTCTTCCAGGTGGTGGAGGTCTCTAATTTGGAAGGTACTGTCAGAGAAGCTGTAGAATACACTAACAGAGCTAACTGATTGAACCAGACACAATAAGAGACAATGGCTTGGAAATTACTCAGAGCTGATCCCCCTCCACTGACTGTAACTTAGAAACATAGAAACACAAATAGGAGCAGGAGTAGGCCATTTGGCTCTTTGAGCCTGCTCCGCCATTCAATACGATCATGGCTGATCATCCAAACTCAGTAACCTGTTCCCGCTTTCTCCCTGTATCCCTTGATCCCTTTAGCCCTAAGAACTATATCTAACTCTTTCTTGAATATATTTAATGAATTGGCCTCAACTGCTTTCCGTGGTAGAGAATTCCACAGGTTCACCACTCTCTGGGTGAAGAAATCCCTCCTTATCTCAGTCCTAAATGGCTTACCCCTTATCCTTAGGCTGTGAGCCCTGGTCCTGAATTCCCCCACCATCGGGAACATCCATCCTGCATCTAGTCTGTCCAGTCCTGTTAGAATTTTGTAGGTTTCTATGAGATCCCCTCTCATTCTTCTAAACGCTAGTGAATACAAGCCTAATCGACTCAATCTCTCTTCATATGTCCGTCCTGCCATCCCAGGAATCAGCCTGGTGAACCTTCGCTGCACTCCCTCCATAGCAAGAACATCCTTCCTCAGATAAGGAGACCAAAACTGCACACAATACTCCAGATGTGGTCTCACCAATGCTTTGTATAATTACAGCATGACATCCTTGCTCCTGTACTCGAATCCTCTCACTATGAAGGCCAACATACCATTTGCCTTCTTAACTGCCCGCTGCAGCTGCATGCTTACTTTCTGCGACTGGTGCACAAGGACACCCAGGTCTCGCTGCACCTCCCCTTTTCCCAATCTATCGCCATTCAGATAATAATCTGCCTTTCTGTTTTTGCCACCAAAGTGGATAACCTCACATTTATCCACATTATACTGCATCTGCCATGTATTTGCCCACTCACTCAACCTGTCCAAATCACACTGGAGCTTCTCTGCATCCTCCTCACAGCTCCCACTCCCACCCAGCTTTGTGTCATCTGCAAACTTGGATATATTACATTTAATTCCCTCATCCATATCATTAATATATATTGTGAATAGCTGGGGTCCTAGCACTGATCCCTGCGGTTCCCCACTAGTCACTGCCTGCCACTCGGAAAAAGACCCATTTATTCCTATTCTTTGTTTCCTGTCTGCCAACCATGTGGGACCTTATCGAAGGTCTTCTGAAAGTCCAAATACACCACATCCACTGGTTCTTCCTTATCTATTCTACTAGTTACATCCTCAAAAAATTCCATTAGATTTGTCAACTTCATTGGAATTGTGGCAGAAAAACTATTTATGTGCACTGTTGGTGGAGTTATGCTGGGAGCTCCAAGAAAATTCCTGGTCCGTGTCAACATTTGAGAATAGAGTAGGTGGGTGGTTGAAGGAAAGTTGGATCAGGGATATAGAAACAAGACGGGTACATGGGATTAGGCCAATGTAAACACCAACACGAAGATGGTTGGGATGAACGACCTGCTTCCATGTTGCAATTTTTTTGTAATTCTATTTGAGAGGTGTTCTTCATGTCACAGAGTCATTACGGCACAGAAAGAGGCCACTCATCCCATCGAGTCCATGTTGGCTTTCAGTAGAGCAATCCAGGTAGTCCCATTGCCCTGCTCTATCCCCGTAGCCCTGCAAGTTTAATTTCCTCAAGTTCTCATCCAATTCCCTTTTGAAATCATTGATCGTCTCTGCTTTCACCACCCTCGTGGGCAGCGATTTCCAGGTCATTACCACTCACTACATAAAAAAAAGTTCTTCTTCACATTCCTCCTGCATCTCTTGCCCAAAACCTTCAATCTGTGTTCCCTCATCCTTGTACTATCAGCTAATGGGAACAACTTTTCTTTGTCTACATTATCTAAACCTGTCATAATCTTGTACACCTCTAGCAAATCTCCCCTCAATCTCCTTTGCTCCAAGGAGAACAACCTAGCTTCTCCAACCTAACCTTATAGCTAAAATCCTTCATCTGTGCAACCATTCTGGTAAATCTCCTCTGCACCCTCTCAAGCACCCTCACATCCTTCCTAAAGTGCGATGACCAGAACTGGACGCAATTCTCTAGTGGTGCCAGAGCTTTATAAAAATGCAGCATAACTCCCCTGCTTTTGTACTCTATGCCTCTATTTATGAAACCAAAGATCCCGTATGCTTTGCTAACCACTCTCTCAATATGTCCTGCCACCTTCAAAGATCGATGCACATGTACCCCCAGGTCCCTCTGTCCCTGTACACTCTTTAGAACTGTGTCATTTAGTCTATATTGCCTCTCCCTATCCCGTCTGTCAAAATGTGTCACCTTACACCTGTCTGTTTTAAATTCCATCTGCCACTTGTCTGCTCATTCTGCTAGCCTATTTATGTCCTGTGGCAGTCGATTTGTATCATTCTCACTGTCTGCCAGAACTCCAAGTTTGGTATCATGAGCAAATTTTGAAATTGTACTCTGTATTCCAATATAGGAATATAAGAATATAGGAGCAGGGGTAGGCCATTCAGCTGTCGAGCCTGCTCTGCATTTCAATTAGATCAAGCCTAATCATCTACCTCAATGCCACTTTCCCACATCAGCCCCATATCCCTCGATGTTATTAGTATTCAGATATCTATCGATTTCTGTCTTGAACATGCTCAATGATTGAGTTTGCACAGCCCTCTGGCGTAGAGAATTCCAAAGAGTCACCATCCTCTGAATGAGGAAATTCCTCCTCATCTCAGTCTTAAATAGTCTACCCCTTATTCTGAGACTATGTCCCCTGGTTCTGGAATAATCTGCCGGGAGAATCATCCTATCTACATTCACCCTGCAACGGCCTGTAAGAATTTTTAAAGTTTCAGTGAGATCACTTCTCATTCTTCAAAACTCTCAAGAATACAAGGCCCAGTTTCCTCAATCTCTCCTCGTAAGACAACACACCATTCCAGGTATTAATCTGGTGAACCTCCATTGCACTCCCTCTATGGCGAGTATATCCTTCCTTAGATGAGGAGGCCAAAACTGCACACAATACTCCATGTGCGGTCTCATCAAGGCTCTATACAATTGCAACGACATCTTTACTCCTGTAGTCAAAACCCCTTGTGACAAAGACCAACATACCATTTGCCTTCCTAATTGCTTGCTGCACCTGCATGCTAGCTTTTAGTGACTCATGAACAAGGAAACCCAGGTCCCTTTGGACATCAACACTTCCCAGCCTCTCACCATTTAAGAAATGCTCTGCCTTTCTGTGTATCCAAGTCATTTATATATATAAATATCAAGAGAAGAAGTGGTCCTGGCACTGACGCTTGGCAATCACCACTGCCTACCATCCTCCAGTCTGACAAACAACCATTTGCTACAAATTATCTGGAGCTTGCCTGTGATATTATGATTAGGCTGATGCCAGAAATTCATCTGGGGTCAGGACATTATGGCGTCTGCAGTTTATGCATTGCCCAAAGTCCGGTTGGTTTATAACTGTTTGGTTAAGTTAGGCTGTTGCATCTAAAGTGAGAACGCAACTCTTCTCTCCCCCCAAACTAAAGTGGATGTATCCAAGACATTTTAGCAAAGATTTGCCCTTTAACCCCTGACCTGTAAAATGTGTTCATTTTCAGCCATGTCATGAGGACAAAATATTCACAGAGATCAAAGTAAATTCAGGCTGTGAGCTACCTCTCTCACCCATCTCAAATCAACCAGTTTAAAAGGGGGGGAGGAACATGCCAACTGCTCACCTTTCTCATTGGGAAATGAATGACTTTTATGGTGGTGAATGAAGGAGGGTGGGAGAGAAGGAAGTGAACCCCAAAGATGAGGAATAGAGCGGGGAGAGGGCAATACTGCTGAAAAATGTGGTCTGGATGGGCACCCTATTTTTTTTATTTATTCTTGGAATGCAGGTGTTGCTGACAGAGCGGACACTTATTGCTCAATTCCTAGTTGCCCCGACAATGCGGTGATGGACCTTCTCAAACCACTGAACAGCTTTATCCAACTGGGCCATTTCACAGGGCCGTTAATGGGAACGGTAGCATAGTGGTAATGTTAGTGGGCTAGCAGCCCAGAAGCTAGGACTCTGTGGAGATAAGTTCAAATCCCACCATAACAGCTGGGTGAATTTATATTCAGTTAATTAATGTACCTGGAATAAAAAGCTTGCCTCATTAATGATGATCGTGAAACTACGGAATTGACATAAAAACCCATCTGGTTCACCAATGCCCTTCAGGGAAGGAAATCTGCCTTTCTTACCTGGTCTGTCCTTCATGTGACTCCAGACCCAGAGCAATATTTTTGACTCTTAACTACCCTCTGAAATGGCCAAGCAAGCCACTCAGTTGTATCAAACTGCTACTGAAAAGTTGAATAAGAATAAACCTGGATGGACCACCCAGCATCAACCTAGGTGCTGGAAGTGACAAAGCCACTTCCTGCCCAGTCAATCCTGCATAGTTCTCCTAACGTCTCGGGGCTTCTGCCAAAATTGGAACAGCAGTCCCACAAACTAGGCAAGCAACATCATACCTTGCATTCAATATTGCAGACTCCTGCATTACCATCTCTGGGCATGTCCTGTCCCATAGTGGTATACAATCAAGAGGGATTGGCCCTGGGAGTCTTCAACATTGATTTCGGACCCCATGAAGTCTCATGGCATCAGGTCAAACATGGGCAAGGAAATCTCCTGCTGATTATCACCTATTGCCCTCTCTCATCTGATGAATCAGTGATCCTCCATGTTGAACACCACTTGGAAGAAGCACTGAGGGTAGCAAGGGCACACAATGTACTCTTGGTGGGGAACTTCAATGTCTATCACCAAGTGTGGCTCGGTAGCACCACTACTGACCAAACTGGCCGAGTCCTGAAGGACATATCTGCCAGTCTGGGCCTGTGGCAGGTGGTGAGAGAACCAACAAGATGGAAAAATCTACTTGACCTCGTCCTCACCAATCTACCTATTGGAGATACATCTGTCCAAGACAGTATTGGTAAGAGTGACCACCGCAGAGTCCTTGTGGAGACGAAGTCCCGTCTTCACACTGAGGACATGCTGCTTCATGTTGTGTGGCACTACCACTGTGCTAAATGGGATGGATTCAGAACAGATCTAGCCACTCAAAACCGGGCATCAATGAGGCAATATAGACCATCAGCAGCAGCAGAACTGTATTCAACCACAATATGTAACCTCACGGCCCGGCCTATCCCCCACTCTACCATTACCATCAAGCTGGGGGACCAATCCTGGTTCAATGAAGAGTGCAGGGAGGCATGCCTGGAGCAGCACCTGGCACATCTAAAAATGAGGTGTCAACTTGGTGAAGCTACAACACAGGACTACATGCATGCCAAACAGTGGAAGTAGCATCCGATAAACAGGGCTAAGTGATCCCACAACTAATGGATCAGATCTAAGTTCTGCAGTCCTGCCACATCCAGATGTGACTTCTGGTGAACAATTAAATACCTAATAGGAGGAGGTGGCTCCACAAACATACGTATCTCAATGATGGCGGAGCACAGCACATCGTTGCAAAACATTTGCAACCATCTTCAGCCAGAAGTTCGGAGTGGATGATTTGTCTTGGCCTCCTCCTGAAGTCCCCAGCATCACAGATGCCAGTCTTCAGCCAATTTGATTCACTCCACCTGATATCAAGAAATGGCTGAAGATACTGGATACAGTAAAGGCTATGGGTCCTAATAACATCCTGGCTGTAGTACTGTAGACTTGAGCTCCAGACTTCCCACATCCCTAGCCAAGCTGTTCCAGTACAGCTACAACACTGGCATCTACCTGATATTGTGGAAAGTTGCCCAGATATATCCTGTCCACAAAAAGCAGGACAAATCCAATCTGGCCAATTACTGAAATAAAAACAAGAAATGCTGGAACCACTCAGCAGGTCTGGCAGCATCTGTGGAAAGAGAAGCAGAGTTAGCGTTTCAGGTCAGTGACCCTTCTTCGGAACGTTCCGAAGCCTGTCCACCATCTACAAGGCACAAGTCAGGAGTGTGATGGAATACTCTCCACTCGCCTGGATGGGTGCAGCTCCAACAACACTCAAGAAGCTCGACACCATCCAGGACAAAGTAGCCCACTTGATCGGCGTCCCATCCAATCTTAAAAGTTCACTCTCTTCACAACCAGTGCACAGTGGCGGCAGTGTGTACCATCTACAAGGCTCCTTAGATAGCACCTTCCAAACCCATTACCACCTAGAAGGACAAGAGCAGCAGATGCATGGGAACACCACCACCTGCATGTTCTCCTCCAAGTCACACACCAGCCTGACTTGGAACTATATCGCAGATCCTTCATTGTTTCTGGGCCACAAACCTAAAACTCCCTCCCTAACAGTACATGGACTGCAATGGTTCAAGAAGGCGGCTCACCACCACCTTCTCAAGAGCAATTCGGGATGGGCAATAAATGTTAGTCTTGCCAGCAACACTCGCATCCTAAGAGTGAATATAAAAAAAAATCAACCACATTGTTGTGGGTCTGGAGTGACACTTAGTCCAGAATGGCTAAGGATGGCAGGTGTCCTTCCCTCAAGGAGTTTAGTGAACCAGCAGGGGGTTTTTCTTACCACACTCTGATGTGTGTATACAGTAAATGGAAAAGTCCTGGGGAAAATTGATGTACAGAGAGATTTGGGTGTTCAGGTCCACTGTTCCCTGAAGGTGGCAACGCAGGTAAATAGAGTGGTCAAGAAGGCATACGGCATGCTTTCCTTCATCGGACGGGGCATTGAGTACAAGAGTTGGCAGGTCATGTTACAGTTGTATAGGACTTTGGTTCGGCCACATTTGGAATACTGCGTGCAGTTCTGGTCGCCACATTATCAAAAGGATGTGGATGCTTTGGAGAGGGTGCAGAGGAGGTTCACCAGGATGTTGCCTGGTATGGAGGGCGCTAGCTATGAAGAGAGGTTGAGTAGATTAGGATTATTTTCATTAGAAAGACGGAGGTTGAGGGGGGACCTGATTGAGGTGTACAAAATCATGAGAGGTATAGACAGGGTGGATAGCAAGAGGTTTTTTCCCAGAGTGGGGGTTTCAATTACTAGAGGACACGAGTTCAAAGTGAAAAGGGAAAAGTTTAGGGGGGATATGCGTGGAAAGTTCTTTACGCAGAGGGTGGTGGGCACCTGGAACGCGTTGCCAGCGGAGGTGGTAGATGCGGGCACGATGGAGTCTTTTAAGATGTATCTAGACAGATACATGAATGGGCAGGAAGCAAAGAGATACAGACCCTTAGAAAATAGGCGACATGTTTAGAGAGAGGATCTGGATCGGCGCAGGCTTGGAGGGCCGAAGGGCCTGTTCCTGTGCTGTAATTATCTTTGTTCTTTGTTCTTTTGTTAATTTTTAAGGAAAATTCAAATTCTAAAACCACTTTGATGGGATTTAGACTCTCTCTGGAGGGGATTATTATATCCAGGTTTTAGGATCCAGTAACATAACGACCACACTACCGTATCCATTCTCGAGGGGTGCGTTATCATGAATGCTTCGAATGACCTGCAAAGATTGACCTGCCAACTGAAAGATTGTGACCTGCCAAATGATTTCTCATGAAAATGGAATAACTTGATTAATTCTGAAAGCGCACAACAGCAAGAATTGCTGAACGAAAAAAAAATGTATGAGCAATATAGCGAGCTGAACTTGTGCCCTCAACCTTAAGAAATGAGGGACTAATGCAGACTGCCAGCTGGTGTTGCTGATCCCATTCTGAGATGGCAGCTGCCACAAAGGTTTCAAAGGTGATTTTTTTTTTCTCTATTCATTCATAGCCAGCATTTATTGCTCATTCAGGTCAGGGGTCGGTCGTCTTTTTTTTTTTACCCGAAGAGGCTTTTTAAAAAGAACTGTTCAGTGAAGGGTCACTGACCTGAAACGTTAACTCTGCTTCTCTCTCCACAGATGCTGCCAGACCTGCTGAGTATTTCCAGCATTTCTTGTTTATCTTTCAGATTGCCAGCATCTGAAGTTTTTTGCTTTTACTTAAGAGGAAAACCCTGTTTGTCGAGAATCTAAGGAACATTATGCACTTATGTGATGCTGCAAAAAGTCATTGGCTTTAACTTCCCTCTGATGCTTTTAGGAGTGATCACAGTTACGAATGAATTTCAGGTAATTTCAATCTTGTCTATGGGTCGGGTAAAAATCCAGTTTCTACACCCCAGGAATAGGCAAAAACTGTTATTTTTGTTTTCACAGTCGAATCTTGATGCTACCCAATTCTTAAATCTGCCTTCGGCTTTATCAACTTTTTCCTGGCATGTTTTGTTTCGCTCTTAGGTGGGTATTTTTCTGCAAAGGTTTTGAGCTTTGCTCACAATTGCCAGGCAGAACTTGATTTTTTTGAACTTAATAGCCGAAACCCCGGTTTCCTTTGTCGAGATTTCTTAAATGTTATTTTAAAGATTTTTATATTACATTTTAACATATGACACATTATAAACACCATAACGAGATGCATCGACTCAAATAACGAATCCATTTTCAAAATTAAGAACCATTGGCACAAACTTTAAATATTGTAATTTTCAACCTTTATGGCTTGTAGGGAATTGTATTCGGAAACGGTGTCTTCACCAGTGACCCCACAAAAATCAATTTTCAATCCAATGTTGTGATAGATGGGTCTGTGTTAGGTGAGCTAGGGAGTTGAATTCACATTAAACATGAATTCAACCCTCCCATCTACTCGGGCCTACTCACTTGTGAGGAGTTCGGTTGCAGCATCGATACCCATTGATGTCTCGAACAAGCTTTTAGTCTATTTCATTGCCGAACCGACTCACTATAGGAAATAACTAGTGTGTCGAAGTCTAGTGTGTCGAAGTGAAGTTTTTACAAAGGGAACACTTTAATGCAACTGGAGTCTAAAACATGTCTGAAAAAGCTGAGGTTAGTACAAGGCACTAATTGGATGGCAAAATCTACCCAGTTGATATATATTTTTGCATATGTTTTACATTTACTATGCAGTAATTTCCACTTCCCAATATTCGCTGCAGTGAGTTTAACTGCACTGTATCATTCAAACATGTTGAATTTTAAAATTCATTAAGATATAAGGACAGTGAAAGGTCATGGAGATATATCTGGATTACAGGTAGTCGAAGAGACTTAGCAGTTGGCAGGAAAAAAGACAGAGGCGCAAGGGGAGAGCCAACTGTGTAACAGCCCCGACAAACAAATTTCTCTGCAGCACCTGTGGAAGAGCCTGTCACTCTAGAATTGGCCTTTATAGCCACTCCAGGCGCTGCTTCACAAACCACTGACCATCCCCAGGCGCTTATCCATTGTCTCTCGAGATAAGGAGGCCAAAGAAGAGGTAAACCAGATCTTGGATTAATTGGTACAATAATGACATGAACCTGAAATCTTCTTTCAGCTGCTGGGATGAATTGAATTGCATACACAGGGAAGAAAGAATGACTCCTCGAAAATGCTGCTCATTTTCCTGTTTTGTTATGCAGTTGTAAAACAGCCCGATAGGAGCAGAAACATTGATCAGTAAATATTACCGCAATGTTATAAGTTGGTAATATAAATGGGAATGGCTCAGAGCTGTGGGTTACTGACCTCCGTTTGAGGTGGTAGAGTTCATGGATTTGGAAGGTGCTGTCGAAAGAACCTTGGTGAGTTGTTGCAGTGCATCTTATAGATGGTACACACTGAACAAAGAACAAAGAACAGTACAGCACAGGAACAGGCCATTCGGCCCTCCAAGCCTGCGCCACTGTTGCCACTGTGCGTCGGTGGTGGAGGGAGTGAATGTTTGTAGATGGGGTGCCAATCAAGCGGGTTGCTTTGTCCTGGATGGTGTCGAGCTTCTTGAGTGTTGTTGGAGCTGCACCCATCCAGGCAAGTGGAGAGTATTCCATCACACTCCTGACTTGTGCCTTGTAGATGGTGGACAGGCTTTGGAGAGTCAGGAGGTGAGTTACTTACCACAGAATTCCCAGCCTCTGACATGCTTTTGTAGTGTGGAATCTTACTGGACTTGGGGAGGCAGTGTTGGAGGCGAGACTGGGAGTAAAATTTGAAGGTCGCTCGTCAGATTGGCTTTCTGACGTGTTCCCACATCCAAGAGATCTTACTGGAGGCGGAGTCAACATGGCAGTGGTTACCCACCCAGTAGTGGTCACTTTTAGGCCTAATTGGGGGAAAGGTGTTGCTGCCGCTGGGATCTTCCTGACATCAGACTGTCCTCCTGCTGAGTCTGAAGCCTGGCAGGTACCTGGAGGAGGTCACATGGGAGCAGGCAGGGAAGCCATCAACGTCTCCTCTCAATCCCCCCATTACGGAGCAGCGGGAATCGGAGGGCCACCGTCGCGACCACAAACAGTCCAGCGGAGGAGATTCCTCTCCACATTAATGGTCTGACCTCTGATGGCCATTCTCTATTTTTTACTATGTAGAAGTCCTCAGAGGGTGCCCTTATTTCGAGGCACCCTCACTGTCTCTTACATAGAATCATAGAATGGTTACAGCACAGAAAGAGGACTTTCGGCCCACTGTGTCAGGGTTGGCTCTTTGCAACTCACCTAGTCCCACTCCCTTGTCTTTTCCCCTGTTTCCTGTTAGTTAGCCAATCCTCTATCCATGCTGATATATTACCCCCAACACCATGAGCTCTTACCTTGTGCTGTTACCTTTTATGTAGCACCTTAGCAAATAAATTTGTCAAATACGATTTTCCTTTCACACATACATGCATCAGCAGCACCCACCGGTCCCGGTAAGCTGCTGGCCAATCACAGCTTCGGGCTCTCTGATTGGGCCTCCTGCCTTGGGAAGCTGCCCACCATCCTTAACTGAACGGCAAACATGACTGCGGCCTCTTAATTGACCCCATCTGTAAGGTCACGATGGCGTGCAGCCAGCCGACACCATTGGGGTTGGGGCCTACTTTTGGTCCTGAGAGCAGATTATGTGGCTGGTCCAGTTAAGTTCCTGGTCAATGGTAACCACCAGGATGTTGATATTGGGGGATTCAGTGATGGTAATGCCATTGGATGTTAAGGGGAGATGGTTGGATTCTCTCTTGTTTGAGATGGTCATTGCCTGGCACTTGTGTGGCACAAATGTCACTTGTCACTTATCTGCCCAAGCCTGAATGTTGTCCAGGTCTTGCTGCAAATGGAAAATTAATAAGATCTGAAAAAAATGGCTGAAAGTACTGAGAATGTATAAGGCTGTGTGATTAAAGACTGAAAAACAGCTACACTACAATTAATCTGAGACAGTTTGAGCTGCAGTTCACTGCACACACATGGCTCTGCTACTGGGCTGCAGGCAGTGTGGATCTCCTCTGGGCTTCAGGTTAACACACCCATTAATATAAACTTTTGAATGTTAATTATGAAAAACTTGCATTTCTAAAGTGCCTTTTACGATGTAAGAACGTCTCAAAGTCCTTTACAGGCAAAGAAATACTTTTTCTGAAATGGTGTCACTGTTGTAATGTAGGAAATGTGGCAGCCAATTTTCGCGCAGTAAGCTCGCACAAACAGAAATGTGATAATGACCAGATGATTTGTATTTAGTTGTTGGTTGAGGGATAAATATTGGCCTGTACACTGGGGAGAACTCCCCTGCTCTAGAGGCCTGCTCAGGTCGGGAAAAAAGAACCCGACTCGAACCCGACTGAACCACAGCGGACCCGAGCCTGACCCAGCCTGACCCAGCCTGAGTCCCTCCGATTTTGCCCCGAGCCCGACCCGACTCGACCCGAGCTCGACCCGAACATCCCTTTACTTACCTTCTGACTGGGAAGCTCCACGAAGCTGCAGCGCATGCATGATGACGTCATAGTGACATCACTCACTCACTGCGCAGACTCAGTTTCGTCCCGGACTCCCAGCCCAGTTAAGTTTTTAAAATTTTTAATACTTACCAGCAGAGCTCGTACCGTGTGTGTCCGGCCCGAGCGGACCCGAGCCCGACCTGGAATCGGCCCGAGCCGAGCCGAGCCCGAAAGCCATACCCTGAAGATGGGCCCAACCCGGCCCGAGCCTGACACATGTCGTCGGGTCCCGTTGGGTTCGGGTCGGGTAGCAGGCCTCTACCCTCTCTACTTTGAATAGTGCCATGGAATCTTTTAGATCCACTGAGAGGGCCTCAGTTTAATGTTGCATCTGGAAGACAGCACCTCCAAAAGTACAGTACCAGATATTCTCCTCAAGTTCTTGGACTGGGACGTGAACGCATGACTGTCTCATTCAGAGGCAGGAGTGCTACCCAGTGAGCTGACATTAAGGTCGCTTGACCTCTCTTGACCTTTAGCAGGAGCTTCTTGGAGGGCCAGATTTAAACTCTCCACTCGCACGCACCAGTCTGGGTATGCTGGGTGGTGGGGGGGTTAAAATCTTGGCCTTGTCAAAGAGGCGCGTCTCCTTAACTCCCTCAGGCCTTGTGGCCTCCTACAATCAAAGCTCAGTGTCACCTGCTCATTACTTTTTCATTTACTTCACTTTCTCACCACTTCACTCGACAGCAGAAAGCACGCTTAGAGGTTTTTAATAAGAGCTTGGTCAGTACCACAGTAGCAAGGCAATAGAAATCAAATAAAAAAGTTGTTAAATTGTGGTTTATGTTGAGCTATTTCATTCAGTAACAGCAGAATATTAAGTCTGCTTCTGGGTTCAAGGGTTCACAAATTCTCCCAGTGGTTAATTTTGCATAAATCACTACTCCCCACAAAACGTATGCAGCATCTGGAAATGGTTCCAAAACTCTACACTGTCCAACTGAATCTATTACCTCACACTTGCAGTTAAAGAAAAGCTGGGTTGAGAATCACCATGAACTGATGGTGAGGGTGCATTAAAAATTTACAAGGATCATACCAGAACTGAGAGATTACAGCAATCAAGGAAGGCTGAACAAGCTGAGACTCATTTCTCTAGAAAAGAGAAGGCTGAGGGGTGACTTCATAGATGTCTTTAAAATTATGAAAGGGTTTAAAAGGGTAGATATAGAGACATAGATGCTTCCAGTTGTGGGGGAGTCTTAAACTAGAGGTCATAGATATAAGATAGTCACTAATAAATCCAATAGAGAAATACGGAGAAACTTCTTTACCCAGAGATGATAAGAATGTGGAATTCACTACCATGGGGAATGGTTGAGGTGAATATTTATTTTGAGATACAGCACTGAAACAGGCCCTACAGCCCACTCAGTCTGTGCCGACCAACAACCACCCATTTATACTAATTCTACATTGATCCCATATTCCCTACCACATCCCCACCATTCTCCTACGACCTACACTAGGAGCAATTTACAATGGCAAATTTACTTATCAACCTGCATATCTTTGGCTGTGGGAGGAAACCAGAGCACCCGGCAGAAACCCACATGGTCACAGGGAGAACTTGCAAACTCTGCACAGGCAGTACCCAGAATCGAATCCAGATCGCTGGAGCTGTGAGGCTGCGGTGCTAACCACTGCGCCAATAGCATGAATACATTTAAGGGGATGCTGGATAAGCACATGAGGGAGCATGGAATAGGATATGTTGACAGTGTTAGATGAAGTAAGGTAGGGGGGAGGCTCATCTGGAGAATAAATACCAGCATGGACCAGTTGGGCCAAATGGCCTGTTTACCACTGGACTATAACAGTGTTAATACTCCACATGAGCCTCCTCCAATTCCACCTCACCCGATCAGCATAACCTTCTATTCCTTTCTCCCTCATGTGTTCATCTGGTTTCCACTTAAATGCATCTCTGCTATTCGTCTCCGTTACTCCTTGTGTTTACCCTCTGGGCAAAGACATTTCTCTTGAAGTCGTCATTAGATTTATTGGCGACTATTTTATATTAATGGCTCCCAGTTTTGATGTCCTCCACGACTGAAGACATCTTCTCCACATCTACCCTATCAAACCCTTTCATAATCTCAAAGACTTCTATAAGGTCACCCCTCAGCCTTTTTCCTGGAGAAAAGAGCCCCAGCTGTTCAATATTTCCTGATAGTTAAAACCTGGCATGGCATCACCATGTGAATGTTTTCCAGTGTCTCTTTGTTATTTTTATAATATGGAGACCTGAATTGTTCACAGTACTCCAAGTGTGGTCCAACCATGGTTTGATTAAATTTTACCATTTCTTCTAGAACATAAGAAATAAGAGCAGAAGTAGGCCAGATGACCCCTCGAGCCTGCTGTGCCATTCAGGCACAGTAGACCATGACTGATCTTTGGCCTCAACTCCAATTTCCCACCCTACCCCCATATTTCTTGATTCCTTTAGTGCCCAAAAATCTATCGATCTCAATCTTGAATATACTCAATGACTGAACACCACATGAGACCATATCTGGAGTATTGTGTGCAGTTTTGGTCTCCTTAACTGAGGAAGGATGTTCTTGCTATGGAGGGAGTGCAGCGAAGGTTCACCAGGCTGATTCCTGGGATGGCAGGACGGACATATGAAGAGAGATTGGGTCGATTAGGCTTGTATTCGCTAGCGTTTAGAAGAATGAGAGGAGATCTCATAGAAACCTACAAAATTCTAACAGGACTGGACAGACTAGATGCAGGATGGATGTTCCCGATGGTGGGGGAATTCAGGACCAGGGCTCACAGTCTAAGGATAAGAATAAGCCATTTAGGACTGAGATAAGGAGGGATTTCTTCACCCAGAGAGTGGTGAACCTGTGGAATTCTCTACCACGGAAAGCAGTTGAGGCCAAATCATTAAATATAGTCAAGAAAGAGTTAGATATAGTTCTTAGGGCTAAAGGGATCAAGGGATATGGGGAGAAAGTGGGAACAGGTTACTGAGTTTGGATGATCAGCCATGATCGCATTGAATGGCGGTGCAGGCTTGAAGGGCCGAATGGCCTACTCCTGCTCCTATTTTTCTATGTTCCTGCCTCTACCACCCCTTCAGGCAGTGTGTTCCAGATTCCAACCAACCTCTGGGTGAAAATTTTTTTCCTCAAATCCCCTCGAAACCTCCTGTCCCTTACCTTACATTTATGCCCCTGGTTATTGACACCTCCGCTAAGGGAAAAAGTTTCTTCCTATCTACCCTATCTATGCCCCTCATAATTTTGTATACCTCAATCAGGTCCCCCCTCAGCCTTCTCTGCTCTAAGGAAAAGAACCCTAGCCTATCCAGTCTCTCTTCATAGCTGAAATGCTCCAGCCCAAGCAACATCCTGGTGAATCTCCTCTGCACCCTCTCCAGTGTAATCACTCCAGCTGTGGCCTAACTAGTGTTTTATACAGTTCCATCATAACCTCCCTGCTCATATTCTATGCCTCGGCTAATAAAGACAAGTATCCCATATGCCTTCCTAACCACCTTATCTACCTTTGCTGCTGCCTTCAGTCATCTATGAACAAGTACACCAAGGTCCCTCTGACCCTCTGTACTTCCTAGGATCCTACCATGCATTATATATTCCCTTGCCTTGTTAGTCTTCCCAAAATGCATCGCCTCATACTTCTCAGGATTAAATTCCATCTGCCACTGCTCTGCCCATTTTACCAGCCCATCTATATCGTCCTATAATCTCAGGCTTTCCTCCTCACTATTTACGACATCACCAATTTTCGTGTCGTCTGCGAACTTATTGATCATACCTCCTATATTCACATCTAAATCATTAATGTACACTGCAAACAGCAAGGGTCCCAGCATCGATCCCTGTGGTACACCACTGGTCACAGGCTTCTACTCGCAAAAACAACCCTTGTCCATCACTCTCTGCCTCCTGGCTGAAGCCAATTTTGGATTCAATTTGCTAAATTGCTCTGGATCCCATGGGCTCTTATCTTCTTAACCAATCTCCCATGCGGGACCTTATCAAAAGCCTTACTGAAGTCCATGTAGACTACATCAACTGCTTTACCCTCATCTACACACCTAGTCACCTCCTCGAAAAATTCAATCAAGTTTGTTTGCCTTGGGATTTTCCTTTATCTTACCTGCCAATGTTTTTTCATGCCTCCTCTTTGCTCTCCCAATTACTTTTTTAAGTGCCACCCTACATTTTCTATACTCCTCTAGTGCCTCCACTGTTTTCAGCCCTCTGAATCTGCCATAAGCCTTCTTTTTTCTCCTTATCCAATCCTCTATATCCCTTGACATCCAGGATTCCCTGGATTTGTTAGTCCTACCCTTCACCTTTACGGGAACACGTTGGCCCTGAACTCTCACTATTTCCTTTTTGAATGACTCCCACTGGTCTGATGTAGACTTTCCTACAAGTAGCTGCTCCCAGTCCATTTTGGCCAGATCCTGTTTTATCTTATTGAAATCGGCCTTCCCTCAATTCAGTACCTTTATTTCCGGTCCATCTTTGGCCTTTTCCATGACTACCTTACATCTTACAGAGTTATGGTGACTATCCCCGAAATGCTCCCCCACCTACACTTCTACCACTTGTCTGGCTTCATTCCCTAGGATTAGGTCCAGGACTGTGGCAGGTCCTGTGAGAGGTCCCTTCTCTTGTAGGAATTTCTGCGTGCTGGCTCAAAAAGCTCTCCTGTATGCACCTTAGGAATTCTGCCCCTTTAAAACTTTTGCACTAAGACTATCCCAGTTAATTCTGGGTACTGCCTGTGTGGAGTTTGCAAGTTCTCCCTGTGTCTGCGTGGGTTTTCTCCGGGTGCTCCGGTTTCCTCCCACAAGCCAAAAAGACTTGCAGGTTGATAGGTAAATTGGCCATTATAAATTGTCACTAGTATAGGTAGGTGGTAGGGAAATATAGGGACAGGTGGGGATGTGGTAGGAATATGGGATTAGTGTAGGATTAGTATAAATGGGTGGTTGATGGTCGGCACAGACTCGGTGGGCCGAAGGGCCTGTTTCAGTGCTGTATCTCTAAACTAAACTAAACTAAACTTAATATTGGGGAAGTTGAAATCCCCGACTATTATTACTCTATTATTTTTACACCTCTCTGAGATTTGCCTATATGTCTGCTCCTCTATCTCTCCCTGACTGTCTGGAGGCCTGTAGTACATGCCCAGCCAAGTGATTGCTCCCTTTTTGTTTTTAAGTTCTATTCATATGGCCTTATTTGAGGAACCTTCGTAGATATCATCCCTCCTTATTGTAGTAATTGACTCCTTGATCAATAGTGCAATGCCACCTC
Source organism: Heterodontus francisci (assembly GCF_036365525.1). NCBI lineage: Eukaryota > Metazoa > Chordata > Chondrichthyes > Heterodontiformes > Heterodontidae > Heterodontus > Heterodontus francisci. The sequence continues at coordinate 12,083,075 of NC_090376.1, forward strand.
CTCTTTTACAGTGCCTCCCCACTCACCCCCACCCCTCCCCCCCCATCACGCCTGAAGAATATTGAGCTGCCAGTCCTGCCCTTCCCTCAGCCATGTCTCTGTGATAGCAATATCATATTCCCATGTGTTAATCAATGCCCTCAATTCATCTACCTTATTTGTAAGACTCCTTGCATTAAAATAAATGCAATCCAGCCTTGCATTATTCGCTTGTGCCTTAACGTGTCTATATTTGGTCTGCCTTCCAGACTGACTTAGTTTCTCTTCTATATTTGGATGTGCATCACCCCCTACTGTACCTCCACTCTGTCTCCTATCCCCTCTCTAACAGATTTTCCACTTTGGATACTGTTGGGGGAGATAGCTTCTCAGGGGAATGCAGCAACAGCCAAGTCTGTGGCACCACGGGTGGTTCAGCTGCACAGAAGGGGAGGAAAAAGAGTGGGAGAGCTATAATGATAGGGGATTCCATCGTAAGTGGTACAGATAGGCATTTCTGTGGCCGCAAACGTGACTCCAGGATGGTATGTTGCCTCCCTGGTGCTAGGCTTCAGAGGAGTCATACAGACTTATGTAAAGCTGTATATAGTTAATATGTAATAAATGAGTTAATGTTAAAATTCCTGAAGATTCAGTAATCTCCCCTAGCTAGACTAACCAAATATACAAGACGATGACAGACTAACCACAAATACAACACTAACCTTCTGTGAACACAGAGACCTGGCCCTGAATGTTTATTCTCTGGGTCTCTGTTTCAAAAACAGAGCTTAGTGCCACTCCAGAGACTGACCCCTGACTCCAAGCATCAAAGCAGGAGGGTACCCCCTCCCCCTCCCTCCCCTCACCCCCCCGCCACCACCCAAAGGTATTCTTGACCTACTGCGGCCTTTGTGACAAGCTCTGTTGTTTATCCCACGGTGCCCAGATTGAGAGACTCACTCATTTCCTAATTGACTGTCGTGCTCTCAGTGTCAACTAAGCTGCATGACCAGATGTGTCAATTCCTGTTATAATTGTTATTCCATGACGATGTGCACGAGTTCACAATGACTTTGGCAAGTCTTGGTATGTTCATAGATGAAACAAACCCAGACCTCACACCTCTTCACTTGCCACTCAGTCTCATAGCAAATTGATATTGTTCTCTAAAGCAACTATTAGCTGCCTGATAGTACAAGTATGTAAATGAACTGTGTTGAGTGGTACTGAAATTTAGAATTTATACCAGAAATTCAATGTTTTCTAATCCTTCAATTTGTATTAGGGAAATAGGGGTATATGATGATATCCTATATAAACCCAACACCATTGAACTAGGGAACAGAAAGTGTGCCAGTCAACCACACCATCCTCCTCCAACACTCCTCCTTCCTTCCCCTATCCATTCCACTCCTGCTTCAGATCATGTGTTACTTAAACCTAATCCATGCCTTTGTCACCTCCAGCCCTGACTACTGTAATGCTCTCCTGGCCTGCCTTGCATCCTACACTCTCCATAGACTTTGATTCTGCTGCCCATATCCTAACTTGCACCAAGTCCTATCACCCACCATTCCTGCGCTTGCTCCTGGTATTGGCTCCTGGTTCAGCAATGCCTCGATTTTAAAATTCTCATCCTTGAGTTAAAATGGCCTCGCACCTCCCTATCTTTGTAACTACTTCAGCCCTACAACCCCTCAGAACTTTGTGTTCCTCTGACTATGGCTCTTGTGTAACCCCCCCACTCTCTTCCCTCCCCACCAATATTCACATAACGGGCCACCAGTGTGACACAAGAGCTACTTTGCGCGACTATCCAAGTTGCACTTCCGTCCAAAATACCCCCTTCTTCGCTTTGGCATCCTTTTTTTTTAAGCTTCTGTGAAGCACCTGGGGACATTTTTCTACGTGCGAGGTGCCATCTAAATGCAGATTGTTGTTGTAGTTCTTGATCCTTACGTTGATCCTCCTGTTGGAAAACCTGCCTGTGGAGGAATCGGCTTCGGCTGAGATTGTGTCTGAGACTCACTGCTTGGATGAGGAATTGGAGCATGGCTAACTGCAAGACTGGCAATTTAGTCATAGAGTCATAGAGTTTAACAGCACAGAAACAGGCCTTTCGGCCCATCGTGTCTGTGCGGGCCATCCAGCACCCAACTATTCTAATCCCATTTTCCAGCACTTGGCCTGTAGCCTTGTATGCTATCCATGCTGGCTGTCTCGGATCAGTTGATTTTTTTTTTAGGTATTCAGTCACCCTATCCTTAATTATAAAATCTAGCAATTTCCCAACAACAGATGTTCGGCTAACTGGTCTGTAATTCCCTGATTTCCCTCTAAGGATGGAAAAACATTTGAAATAATGATTACCTTGTCTGAAATTGGAACCAAACGCTAAATCCAAATCGAGTGGTGCAGCGAGACGATTCGTCTCTAACCCAGATCCCACAAACCTCCTACACATCTATAGATGTTATCGAAGAAGGGTCACTGACCCGAAACGTTAACTCTGCTTCTCTTTCCACAGATGCTGCCAGACCTGCTGAGTGAATCCAGCATTTCTTGTTTTTGTTTCAGATTTCCAGCATCCGCAGTATTTTGCTTTTATTATATAGATGTTATCGGTTGCTCAGGTAACACTCTGAGGTCAAAGGTTGTGGGTTCAAGCCCTCATCCAGGGGCTTGAATGCAAAATCTAGGCTAACACTCCCAGTGCAGTACTGTGGGAGGGCTAAACTGTTGGCAATGCTGTCTCAGATGCATGTAAAAAATCCCACAGCACGCTTTGAAAAAGAGCAGTGGTGTTCTCTCCGGAATCCTATCCTATGTTTATCCCTCAACTAAAAACAGCTTGTCTGGTCATTTATCTCATTGCTGTTTGTGGGAGCTTGCTGTGTGCAAATTATCTGCCTTGTTTCCCAAATTACAACAGTAATTACACTCCAAAAATACCTTATTGACTGTAATCTATTGGCACTTTGGGATGTCATGAAAGATGTTGTATAAACACATCTCTTCTTCTGCTTTTACAGAACATCATTGTAAAGAAAACAATTCTCCCCGAAACAGGAAAACAGACTTCGACTGAAGCACACCTCTTCACAAGTGTGAAAACCACACAGACTTATGAAGTGACGCGGACATGTCACAGAGGTTTGACAATGCATCACATACCCATCAGTTCTGCCACAAGGCTTTCAACAAAGCACAGTGCAGAATGTGTAAAATCTTCATGTTTTTTTCCACTTGTGCAGTGCAAAGACAAAGTCAAATTCTAGTCTTTGTCCTCATAAACCTGGGTCGTGACTGGAGATTTACTGGAATGGTACCAGGGACATGGGACTTCAGTTATGTAGAGAGACTGGAGAAGTTGGGATGGTTCACCTTAGAGCAGAGAAGCTAAAGGAAAGATTTAATAGTGGTGTTATAAATTAGGAGCAGTTTTGAAAAAAGAGTAGATAGGGAGAATCTATTACCACTGGCAGGAAGGTTGATAACCTTAAGACACAGATTTAAACTAATTGCCAAAAAAGCCAGCAAGTAGATGCAGAGATTTTTTACTCAGTGAGTTTTCATGATTTGAAGAGGGACTAGACTCAATAATAACTTGCAAAAGAAAATTGGATATTTATTTAAACGAGAAAAACATGCATGGCTAAAGGGAAGGGGGGAATGGGGTGGGACTAATTGGATAGCTCTTTCAGAGAGCTAGTACAGGCTTACACCATATGAACTAGGAGCAGGAGTAGGCCATTCAGCCCGTCGAGCCTGCTCTGCCATTTAATTAGATCATGGCTAATCTGTTTGTGTCTCGAATTCCACACTCCCATCTACCCCCGATAATCTTTGATTCCCTTGCCTAACAAGAATCTATCTACCTCCGCCTTAATATGATAGTGTAAATCAGGTGATAGCAAGCTGGCAATCTGCTCTACATTTCTGCAGATTTTTTAAAAATTCGTTTGCGGGATGTGGACATCACTGGCTAGGCCAGCATTTATTAATTGAATTCAAATTTCACCACCTGCTGTGTTGGGATTCGAACTCATGTGCCCAGAGCATTAGCCTGGGCTCTGGATTACTAGTCTAGTAACATTGCCACTACACCACCACCTCCCCCTAAAGTTAACCACATTATTTGACTCCAAACCCACAGCAGAGGCCAGACCAGCAGATCTCCTTCCCTAAAGGACATTAGTAAATCAATCAATAATAGCTTCATGGCACCGTTACCGAGAGTAGCTTTCAATTCCAGATATTTTTTCATCAATTAATTCATATTAATAGCTAATTGAATTTAACTCCTAGTAGTTGCTGTGGTTAGATTTGAACCCCTGACCTCAGAGAATTAACCTAGGCCTCTGAACTACTAGCTCAGTGATATTACCACTACACCATCATCTCCCTCTTGGGAGATGGGCTTGATGGGCCAAATGGCCTCCTTCTTTGTTGTATTATTCTATGGTCACGTGGCTTTTGCAATCATCTATTTTAAGCTGTTTTTAAATGAGTTGATACCAAGTGAATCAGATGGATGTACACAATTCATCAGGACAGTGTAGAATACAATGTTATATAATCTATTTGCATTACAGCACTACTTCTGGCATCAGAGAGAGAGAGGGAGAGAGACAGGGGTGGGAGGCTCTCACTAGTCCGTTCTTATCATCACATGTCATGGGATCTTTTACATCCATCTGAGCAGACAGATGGGGCCTCGATTTAATGTCTCATCCAAATGTTGGCAGCCCCGGCAGTGCAGCACTCCCTCAGTACAACAACTAAGACGGCGATGAGGAGGAATATCTTCTCTCAAAGGGGTGTTAATCTTTGGAATTGTCTTCCCCAGAGAGCAGTGGAGGCTGGGTTATTGAATATATTCAAGGCTGAGTTAGATTTTTGATCCACAAGCGAGTCAAGGGTTATGGGTGGAGGGGGGTGGGGGTTGGCAGGCAGGAAAGTGGAGTTAAAGCCACAGTCAGATCAGCCATGATCTTAATGAGTGGTGGAGCAGACTTGATGGGCTGAATGGCCTACTCCTGCTCCTATTTCTCATGTAACTATGGCAGGTGACCAAAAGCTCGGATGAAGAGGTAGGTTTCATGGGGTGTTTGCAAAGAAGGATAGAGAGCCAGAGAGGGAATTCCAGAGCTTTGGGCCTAGAGAGCTGAAAGCACGACTGCTAATGTTGTAGCAATGAAAATTGGGAAGTGTACAGCCTCTAAGTGTCAGCCTGGATTTTATGCCCAAGTCTCTGTGTTTGAAACACAACATTCTGACTCAGATCTAAAATGCTACGAACTCAGCCAAGACTGACACCCCTTTACAAGGTGAAAAGACAGTCTTAGTTCATTTCCCCTTAGCTTTGATGCTATTTAACAAATGCCAATCTCTGTGAAAGGTGGAAAATGGAATTACATCAGCTCAATTCACATTTCTGTCAGACAACAATTAACAGCGTTTTTCCTCACTTTGTCTCATGTCTTCATAATCATATCCGTCAGCTTAGGCTCTTTGAACATCGTGTACAAGAGACAGTTTCATGTGGTTTACCATTGAGTTGTCGTCCTGTTACATTCTTATTTTTGCTGCACTTTTGACTGGTGCACTTTTACCCTCAAAGAAAACATCAGCCAGCACCTTCTATTTTCTGTTAATGAGTCAGATGAGACGAAGGATGAAATGAAACTGTGGAGTAGAACAGCTTCGAGATAAGGCAAGGTGGTGCTTCTGGAGAGAGAGAGGTCCAATGTGTGCATGTGGCGGCGCATGGCACTGAGTGTGGATCACAGGATGCGGCGAGAACAGCAGTCCGAGGAATGTTGTATTTCTCGGAGATGCCTGTAATCCTGGGTGGATTCAAACATGAAGGATGAAACTTCAGTTGGAATAAGTTGGAGCTGGAGACAGTCACTGAGGAAGGAGATGTGGTTGTGAAAACGTTCTGATGAAGGGTCACTGCCCTGAAATGTTAATTCTGCTTCCCTCTCCACAGATGCTGCCAGACCTGCTGAGTATTTCCAGCATTTCCTGTTTTTATTTCAGATTTCCAGCATCTGCAGTATTTTGCTTTTACCAACTATTTTCTGAATGTTTCCATCAATTCCAGTTTCCTCTCCTGTCCCCATGGGTTGACTCTTGCTGGGGTACAGTTCTTGGGAATAACTCTTGCTAGGGGACAGTTCCCATGCGACCCTCTGTACCTCACAATAAGCCTAGACACAGAATGAGTAAAGTTCAACAATTGTGCTGGGTGCAAAAGAGCATTAGCAGATTAGCTGGCTGTTTGACATCCTGCCTGATCATAACAATTTACTGTGTAAAAAAATGTCTTAATCTGCCCTCTAGCTCTTTTGCCAATTATCTTAAATGTCTTAACAAGAAGAACTTGCATTTATAAAGTGCCTTTACATTATAAGATGTAAGAAGGTGCTTCACAGGAGTGTTATCAAACAAAATCCCTTGATATAACTTGCAGTTTAATATCTCATCCAAAGGACGGCACCTCTGTCAGTGCAGCACTCCTTCAGTATTGCAATGGAGTGTCAGTTTAGATTACATTCTTAGCTTCTGGACTGATGGTAAGGACTGCAGGAGCAATATTTCAGCATAAAAACATTAAAAAAATAAATAATAATTAGAAATACAATTTTATTATCTCGATATTAATCTCAGTATTCCTCAAAAGCAGTGGGGGATTTATTAATGGTTGGAGAATTTTCTCACTGTAAAGTAAATTCTTCTGTGTGTTTTTACTAGGTACAACCTGGAGATTGCTAACCTCTCGCATTCATCAATCATTTATGCTCACGGAGCCTGTAAATCAAATACTTCAGTCGAAAAGCTTTGTTCTTTGAAGAAATGATTTTGAAAATGAAGTGTATTCACTGTGGCGCAGGTGGTAATTTATCTCGATCCCAGATGATTTCAGGAATATGTGGGAAGCTGTGGAGCCAACTCCTGTTGGCATCTGTAGGGGATGTAAAAATGAATTATACCTGTCATGGGCTTGTCCAATCTTTCATTTGTAATTTACATCAGATGTGAGGAAAAACATAGAGCCGGGTTTAACTTGCCCATTAACCTCCTCAGTCATGACAGGCCCCTTCAGCCTTCAAAGGTAGACTTAAACTTGCATTTATATAGCATCTTTCACAAACTCAGGACATCTCAAAATGCTTTACAGCCAATGGAGTACTTTTGTGAACTGTAGTCAAGCTGTTGTAATTTAGGAAACGCGGCAGCCAATTTGCGCGCATCAAGTTTCCATGAGCAACAATGTGATAAACGGCTAGTTTGTTAATGATGTTGAGGCGTCCTCTGCTCTTCTTGGAAATTGTGCCATGACATCCTTTATGTCTACCTGCGAGGGCAGACGGGGCCTCGGTTTAATGTCTCATCCAAAAGACGGCACCTCGGAAAAATGGAGTATTCTTCAAATACATTGAAGTGCCGGCCTACAAACCTTTCTGACAGAGATACATGATCTACATAGATTATCTGGCTAGTTATCCTGTTACTGTTTGTGGAATCTCTCTGTGTATATGTTGGTTGTCATGTTTGTCTGTAAAACAACTTTATTGGCTGTGAAGCAATTTGGGATGGCCTTAGGAATTATGCCGTTCCTACATTGCAGAGAACTTACAGTCCTTGAACCTGTAGATTTCTGATTTCGAGGCGAGATGTCATGCCCAGGAGAGGCATGTCCAGGTTCCGAAGAAGGGTCACTGACCCGAAACGTTAACTCTGCTTCTCTTTCCACAGATGCTGCCAGACCTGCTGAGTGGTTCCAGCATTTCTTGTTTTTATTTCAGATTTCCAGCATCCGCAGTATTTTGCTTTTATTATATACAGGCATGTCCAGTATAGGCATAATAATATAAAGGCATAATAATATAAAGGCAAAATACTGCGGATGCTGGAAATCTGAAATAAAAACAAGAAATGCTGGAAATACTCAGCAAGTCTGGCAGCATCTGTGGAAAGAGAAGCAGAATTAACGTTTCAGGTCAGTGACCCTTCTTCTGAACTGGCAAGTATTAAAAATGTCACAGGTTATAAGCAAGTGAGGTGGGGGTGGGGCAAGAGATAACAAAGGAGAAGATGTAGATTGGACAAGGCCACATAGCTGACCAAAAGGTCATGGAGCAAAGGCAAACAATATGTTAATGGTGTGTTGAAAGACAAAGCATTAGTACAGAAAAGGTGTTAACAGACTGAATATTGAACAGCAGCAAGTGCAAACATAAAATAAAACAGTGGGTAAGCAAACTGAACGAACTAAGATGAAATGAAATAAATGCAAAAAAGGGTTCTAAAAAATGTAATAAAGAAAAAAAGAAGAAAAAAGAAAAAACAACTAAAAATGAAAGTAAAATGGGGGACTGTCATGCTCTGAAATTATTGAACTCAATGTTCAGTCCGGCAGGCTGTAGTGTGCCTAATCGTTAAAGGAGATGCTGTTCCTCGAGCTTGCGTTGATGTTCACTGGAACACTGCAGCAATCCCAGGACAGAGATGTGGGCATGAGAGCAGGGGGGCGTGTTGAAATTGCAAGCAACCGGAAGCTCAGGGTCCTGCTTGCGGACTGAGCGGAGGTGTTCCGCAAAACGGTCACCCAGTTTGCGCTTGGTCTCCCCAATGTAGAGGAGACCACATTGTGAGCAGCAAATACAGTATACTACTTTGAAAGAAGTACAAGAAAATCGCTGCTTCACCTGAAAGGAGTGTTTGGGGCCTGGGATAGTGAGGAAAGAGGAGGTAAATGGGCAGGTATTACACCTCCTGCGATTGCAGGGGAAGGTGCCATGGGACGGGGACGAGTTGGTGGGGGTAATGGAGGAGTGGACTAGGGTGTTGCGTAGGGAACGATCCCTTTGGAATGCTGACAGGGGAAGGGAGGGGAAGATGCCTTTGGTAGTGGCATCACGCTGGAGGTGGCGGAAATGGTGGAGGATGATCCTTTGGATATGGAAGCTGATGGGGTGGAAAGTGAGGACAAGGGGAACCCTGTCACGGTTCTGGGAGGGAGGGGAAGGGTTGAGGGCAGAGGTACGGGAAATGGGCCGGACACGGTTGAGGGCCCTGTCAACAACAGTGGGGGGGAATCATCGGTTGAGGAAAAAGGAGGTCATATCAGAAGCACCGTCATGGAAGGTAGCATCATCAGAGCAGATGCGTCAGAGACGGAGAAACTGGGAGAATGGAATGGAGTCCTTACAGGAGGCAGGGTGTGAAGAAGTGTAGTTGAGGTAGCTGTGGGAGTCGGTGGGCTTATATACTGGATATTAGTAGACAACCTATCCCCAGAGATGGAGACAGAGAAGTCGAGGAAGGGAAGGGAAGTGTCAGAGATGGACCATGTCCAGTATAGGCATGTCCAGTATAGACATGTCCTATTCATAACTTTAAACGTGGACTATCTTCTGGAACTGAATTTTCCTTTTGTTTAAATGAACCCCAATGGACATTAAAATGGACATGGACTGGAAAGCTGACATAGAAACATAGAAAATAGGAGCAGGTGTAGACCATTCGGCCCTTCGGGCCTGCTCTGCCATTCAAAAAAGATCATGGCTGATTGTCTAATTCAGTACCCTGTTCCCATTTTCTCCTCATATCCCTTGATCCCTTTGGCATTAAGAAATATATCTATCTCTTTCTTGAATGTATGTATGCCAGCCAAGAGCGACGTCTCAATTCATTCCATCTTCGCTGCCTTCGGAGAATACTTGGCATCAGGTGGCAGGACTATATCTCCAACACAGAAGTCCTTGAAGCGGCCAACACCCCCAGCTTATACACACTACTGAGTCAGTGGCGCTTGAGATGGCTTGGCCATGTGAGCCGCATGGAAGATGGCAGGATCCCCAAAGACACATTGTACAGCGAGCTCGCCACTGGTATCAGACCCACCGGCCGTCCATGTCTCCGTTATAAAGACGTCTGCAAACGCGACATGAAATCGTGTGACATTGATCACAAGTCGTGGGAGTCAGTTGCCAGCGTTCGCCAGAGCTGGCGGGCAGCCATAAAGACAGGGCTAAATTGTGGCGAGTCGAAGAGACTTAGTAGTTGGCAGGAAAAAAGACAGAGGCGCAAGGGGAGAGCCAACTGTGCAACAGCTCCAACAAACAAATTTCTCTGCAGCACCTGTGGAAGAGCCTGTCACTCCAGAATTGGCCTTTATAGCCACTCCAGGCGCTGCTTCACAAACCACTGACCACCTCCAGGCGCGTATCCATTGTCTCTCGAGATAAGGAGGCCCAAAGAAGAATTTAATGACTTGGCCTCCACTGCCTTCTGCGGTAGAGAATTCCACAGGTTCACCACCCCCTGAGTGAAGAAATTTCTCCTCATCTCAGTTCTAAATGGTATACCCCGTGGATCCTGAGACTGTGACCCCTGGTTCGGGACTCCCCAGCCATCGGGAATATCCTCCCTGCATCTAGCCTGTCTAGTCCTGTTAGAATTTTATAGGTTTCAATGAGATCCCCTCTCATTCTTCTAAACTCTAGTGAATATAGGCCTAGTTGACCCAATCTCTCCTCATATGTCAATCCTGCCATCCCAGGAATTCGCCTAGTAAATCTTCTTTCCACTCCCTCCATGGCAAGAACATCCTTCTTCAGATAAGGAGACCAGAACTGCACACAATACTCCAGATGTGGTCTCACCAAGGCCCTGTATAACTGCAGTAAGACATCCTTGCTCCTGTACTCAAATCCTCTTGCCATGAAGGCCAACATACCATTTGCCTTCCTAACTGCTCGCTGCACCTGAATGCTTGCTCTCAGCGACTGGTGCACAAGGACACCCAGGTCTCGTTGCACCTCCTCCTTTCCCAATCTTTCACCATTCAGATAATAATCAAATAACCTTGACTTGTGTGTTCAAGAGCTGACTCACTGTTTGAAAGGACAAAAGAATAAGAGGTGTCATCAACACCCATCCTGAAACCATAGGGAGACATCGCTGAATTGAATCGTTTTCTCCTGAAACAAAGAAGGTGATTGTCTTAACCCTCCTCAGGATGAATGTCTTACAACAATAAACAGGATAAGACTAATCAACCTAGGCCCCCATCATATTTGGAAAAGGAACTGTGAGAAGTCACATGGTGGGGCAGCCATGTTGATCTCCTTTTGAAAATCTTTAAAATCTGCAAAGAAAGCAGCAAGCAGACAAGACAGTACCATCATGGCTTAAAAGAACTGGAGACGGTAACATCTTAAGGGTAGGCGGTGGCGTAGTGGTATTATCGCTGGACTAGTAACCCAGAGACCCAGGGTATTTCTCTGGGGACATGGGTTCGAATCCCACCACAGCAGAAGGTGGAATTTGAATTTAATTAATAAATCTGGAATTAAAAGCTAGTCTAATGATGGCCACGAAACCATTGTCGATTGTTGTAAAAACCCATCGGGTTCACAAATGTCCTTTAGGGAAGGAAATCTGCTGTCCTTACCTGGTCTGGCCTACATGTGACTTCAGACCCTCAGCAATGGGGTTGACTCTTAACTTCCCTCTGAAATGGCCTAGCAAGCCACTCAGTTGTACCTAACCGCTACGAAGTCAATAAAAAGGAATGAAATCACCCGGAAACGACAACGGCAAACCCAGCCCTGTCGACCCTGCAAAGTCCTTCTTACTAACATCTGGGGGCTTGTGCCAAAGTTGGGAGAGCTGTCCCACAGACTAGTCAAGCAACAGCCTGACATAGTCATACTCACGGAATCATACCTTACAGACAATGTCCCAGACACTGCCATCACCATCCCCGGGTATGTCCCGTCCCACCGGCAGGACAGACCCAGCAGAGGTGGTGGGACAGTGGTCTACAGGAGGGAGGGAGTTGCCCTGGGAGTCCTCAACATCGACTCTGGATTCCATGATGTCTCATGGTATCAGGTCAAACATGGGCAAGGTAACCTCCTACTGATTACCACCTACCGCCCTCCCTCAGCTGATGACTCAGTACTCCACCAGGTTGAACACCAATTGGAGGAAGCACTGAGGGTGGCAAGGGCACAAAATGTACTCTGGGTGGGGGATTTCAATGTCCATCGCCAAGAGCGGCTCGGCTGCACCACTACTGACCGAGCTGGCCAAGTACTAAAGGACATAGCTGCTAGACTGGGACTGCGGCAGGTGGTGGGGGAAGCAACATGAGGGAAAAACATACTTGACCTCGTCCTCACCAATCTGCCTGCCGTAGATGCTTCTGTCCATGACAGTATTGGTGGGAGTGACCAAAACACAGTTCTTGTGGAGACGGAATCCTGCCTTCACATTGAGGATACCGTCCATCGTGTTGTGTGGCACTATCACCGTGCTAAATGGGATAGATTTCGAACAGATCTAGCAATGCAAATCTGGGCATCCATTAGGCACTGTGGGCCATCAGCAGCAGCAGAATTGTACTCCACCACAATCTGTAACCTCATGGCCCGGCATATCCCCCACTCTACCATTACCATCAAGCCAGGAGACCAACCCTGGTTCAATGAAGAGTGCAGGAGGGCATGCCAGGAGCAGCACCAGGCATTCCTCAAAATGAGGTGTCAACCTGGTGAAGCTACAACCCAGGACTACTTGCATGCCAAACTGCGTAAGTAGCATGTGATAGACAGAGCTAAGTGATCCCATAACCAACGGATCAGATCTAAGCTCTGCAGTCCTGCCACATCCAGTCATGAATGGTGGTGGACAATTAAACAACGAACTGGAGGAGGTGGCTCCACAAATATCCCCATCCTCAATGATGGACATCAATGATGGAGCCCAGCACATCAGTGCGAAAGATAAGGCAGAAGCATTTGCAAAAATCTTCAACCTGAAGTGCCGAGTTGATGATCCATCTCAGCCTCCTCCTAATGTCCCCAGCATCACAGATGCTAGACTTCAGCCAATTCGATTCACTCCGCGTGATATCAAGAAATGACTGAAGGCACTGGATACTGCAAAAGCTATGGGCCCTGACAATATTCCAGCAATAGTACTGAAGACCTGTGCTCCAGAACCTGCCGTGCCCCTAGCCAAGCTGTTCCAGTACAGCTACAACACTGGCATCTACCCTACAATGTGGAAAATTGCCCAGGTATACCCTGTACACAAAAAGCAGGACAAATCCAACCCAGCCAATTACCGCCCCATAAGCCTACTCTCAATCATCAGTAAAGTGATGGAAGGTGTCATCAACAGTGCCATCAAGCAGCATTTGCTTAGCAATAACCTGTTCGGTGACGCTCAGTTTGGGTTCTGCCAGGGCCACTTAGCTCCTGACCTCATTACAGCCTTGGTTCAAACATGAACAAAAGAGCTGAATGCAAGAGGTGAGGTGAGAGTGACTGCCCTTGATATTAAGGCAGCATTTGACCGAGTATGGCCTCAAGGAGCCCTAGGAAAACTGAGGTCAATGGGAATCAGGGGGAAAACCCTCCGCTGGCTGGAGTCATACCTGGCACAAAGGAAGGTGGCTGTGGTTGTTGGAGGTCAATCATCTGAGCTCCAGGACATCACTGCAGGAGTTCCTCGGGGTAGTGTCCTAAGCCCAACCATCTTCAGCTCCTTCATCAATGACCTTCCTTCAATCATAAGGTCAGAAGTGGGGATGTTCGCGGATGATTGGACAATGTTCAGCACCATTCGTGACTCCTTAGATACTGAAGCAGTCCTTGTTGAAATGCAGCAATATCCAGGCTTGGGCTAATAAGTGGCAAGTAACATTCGCACCACACAAGTGCCAGGCAATGACCATCTCCAACAAGAGAGAATCTAACCATCTCCCCTTGACATTCAACGGCATTACCATCGCTGAAACCCCCACTATTAACAACCTTGGGGCTACCATTGACCAGAAACTGAACTAGAGTAGCCATATAAATACCGTGGCTACAAGAGCAGGTCAGAGGCTAGGAATCCTGCAGCGAGTAACTCACCTCCTGACTCCCCAAAGCCTGTCCACCATCTACAAGGCACAAGCCAGGAGTGTGATGGAATACTCTCCACTTGCCTGGATGGGTGCAGCTCCAGCAACACTCAAGAAGCTCGACACCATCCAGGACAAAGCAGCCTGCTTGATTGGCACCCCATTTGCAAACATTCACTCCCTCCACCACCGACGCACAGTGGCAGCAGTGTGTACCATCTACAAGATGCACTGCAGCAATGCACCAAGGCTCCTTAGACAGCACCTTCCAAACCCGCGACCTCTACCAACTAGAAGGACAAGGGCAGCAAATACATGGGAACATCACCACCACCTGCAAGTTCCCGTCCAAGTCACACACCATCCTGACTTGGAACTATGTCGCCGTTCCTTCATTGTCGCTGGGTCAAAATCCTGGAACTCCCTTCCTAACAGCACTGTGGGTATACCTACCCCAAATGGACTGCAGCGGTTCAAGAAGGCAGCTCACCACCACTTTCTCAAGGGAAATTAGGGATGGGAAATAAATGCTGGCCTGGCCAGCGACGCCCACATCCCATGAATGAATAATAAAAAAAAACCTGCTCCTTTTCAAGTCCACCAGTACAGAAAAACAACCTCCTAGTAATAGGCTTACATAAGCAACTAACTTTGTGACCTGCTGAAAATCCACCTCTTCGAGAGAACTTCAATATACAACTCCGGTTATCGAATCCACCCTAACTACATTTCAGGAGTGAAAACGCCTTCTTCACTGGGCCTGCAACGCATGCCTTTTCCCCAAGACAAGCCAAATCACATGACTTATGAACTAATCCTTTGCTTGTAATTTGCTAAAGTGCACTATCCTCTTTAATGGCTTTCTTTCTCAAGTAACTGTGTGTGTGTGTGTGTGTGTGTGTGTGTGTGTGTGTGTGTGTGTGTGTGTGTGTGTGTGTGTGTGGCATGGGGTTATGTGTGTGTGGGGCATGGGGTTATGTGTGTGTGGAGTGGGGTTATGTGTGTGTGTGTCTATACGTGTGTGTGAACGTGTTTGTATGTGTGTGTTCATGTGTATCTGGCATGGGGTTATGTGTGTGTGTGTGTGGAGTGGGGTTGTGTGTGTGTGTGTCTATACGTGTGTGTGTCTATACGTGTGTGTGTGTGTGGAGTGGGGTTACGTGTGTGTGTAGACTTGTGTGTGTGTGTGTGTGTGGCATGGGGTTATGTGTGTGTGTGTGTGGCATGGGGTTATGTGTGTGTGTGTGTGTGTGTGTGTGTGTGTGTGTGTGTGTGGTGAGTGAGTGGTGAGTGGTGAGTGAGTGATGTAATGTTAGATTTTCGGGGTGAACATATGAATAAAAATAATCTTCTTTATTGAAATCCAGGAAAAGCGTGTTGCTGGTTATTCAAATTGGCCACACACTCAAGGGTTAAGAAACACACACATCTTCCTTTTCAAAACATACTGATTATGGACAGCAAAGGGAAAAAGAACTGGAGTAAAAACTACAAATGCTCTTCAGATGAGACTGTTCTGATGAAGGGTCACTGACCTGAAACGTTAACTCTGCTTCTGTCTCCACAGATGCTGCCAGACCTGCTGAGTATTTCCAGCATTTCTTGTTTTTATTTCAGACTTCCAGCATCTGCAGTATTTTGTTTTTATTAAAAAGAACAGGAGTTTCAGGTCGCTGTTAATTCTGTGCATAACAGTCTGATCTGAAGAGCAACATTTCCAACAATGCAGCACTCGCTCATTACTACACTGGAGCCTTAGCATAGCTTAAACAAAAACAAGAAATGCTGGAATCACTCAGCAGGTCTGGCAGCATCTGTGGAAAGAGAAGCAGAGTTAACGTTTCGGGTCAGTGACCCTTCTTCGGTGACCCTTCCGAAGAAGGGTCACTGATCTGAAACGTTAACTCTGCTTCTCTTTCCACAGATGCTGCCAGACCTGCTGATTGATTCCAGCATTTCTTGTTTTTGTTTCAGATTTCCAGCATCCGCAGTATTTTGCTTTTATCTTAGCATAGCTTATGTGCTTAGGTCTTTGAGCATGGCTTCAACCGATGCATAGGTAAAAGTGCTCCCAACTAAGGCAAAATGACATTTAGAGGGAGGTCGAGAGGAGAGAAAGCTATATTAACGTCACTTGTCTGCCCCCTGTGGCCCAGGTGCGGAGTGATTCTTTTAACCATGTTACTGATTTTGGTTTTAGTTATACAACTCTCATCTTAGGGTTTTTTTTGTGAGTGACCAATTGCTTCCGATCACTTAGATGAGAGCAGTCAGCGCTGAACTATCCACTGGTGCATAAAATCAAAAAGGCCATTCAGCTGATCAAATCTACTTCATCTAGAGCCCAGGTATAATTATCCTAACATGAACATTTCTCCCCAACATACACACTGCCCACCTTTCGAACACTTACTTCAAGAAAAAAAAGAAAAGAAAGACTTGTATTTGTATAGTATCTTTCACGGTAACCAGACGTCCCAAAACGTGACACAAGCAACGAAGCAGTTTTTGAAGTGGAACCACTATTGTAATGTAGGAAATGCCAATTTGCGCACAGCAAGCTCCCACAAGCAGTAAAGTGATAATGATCAGATAATCTGTTTTTTGAGGGATAAACATTGGCCAGGACAATGGGGAGAAACCCCCTGGCTCTTTGAAATAGTGCCTTGGGACCTTGTACATCCACCTGAGAGAGCAGACTGTGGTTTAACATCTCATCCATATGACAGCACCTCTGACAGTGCAGCACTCCCTCAGTACTGCACTAGGGATTTCAGCCTTGATTTCTGTGCTCAAGTCCTTGGAGTGGGGCTTGAACCCACAAGCTTGTGCCTGAGGGGTGAGCATGCTACCCACTGAGTCATGGCTGGAACACAAAATCGTTACCATATCTCCCGCTAAATAAGAACAAAGCAATGCTGTTGATATCTCCATTGGGATCCCATTCCCCTTCTCACCTTCTCAGTCGATATTTAGCCAGCTGCTTCTTAAAGCTGTCAACTAACCATGCATCAACCATGTTCTTTGGGAGCTTGTTCCACATGCTGCGAGAAAGAAATGTTTGTTCTAATTCCTAACTTTGTTTGAGGCTTGTGATTGTTTTCTACATTCCTATGCCCCTTGTGCTATGCTTCTTGTCCAAGTTCAGTTACTAGCTTACTTCATCCTTATCTATTCTTATCATTAGTTTTTGATCTCATGCCACACATTTACCACATGCCCTGGTGACATCATGACTAATCATGGCCTATCACTGACATCCTAAATTCTCGCTCATATTACTATACAAAGAGGATTGTTTTTTTTGGTTCAGAGAAAAACTCAAAATAAACAAGACTTTAGTCTTTCGTATTGCTGAAAATAGAGACACTTTGTTGAAGCTTTTCATCAGGACAATTTTCAAGAATACCAATATAAAGGAAAGCAACAGATTTATACCATATGAGAAGAGAGTGCTGATTGGTTGGCAAGTGGACTCTGACTGGTAGAGGTGTTGCCATGGAGAATGCACCAGTTTATGGTGACTGACAGATAACTGCCAAGCTTTGTTTGAAATTTAAACCAGGCAGCTTGAATCTGATTGGTCAAGGCATTGTCCTGAGGAATGAACCAGTGAATGGTTGTTACTTATTTTGTTTAGCTGAAACAGGCGCAATGTGTGTACATGTTCTTTCTGTTTACAAAGCACAGGGCCCTGTGTATTAATTGCCATGCAGGTCCCCACCTGCCAAGAATGAGGCATATTAATTTCACCACATGGACATTAAATTTCAAATTGTTGCTGGGAAGAAGAGAAGGCCTGTTACAAGGACTGCCAGACCTTGGCTGGAACAAAACATTTACATCTTAACAGACAGTGTTTGGAACAAAGGAGCTATCCCCTGCTCCAATACAATCCACAAACAGATGTGGTCAAATCAATTAATCACGTGACTTGGCAGTCTGGGTTTTTTTTCTTAATTGTACAGTTTCAGCTGAGACCCTGCAGAAAGCTGTATGCTCCTGGATTGAAAAGACCTCTCCTGGTTGGCTTGCCACAGCCTCTCCTGTCTGCTCCCATCTCTTTCTCACGGAACTCCAAAACCTATTGAAGACACATGAACACCAAAAGAGAAAAGTCTCCTACAGTGAGCAAGGTTTAAGAAGAATACTGGGCCCCAATGAAAAGCAAGATCTACCTACAATCAAGGACTCTATAGTGACCTTGAAGCACAGTAACAAATATCCTCTTCAGAGATTGCCTCAAACTTTTCCACTTTATTTTTCTTCTGCTCTTTTCTGTCTCTATTTGCATGTGTGTATCGCGTATGCATGCTAGCATGGGCACATTGTGTATCTGTAGGCGTTAACCAAATTAGAGTTTAAGTTTAACAAAATTTCAATCTTTCTTCTTTAAACCTGAGAAAACCTGCGTGTGCTGGTTTCTTTGCCTTATAAGTGGAAAGTGGTGAACAAGGATTCACCAAGGGGAGCTAAAACACGGTGTGTTTAAAATTAAACCCTGTTACAGTAAGACCAGGTGAAGGCTGAGTGGGAACCCTATACCTCTTTCTCACCTGGTCGTAACATAATATATGCAGCTTGCAGTACATGCAAATATGCCACACTGCACACCTGACTAACAATCTTAAATTGGTTGTCAGCCTAATTCTTAGCACACTGAGGCGCATTTGTGCAGACTGGAAGCTACATATATTAATACATAGGGCCCTGTTCTTTGCAGCCAGAAAGAACATGTACACATTGTGCCTGTTTTAGCTGACCAAAATAAGTGACAGCCATTCACTGGTTCATTCCTCAGGGTAATGTCTTGACCAATCAGAGTCAAGCTGCCCGGTTTAAATTTCAAACAAAGCTTGGCAGCTAACTGTCAGTCGCCATAACCTGGTGCATTCTCCATGGCAACGTCTCTATCAATCAGAGTCCACTTGTCAACCAATCAGCATTCTCTTCTCATATAGTATAAATGTGTTGCTTTCCCTTATATTGGTATTCTTGTGATTGTCCTGATGAGTGCAAGAAGAAAAGCTTCAACAAAATGTCTCTGTTTTCATTAATACTCAAGTTCTGTACTACCAAATGACCACTTTAGTCTTTCTCCTAAAGTATGAAGACTTTATCTTTGCTAATTTTTCACTTCACAGTGCCTTAATCACTCTTATATTCATTCCCTCTTATGCTTCCTGCAATTCTGACATTTGTAATATTACTTGTCCCTTAGTGTGTGATCTGTTGTTAAGAGCCACAGGACTATAAGTAATATCTGACATAAATTTGGGTTTTTATTATAACTGAACTGGAACATATATACATAGTTACTGCACAAGCACATCTGAACACATTTTACTATCTCTTGCTGCACCCACAACTGCCTGGTCGCGTGTGACTCGACATCACTTCCTCTGATGATCTGCACCTGCAGTCCTTAAGGTGGTCCGGTCTTAAGGTGGTCCCTTTTTAGGATTGTCCCACAACATCCCCCTTTTCTGCAAAGATAAAACGTATGTACAAGAAACAGCCATGTTGTGGTTCGGACTAACTATACATGATTGAACAGAATGCTATTTACAGAAAAGCAAATTTAACAGTCTCTAAAACGTAGAGGAGGTTTGCTTATTCGTCACAATCTTTTTGTTGTAAATCTCTTCCCTCATTTGGAAAGCTCAGAAAAACGATGACTGGCAACATAGCCAGTCACCGACAATCCCACTGGCTTCTGGGCTCTTGCTGCAACGAACTGAAGCCTGAGGAGAGAATCCCGTTCATATCGCCTCTTCATGCCAGGACTGCCAGCCTCTGTGTTGTCCTTTACATGGACCGAGCCGATACATTTGACCTGGATATTTTCTGCCATTTTCAATGCGTTACTTTTTATGTATTGTAATAATTCGTAGACCTCGGCATACTGGACAGCTGATCCAGTTGTGTTTACGATGTAGAATGTTGTGGTAGCCATTCGGAGCTCCGATAGCTGTACTGTCAGTTTATCATTCCAATGCACTTGATTGGAGAGCCATTGTAGGCAGTCAACCTAGCCGTGGTGGGTCATACCACAGATTCCCATTTCTTTAAGCACATGCCCTTCAGTATACGGAGGGAGCAGAATATTTTCACTTGCTGCAGTGTCGCTTTTTACTCCGTTCTTGTGCTTGCCACTCTTCTGTGGATATATAATCCTAATCATGGTGAAAGCCTCAGATTGCGTAATAACATTGACATGTTGATCCAAATTAACTATATGAAATGCTTGTTTGCTGTTCGCGCAAGTGCATTCTGCTTGGGCTTCTGTTATGTTTTGGCATACCTTTTGTTGCATCTTCCATTCTGTCTTGCAGACGTTGCCTTTGCCTGTGATCTGCCACTATTCTTGTGCAGTATCTGAGCTCGGCCTTCTGAACTGCCTTGCCTAATGTCATCACATGCCACAAGCTTTGTACTGGTCCTGGTATGCTGGACAACTGCGAATTGGGTGAGTCAGGCCGCACATGCCACAAAGTTTAGCAGACCTCTGAGCCTTGTTTACCATACCAATTGTCGTAACCGCCCCCAATGCTTGTAACTGTTGGCACCCATGTTGGCTTCAAATATCCTTCCATCATTGAGTAGTGCATCTATGGTGTGCCCTTTCTTCTATTCTAGCAGGTATTTTTGAAAGGCCTTGATTGAGGTAAACGCGATTATTAGCTCTATAACTCGTTCTGACAATTCGATATCTGCGAAGTCACAATATTGAGCTTTGTCTCGGCACCTTACAACAAACTAGTCAATGGACTCATCTTGCCTTTGCCAGTAGGTCATAAGCTCAAGCCTGTGTACTCAGAAATTTAGCTGTACATTCAGTTGCTGCTCCAGGAATGACCCGATCTTATTAGGGTCCTTCAGATCTTCCTCTGACAATCCCGAGGTATTGAACTGTTTCAAACCTAAGCTGCAATCTTAATTTTAGTAGCTTGTTTCCCTGGTTTAGTGACTTCCAGATCTAGAAAACACAGCTCCATTTGCTGTCGGAATAGTTTAAAAGCAGACGCCGTGTCCGACACCTTCCGGTCCATAACCATTCCATGGATGGATATTGTCTGAATGATCCTATGGCTTTTTAAAAAATAAACACCGAACATTTATACAGGTTGTATTTTTGGCAGGAACAGTTATTTTGTTTTCTCTTTTAAGTCAGATTTGGTACCTGTCTCTTTTAAGAGTGATAGACTATAGCTCTCCTTGTTTGCACGGACAGGTTGTTTGTTGACACAGCTGTTTGCTTTTTTTTGTTGGCTCAGTGAATGACGGTCTTTTTTTAAACAGAGCTTTTTTTAAGAGGGTGAGCTTGCAGTACTAGCAGCTGCCACAGTCAATCTTTCTTACTGTGCTGGACCTCCCGTGGCGCTGTCAAGTCCTTCGCACACTTTTGGGCTGAGGCCCTGCCGATGAAGCAGAAAAAAACAGGAAAGCCTAAACATAAATGGCTTCAGCTATGCTTTTAAAATTTTTGACCTACTATTGGATAGTGAAAGCACTGATCTCCAGGAAAATTGCTTGCCATATTTACAGAGTTCCAACCTCCTGGGGTCCTGGATGTGCTTTGGCTCACTGCAGTGTTGCGGGGTCTCTTGCTAGCTGCTCTCCTACTGGATCTTCGGCCACTCAGATACACAGCTTGCTGATTCAATTTTTCTCATTTGATGTATTCTTGGGGAAAAATCAAAAGTTGCCGTGATGTGATGTTTGGTGGTCCTCAGAAAAAATAAATAGATCCCGATACAGTCACCATGTAATATTACTTGTCCTTTGGTGTGTGATCTGTTGTTAAGAGTCACAACACTGCAAGTAATATCTAAAATAATCTCAGATTTTATTATAACCGAACTGGAAAATATATACACAAATAGTTACTGCACAAGCACATCTGAACATGTCTTAGTATCTCGGGCTCTACTCACAGCTGCCTGGTCACGTGTGACTTGACATCACTTCCTCTGATGATCAGCACTTGCAGTCCTTAAGGTGTCCGGTTTTATGGTAGTCCCTTCTTAAGGTTGTCCCACAACAACATTTACTTCCAGCCTCTTAGTGTGATTTTCATTTCCAGTCCGTCTACTTCTCTTTGATAGGAACAGGAGTCGTCCATTCAGCCCCTCGAGCCTATTCTGCCATTCAATTAGATCATGGCTGTGTGAAGATGTGCTTCCTGACATAACCCCTGAATGGCCTGGCTCTAATTTTAAGGTTCTGCCCCCTTGTTCCGGTCTCCTCCGCCAGAGGAAATGCAATCTCTCTCATTCTGCTCTTCTTTCCAGGACCCTCTTTTTCTCTTGACGTTAAAGGCAAATCTCAATGTAGTGCAAAATGCTGGGAATATAAAAATCAGCTACACTTTCCATTCCCGATTGATAGCCCATTGAAAAATCTGTGTATGTGTGGGCATCAGTTGAGAATATGACTGGCAGATTAGTAGGGAGTGAGGCAGTGGCATTAGTCTCAAATTGACCTGCTGAGTATTGCTGTACTGGTTTAAATATAAATAACAGTGAATCGAACGAAGTACAAGAGGGTAGTTGCCTCAATGTGAATCAGCACTTTCAGGAGAGGGTGGAAGGTGAAGGGAAAACAGATGAATTGTTATTTCAATTTATTTGACGCTGCTCTGCCTCATCTACTGCTGAAACCCTCACCTATGTCTTTGTCACCTCTAGACTTGACTATTCCAAGGCACTCCTGGCCGACCTCCCAAATTCTACCCTCCGCAAACTTGAGATCCTCCCGCTGCCCGTGTCCTAACTCGCACCAAGTCCCGTTCCTCTATCATCCCTGTGCTCATTGACCCATATTGGCACCCAGTTAAGCAACACCTCCATTTTAAAATTCTCATCCTTGTTTTCAAATCCCCCCGTGGCCTCGTCCCTCTCTATCTCTGTAATCTTCTTTAGCCTTACAACCCACTGAGATCTCTGCACTTCTGCAATACTGACCTCTTGACCATTCCCAATTTTACTCACTCCACCATTGGTGGCTGTTTACATCAGCTGCCAGGACCATAAGCTCTGGAATTTTCTCCCTAAACCTCTCCTCCTTAAAACCTCCCACTTTGGCAAAGAATATGGTCACCTTCCCTAATATCTCCCAATGTAGTATGTTTCATAATGCTCCTGTGAGGTGCCTTGGGATGTTTTATTACGTTAAAGGCACTATATAAATGCAAGTTGCTGTATTTTTACTGCGGCAGTCTGAACGGGTTAAAGGGACATTTAATGCTGGTGGGAATATTTCTGATATCTTTCCGAGCACCTTTGGGTGGTTTATGTCTCTCCATCGGTGGGATTATTTGACCTTACATCTGCGCTCAATTGTGCCAAGTTAAGGCGTCCTGCTGAGAAGCAATTAAAATCTTGTAAAAAATCTCAAAGCAGATTCCTGGATACAGGGAGTGCATAGGAGAACAGATGGGAATTAATTATAGAAATGGATGTTGGAAAATTGGCCCACTGAAGGGTTGTGTGTCTCCAGGATTTCTCCAACATTGTTGGAAAATGATCAGGAAATTACAGGTCTTGTAAATTGACTCTAAACAACACTGTCTGAGGATTTGTATAATGTATAATGTTCATTGAAAAAAATACATTGTTCCCAGGATACGAACATATGGATTAGGAGCAGAAGTAGGCCATTCAGCCCATTGGGCCTGCTCCGCCATTCAATAAGATCATGGCTGATCTGTTTGTGTCTCAAATTTCACACTCCCATCTACCCGCGATAATCTTTGATTGCCTTGTCTAACAAGAATCTATCTACCTCCATCTTAAATATATTCAATGACCCCGCCTCCATCACCTTCTGAGGCAGAGAGTTCCAAAGTCACACAACCCTCTGAAAGAAAAAAATCTCTGTCCCAAAAGGGCGACCTCTAATTTTAAAACAGTGCCCCCCTAGTTTTGGACTCACCCACAAGAGGAAGCATCCTCTCCACATCCACCTTGTCAAGACCGTTCAGCATCTTATAAACTTCAATTAAGTCTCCACTCACTCTTCTAAACTCCAGTGAAAACAAGCCCAGTTTGTCCAACCTTTCCTCATAAGACAACCCGCTCATACTAAGTATCAATCTAGTAAACCTCCTATGAACCGCCTCCAATGCATTTACATCCTTCCTTAAATAAGGAGACCAAACCTGCACACACTATTCGAGATGTGGTCTCACCAATGCCCTGTATAACTGAAGCATAACATCCTTACTTTTATTTTCAATTCCTCTTGCGATAAAGGATAGCATTCCACTAGCCTTCTTTATTATTTGCTGTACCTGCATATTAATGTTTTGCGACTCATGCACTAGAACACCTAGATCCCTCTGCACCTCGGAACTCTGCAATCATTCTCCATTTAAGTAATACTCTGCTTTTCTATTCTTCCTGCCAAAGTGAACAACTTCATATTTTCCCACATTATACTCCGTGTACCAGTTTTTGCCCACTCACTCAACCGATATATATTGGCCTGTAACATCTGTATGTCCTCTTCACTACATACTTTCCTACCTATCTTTGTGTCATCTGCAAATTTAGCTACCAAACCATCACTCCTCTCGTCTAAGTCATTGGCATACATTATAAAAAGTTGAGGCCCCAGCACAGACCCTTGTGGGGGCACATCCTGCCAATCAGAGAAGGACTCATTTATGCATACTCTCTGTTTTCTGCCAGCCAGCCAATCTTCTATCCATGCTAATATGTTACCCCCTATACCATGAGCTCCTACTTTGCGCAATAACCTTTTATGTGGCACCTTGTCAAATGCCTTCTGGAAATCCAAGTACAATACGTCAACGGGCTCCCCTTTATCTACAGCACATGTTACTCCTTCAAAGAACTCCAATAAATTGGTTAAACATGATTTCCCTTTCACATAACCACGCTGACTATTCCCGATTACCTTGAGTTTATCTAAGTGCCCAGCTATAGCACCTTAATGATTGATTCTAACACCTTCAGGCTAACTGTTTTCTGCCTCCCCTTAACTTCTTGAATAGAGGGGTTATATTTGCTACTTTCCAGTCTGATGGAACCTTTCCAGAATCTAACGAATTAAAAAAAATTAGCACCAACGCATCTACTACCTCATTAGCCACCTCTTTAGAGATCCTAGGATGAAGCCCATCAGGATTCAAGGACTTGTCAACCCGCAGCTCCATCAGTTTGGCCAGTACCGCTTCCCTGGTGATTGTAATTTCTCGAAGTTCCTCTCTTCCTTCCACTTCCTGATTTATAGCTATTACTGGAATTTTTTTTATCATCTATAATGAAAACAGAAGCAAAATATTTGTTCATTTCATCCGCCATTTCCTTATTATCTACTACTAACTCCCCATTCTCACTCTCTAGAGGACCAACACTCACTTTACTTACTCTTTTCCTTTTTAAATACCTGTAGAAACACTTGCTATCTCTTTTTACATTTCTAGCTAGATCCCTCTCATACTCCAATTTCTTTCGCCTGATTAACCTTTTAGTCATTCTCTGCTGTTCTTTATATTCTGACCAATCATCTGACCTGCCACTCATCTTTGCGCAATTATATGCTTTTTCCTTAAGTTTGATGTTTTCCTTAACTTCTTTAGTTAACCACGCATGGTGGGTTCTCCCCTTAGAATTTTTCTTTTTCGTAGGAATATACTTATTCTGAGATTCTGAAATATGATAAAACAGGATCTGGCCAAAGTGGACTGGGAGCAGCTACTTGTAGGAAAGTTTACATCAGACCAGTGGGAGTCAGTCAAAGAGGAAATAGTGAGGATTCAGAGCCAACATGTACCCGTTAAGGTGAAGGGTAGGACCAACAAGGCCAAGGAACTCTGGATGTCAAGGGATATAGAGGATTGGATCAGGAAAGAAAAGGAAGCTTGTGGCAGATACAGAGTGCTGAAAACAGTGGAGGCACTAGAGGAGTATAGAAAGTGTAGGTGGGTACTTAAAAAAGTAATTAGGAGAGCGACGAGGGGACATGAAAAAACACTGGCGGTCAATATAAAGGAAAATCCCAAGGCGTTTTATAATTATATTAAGGGCAAGAGGATAACCAGGGAAAGAGTAGGGCCCATTAGGGACCAAAATGGCAATCTGTGTGTGGAGCCGGAGGACATAGGTGAGGTTTTAAATGATTACTTTTCATCTGTGTTCACTATGGAGAAGGACGATGTAGGTGTAGAGATCAGGGAGGGGGATTGTGATATACTTGAACATATTAGCATTGAAAGGGAGGAAGTATTAGCTGTGTTAGCATGCTTAAAAGTGGATAAATTTCCAGGCCCAGATGAGATTTATCCCAGGCTGTTACGTGAGGCAAGGGAGGAGATAGCAGGGGCTCTGACACAAATTTTCAAATTCTCAATGGTCACAGGAGAGGTACCAGAGGATTGGAGGACAACAAATGTGGTACCATTATTCAAGAAGGGTAGCAGGGATAAACCAGGTAATTATAGGCCGGTGCGTTTAACATCAGCGGTTGGGAAACTATTGGAAAAAATTCTGAGGGACAGGATTAATCTCCACTTGGAGAGGCAGGGATTAATCAGGGATAGTCAGCATGGCTTTGTCAGAGGGAGATCGTGTCTAACTAACTTGATTGAATTTTTTGAGGAGGTGACTAGATGTGTAGATGAGGGTTAAGCAGTAGATGTAGTCTACATGGACTTCAGTAAGGCTTATGATAAGGTCCTGCATGGGAGAATGGTTAAGAAGGTGAGAGCCCATGGGATCCAGGGCGATTTGGCAAATTGGATCCAAAATTGGCTTGTTGGCAGGAGGCAGAGGGTGATGGACAAGGGTTGTTTTTGCGTGGAAGCCTGTGACCAGTGGTGTACCGCAGGGATCAGTGCTGGGACCCTTGCTGTTTGTAGTGTACATTAATGATTTACATCTGAATTTAGGAGGTATGATCAGTAAGTTCGCAGATGACACGAATATTGGTGGTGTTGTAGATAGTGAGGAGGAAAGCCTTAGGTTACAGGACAATATAGATGGGCTGGTGAGATGGGCAGAGTAGTGGCAAATGGAATTTAATCCTGATAAGTGTGAGGTGATGCATTTTGGGAGGACTAACAAGGTAAGGAATGGTAGGTCCCTAGGAAGTACTGAGGGTCAGAGGGACCTTGGCATACTTGTCCATAGAGCACTTAAGGCAGCAGCATAGGTAGATAAGGTGGTTAGGAAGGCTTATGGGATACTTGCCTTTATTAGCTAAGTCATAGAATATAAGAGCAGGGAGGTTATGATGGAGCTGTATAAAATGCTAGTTAGGCCACAGCTGGAGTACTGTGTACAGTTCTGGGGACCACACTATAGGAAGGATGTGATTGCACTGGAGAGGGTGCAGGGGAGATTGACTAGGATGTTGCCTGGGCTGGAGCATTTCAGTTATGAAGAGAGACTGGATAGGCTAGAGTTGTTTTCCTTAGAGAAGAGAAGGCTGAGCGGGGACCTGATTAAGGTATACAAAATTATGAGGGGTATTGATAGGTTAGAGAGGAAGAAACTTTTTCCCTTCGCGGGGGTGAGGGGGGGAGGTGGTCAATAACCAGGGGGCATAGATTTAAGGTAAGGGGCAGGAGGTTTAGAGGGGATTTGAGGAAAAAAATTTCACTCAGAGGGTGGTTGGAATCTGGAATGCACTGCCTGAAGAGGTGGTAGAGGCAGGAACCCTCACAACATTTAAGAAGTATTTAGATGAGCACTTGAAATGCCATAGCATACAAGGCTACTGGCCAAGTGCTGGAAAATGGGATTAGAGTAGTTAGGTGCTTGATGGTCAGCACAGACATGATGGGCTGAAGGGCCTGTTTCTGTGCTGTATAACTCTATGACTGTATGACTCTATCGCCTTAAATGTCTGCCACTGCTTCTCTATCGATCTATCTCCTAGCCTAGTAACCCAGTTCACTTCAGTTAACTCAGCTTTCATGCCCACATGGTTGCCCTTATTTAAGTTTAAAATACTAGTCTAGTAACCCACTCTTCTCTCTTTCAAACTGGATATAAAATTCAATCATATTGTGGTCACTGCTACCTAGAGGTGTCTTTACTCTGAGGTCATTAATTAATTCTGTCACATTGGGAAACTGTAACGGAACAGTGAGTTATCTTTAAGGAAGAGATGCTTCAGGTACAGGCTAGGAACATTCCAATGAGGGTGGAAGGTAAGGGAACCAAAAACAGCGCTCTTTGGATGATGAGAGAGATAGAGGTGACGATGAAACAAAAAAAAGAGGGTGTATGATGTATGCCAGGTGAATTTTTCAAGTGAAAAACAGGCCAAATACAACAAGTTGAGAGAGAAGGTGAAGAAGAAAGTAGGGCTGGCGAAGAGAGAATATGAGAATAAAATGGCAGTCAACATAAAAGGGAACCCAAACATCTTCTACCAGCATGTAAATAGTAAGCAGGAGTAATTTTTTTAATTCTTTCATAGGATGTGGGCGTCACTGGCTAGGCCAGCATTTATTGCCCATCCCTAGAAAATACCCTTAGAAAATAGGCGACATGTTTAGATAGAGGATCTGGATAGGCGCAGACTTGGAGGGCCGAAGGGCCTGTTCCTGTGCTGTAATTTTCTTTGTTCTTTGTTCTAATTGCTCTTGAACTGAGTGGCTTGCTTGGCCATTTCAGGGGGCAGTTAAGAGCCAAGCGTTGCTGTAGGTCTGGAGTCACATTAATTGAATTTAAATTCCATCAGCTGCAGCATTAAAACCTGTGTCCCCAGAAAATTAGCCTGGACCTCTGGATTACTAGCTCAGTGACATTACCGCTACGCCACCATCTCTCCTGATAAGTAAGAGGTGGTGTGGGGCCTATTAGGGACTAAGAGGGTAATATATACTTAGAGGCACGGGGCAAGGCTAATGTACTTAATGTTTACTAAGGAAGTGTTTACTAAGGAAGAAGAAACTAACAAAATATCGGTAGAAGCGCAGAGAGTAGAGGCAATGGATAGGATAAAAATTGAGAGTGAGGAGTCACCTGGTCCATCCCAGATTGCTAAAGGAAGTGGGGGTGGAGATAGTGGAAGAGCTTGCCATAATCATCCAATTTTCCCTAGATGCAAGAGAGGTACGAGAGGACTGGAGAGTGGCAAATGTGACACCCTTATTCAAGAATGGGTGTAAGGACTGTAATGTGTTTTTTATGTTGTCTTATGTAACATAAATGAGAAGCGTGGAGTCCAGTTATGCTGAAGATCTTTAACAGGTTTATTAACAGCTAAACTTGTATATATACAGTACAGAACAAACTATTTACAGAACCTTCATTTGGGTATTACAGTTGCAGAGTGACTGTGGCTTGTAGTCACATGACTACATCCTGGAACTTAGCTCATTAGCTCAAGAGCTGAGGTGAGAGTGACTGCTCCTGACATCAAGGCAGCATTTGACTGAGTATGGCATCAAGGAGCCCTAGCAAAACTGGAGTCAATGGGAATCAGGGGGAAATCTCTCCATTGGTTGGAGTTGTACCTAACGCAAAGGAAGATGTTTTTGGTTGCTGGAGGTCCAGGACATCACTGCAGGAGCTCATCGGGATAGTGTCCTGGGCCCAACCATCTTCAGCTGCTTCATCAATGACCTTCCTTCAATCATAAGGTCAGAAGATGGGATGTTCGCTGATGATTGCACAATGTTCAGCACCATTCGCGACTCCTCAGATACTGAAGCAGTCCGTGTAGAAATGCAGCAAGACCTGGACAATATCCAGGCTTGGGATGATAAGTGGCAAGTAACATTTGCGCCACACAAGTGCCAGGCAATGACCATCTCCAACAAGAGAGAACTTAACCATCTCCCGTTGACATTCAATGGCATTACGATTGCTGAATCCCCTACTATCAACATCCTAGGGGTTACCAACTGAACCGGAGTAGCCATATAAATACTGTGGCTGCAAGAGCAGGTCAGAGGCGAGGAATCCTGCGGCGAGTAACTCACCTTCTGACTCCCCAAAGCCTGTCCACCATCTACGAGGCACAAGTCAGGAGTGTGATGGAATACTCTTCACTTGCTTGGATGGGTGCAGCTCCAACATCACTCAAGAAGTTCGACACCATCCAGGACAAAGCAACGTACTTGATTGGCACCCCATTTACAAACATTCACTCCCTCCACCACCGATGCACATTGGCAGCAGTGTGTGCCATCTACAACATGCACTGCAGCAACTCACCAAGGCTTCTTAGACAGCATCTTCCAATCCCGTGACCTCTACCAACTAGAAGGACAAGGGCAGCAAATGCTTGGGAGTACCATCACCTGCAAGTTCCCCTCCAAGCCACACACTATCCTGACTTGGAACTATATCGCCGTTCCTTCACTGTCGCTGGGTCAAAATCCTGGAACTCCCTTCCTAACAGCACTGTGGGTGTACCTACCTCACATGGACTGCAGTGGTTCAAGTAGGCAGCTCACCACTACCTGTCAAGGGCAATTAGGAATGGGAAATAAATGCTGGCCCAGCCAACGATGCCCACATCCCATGAATGAATAAAAAAAAGATCGTAGCCCACAGGTTAATAATAACAATAATTGTACTTATATACCGCCTTTCACGTAATAAAACACCCCAAGGCCACAGGAGTGTTATCGAGCAAAATTTGTTGGAGCCACATGGAAGATATTAGGGCAGATGGTCAAAATGCTTGGTGAAGCAGGTAGGTTTTAAGGAGTGTTTTAAAGGAAGAAAACAAGGTAACAAGGCGGAGAGGTTTAGGGAGGGAATTCCAGACCTTAGGGTCTTGGCAGCTGAAGGTACGGCTGCCAATGATGGAGAAATTAAAATTGGGGATGCTCAAGAGGCCAGAATTAGAGGAGCGCACATATATTCAAAGGGTTGTGAGGCTCGAGGGGATTACAGGGATAGGGAGGGATGAGGCCATGGAGGGATTTGAAAATCCGGATGAAAATTTTAAGATGCTGCTTGACCTGGAGCCAATGTAGGTCAGCGAGCACAGGGGTGATAGGGGAACGGGACTTGATGCGAGTAAGGACCCAGGCAGCATAGTTTTGAGTGACCTCAAGTTTAAGGAGGGTCGAATTTGGGAGGCCAGCCAGGAGTGCATTGGAATCAGCAAGTCTAGAGTAATAAAGGCATGAATGAGGTTTTCAGCAGAAGATGAATTGAGGCAGGGGTGAAGTCGGGCAATTTTATGGAGATAGAAATAGGCAGTCGAATGATGGTGTGGATATGTGGTTGGAAGCTCACCTCGGGGTCAAATATGACACCAATGTTGTGAATGGACTGGTTCAGTGTCAGACTGTTGCCAGGGAGAGGAATAGAGTCGGTAGCTGGGGAGCAGAGTTTGTGGTCGCCAAAAAGCAAACAAAGCACTGGGGTTCATTTCTAGCAGGATAGAATTGCAAAATTATGTTACACTTGTATAGAACTTGTTAGACCACACTTGGAACACTTGGAACAGTTCTGGTCTCCATATTATAGAAAAGATATAGACGCACTGGAAAAGGTGCAAAAAAGATTCACTAGGTACCAGAACTGAGAGTGAAAGTTATCAGGAAAGACTGAACAGACTGGAGCAGATTTCCATAGAACAGAAAATACTGTGGGCATAACCTGTTAGAGGTTTTCAAGATTATAAAGGGGTTTGATAGGGTAGACGTAGAGAAGATGTTTACCTCTTGTGGGTGATGCTAAAACTGGGGGCCATAAATATAAGGCAATCACTAATAAATACAATAAGGACTTCAGAAGAAACTTCTTTACCAGAGAGTGGTAAGAATTTGAAACTCACTGCTGCTACAGGGAGTGGTTGAGGCGAATAACATAGCTGGAATAGTAGGATATGCTGATGGCGTCACATGAAGTAAGGTGGAAGGAAGGCTGTTTCTGTGCTGAAAATACTCAATAATCTGTTGTAATAAACAAGGGGGTCTTCCTGTCTGTAGATCACTTCCCCATTAAACCAACGGAGGAATTGGTTTAAGATGTTTTAAGTGGCATTTGCCTGCTCTACATCAATTGTGACCATTTTAAGCCGATGATGTAATGGATGTCTTATGAGTCCTGAGTATAATTTCTTATGCAAATGAGGTCACACAGACTTTAAGCATCCTTGACAGTGTTTTAAATACCCATAGTTCCGTGCCAGCAGGCTGATATATGAGCCCCATTTGAATCTGGCTGGCTTAATCAAACAATGTTTTATATTGACTGCTGGGATAATTCTACAGCCATTCAATAAATTAGTCAATGTGTGAGCTAGAATACACTCAGGGAGCAATAATGAAGTGAGGGAAATGTGATGGTGCATCTCTGAGTCTGAAGGAGTGATTTTTTTTTAGAAACTACCTAATGCTTGATTGCCAAAACAAATTACAATGTGCAGCCTCACACAATATCACAGCCGCCTCATTTGTTACTGCCAATCTCAACCGTTTGAATCCTTTATTCTAACTCCTGCCAGCATTTGCAAATTTCTCGATGCTCCCTTGAGGTCTAACGATCTGATTCCTCTCAGCTCGGGAAATATGAGCTGACATCCTGATTTATGAGGAACATTTGCAGCGATGCTTCCCGCAGTCCACCCCCACCCCTGTTCATCGCTTAATGAGTAAGTGCACACCACATGACGCAGTACCAAGCTGTATCTACCAGAAGGTTTCACGGTAGATTCCTGGCCTAGGTGGAAATAGGGAACCTCAGTGTTGGTGGCAGTTGTCAAGTTATCAGTGAACCAGCTATAAGGAGGAAATGAGTCAACCAGGCACCGAGCAATGTTGTGGTAAAGTCCCATGAGTGGTTTCAGCAATCCAGTTCCTCACCTAACGGGTTATTCTCTGTATGTCCAGAGCTATGGGGATGAAGCCAGGGCATGGGACTGATTGGATTGGTCTACAGTGAGCCAGCATGGACTCGATGGGCCGAATGGCCTCCTTCTGTACTGACACGGCTCTGAGTGCTGACAGAGTCTTTAACTATGTGTGGTGGGGAACAGTTGAGCTGTGCCAGAGGAGAAGGTAAACTGAATCCCTGCCTGCCCTCTCAGGTGGAAATAAAAGCATTATCTCTCAGAAATTCTCCTCAATATTTGTCCCTCACAAAGCAGAGACTTGAGCACAAAAATCTAGGCTGACACTCCAGTGCAGTACTGAGGGAGTGCAGCGCTGTCTGAGGTGCTGTCTTTCGATAAGCTGTTAAACTGATACCTCGTCTGCCCTCTCAGGAGGACATAAAAGATTCCCCGATCCTATTTCGAAGAAAAGCGGGGGTCCTTTCTCCGGTGTCGTGGCCAATGTCTATCCCCTGAGCAAAATCACCAAAACAGATTAGCTGATTATCACATTGTGGGAGCTTGCTGTGCACAATGGCTGGATTTAGTGGAGATGCGGGGCTTCCAGTAGTGGTCATTTGGAGCACCCCCCCACTAGCTCCTGGCTCTATTTAACTATTTAACTTCAATTAAGTGCCCCGCACTGGGATCCCTGACCCTTTAAAGATGGGGATCCTGCCTCCAAGAGCTGCTGGCCAATCAGAGGGCTGGAAGCTCAATAGTATTGGCAGCGCCACTGGGAGTTGTGGCCATTGACGGTATGACAGGAGGCCCAGGAACTGGCCCAGTGCCAGAGACCTGAACCAAAGGTGAGTGAGGCAGGGTCACTGGGGCCAGTCTGGCAAGCCCTGGTAAGAGGGGGGAAGGTGGACGATGAGTGCAGGGAAGGTGTGTCAAGGGAGGTGGGTGGTTTTCCACCGGGGGCCCTCCATGGGTCACAGGTTGCCCACGGAGGAGGGCGGCACCATCCAAGGCCACAAGGAAATCGCCTCATTTTACTGGGCAATCTCCATGCATGACAGAGACCCCCTCGCCACCGGCTTAACTGCAGCGGTGGCAGGAAGAGGCTCTTAAGGGCCTCAATCCGGGTGGGGAGGCCATCGTCAACCTTTCCCACCCTGCCTCCCACTGCAATTCTATGGGTGACGCCCCCCCCACCCCAACCCGCACCCCCCCCCCCCCCACCTCATAGCTCGTTACAACAGTGACTACACTTCAAAAAGCACTTCATTGTCTCTAAAATGCTTTGGGACGTCCTGAGGTTGTGAAAGGTGCTATAGAAATGCAAGTCTTTCTTTTTTTCCCTTTAAATTAAACTCATATTCTGCAGATGACACGGTGACATCACAGAGTTCATTATTGCGGGTTACAAACAAACCCCTAAAATATTAATTCAAACTCAAAGTTGAAAGCCTCTATGGCCTCACCACCTCCCTATCTCTGTAATCTCCTCCAGCCCCACAACCCTCCAAAATATCTGCACTCCTCTAATTCTGGGAATCTTGCGCATCCCTGATTTTAAATGCTCCACCATTGTTGGCCGCGCCTTCAGTTGCCTAGGCCCCAAGCTCTGGAATACTCTCCCTACACTTCTCCGCCTCACCACCTTGCTTTCCTCCTTTAAGATACTCCTTAAAACCTACCTCTTTGGCCAAGCTTTTGGTCATCTGACCTACTATCTCCTTTTGTGGCTCGGTGTCATACTTTGTTTTATAATGCTCCTGTAAAGCAACTTGGGACGTTTTATTATGTTAAATGTGTTTTAGATATATATAAGTTGTTGTTCTATCTGTTGCCTGGACTGGACAATTTTAGTCATGAGGAAAGGCTAGGGTTTTTTTTTTTAGGCGGTTTCGAGTGGATTCGAGGGGAATCCCTCATAACATTCAAAAAGTAGTTGGATATGCACTTGAAATACTAGAACCTGCAAGGCTACAGACCAAGAGCTGATTTAGGCTGGATGGCTAATTGTCAGCTGGTGCAGACACGATGGGACGAATGGCCTCCTTCCCTGCTGTAAATGTCTACAATTCTGTCCATTCCTTTCATCAGTTAAAAGAGCTCTATCAAATCACCCCTTCATGTCTTCACTTCGAACACACACAGTGTCTGTGAAGCCCTGTTAGGGATCCTGTTGGAAATGGCACATATATGAACGTCAGGTGGGGATAGAAATTAGAATTAGAATTAGAATTAGAATTAGAACATTACAGTGCAGTACAGGCCCTTCGGCCCTCGATGTTGCGCCGACCTGTGAAACCATCTGACCTACACTATTCCATTTTCATCCATATGTCTATCCAATGTCCACTTAAATGCCCTTAAAGTTGGCGAGTCTACTACTGCTGCAGGCAGGGCGTTCCACGCCCCTACTACTCTCTGAGTAAAGAAACTACCTCTGACATCTGTCCTATATCTATCACCCCTCAACTTAAAGCTATGTCCCCTCGTGTTTGCCATCACCATCCGAGGAAAAAGACTCTCACTATCCACCCTATCTAACCCTCTGATTATCTTATATGTCTCTATTAAGTCACCTCTCTTCCTCCTTCTCTCCAACGAAAACAACCTCAAGTCCCTCAGCCTTTCCTCGTAAGACCTTCCCTCCATACCAGGCAACATCCTAGTAAATCTCCTCTGCACCCTTTCCATAGCTTCCACATCCTTCCTATAATGCGGTGACCAGAACTGCACGCAATACTCCAGGTGCAGTCTCACCAGAGTTTTGTACAGCTGCAGCATGACCTCGTGGCTCCGAAACTCGATCCCCCTACTAATAAAAGCTAACACACCATATGCCTTCTTAACAGCCCTATTAACCTGGGTAGCAACCTTCAGGGATTTATGCACCTGGACACCAAGATCTCTCTGTTCATCTACACTACCAAGAATCTTCCCATTAGCCCAGTACTCTGCATTCCTGTTACTCCTTCCAAAGTGAATCACCTCGCAATTTTCCGCATTAAACTCCATTTGCCATCTCTCAGCCCAGCTCTGCAGCCTATCTATGTCCCTCTGTACCCGACAACATCCTTCGGCACTATCCACAACTCCACCGACCTTAGTGTCATCCGCAAATTTACTAACCCACCCTTCTACACCCTCTTCCAGGTCATTTATAAAAATGACAAACAGCAGTGGCCCCAAAACAGATCCTTGCGGTACACCACTAGTAACTAAACTCCAGGATGAACATTTGCCATCAACCACCACCCTCTGTCTTCTTTCAGCTAGCCAATTTCTGATCCAAAGCTCTAAATCACCTTCAACCCCATACTTCCGTATTTTCTGCAATAGCCTACCATGGGGAACCTTATCAAACGCCTTACTGAAATCCATATACACCACATCCACTGCTTTACCCTCATCCACCTGTTTGGTCACCTTCTCGAAAAACTCAATAAGGTTTGTGAGGCACGACCTACCCGTCACAAAACTGTGCTGACTATCGCTAATGAACTTATTCTTTTCAAGATGATTATAAATCCTGTCTCTTATAACCTTTTCCAACATTTTACCCACAACTGAAGTAAGGCTCACAGGTCTATAATTACCAGGGCTGTCTCTACTCCCCTTCTTGAACAAGGGGACAACATTTGCTATCCTCCAGTCTTCCGGCACTATTCCTGTTGACAATGACGACATAAAGATCAAGGACAATGAGCAATGCCATGGTGCTTCAACAATTAAATAGCCTATCAATGCTCCTCCTTCAAGCTCACATGTGAGGAGTATTAATTTAGATGGAGGGCAATTAATATCCGCAGCGCCAGATACCAGCATGAGGCACAGTGTGGGAGATCGTGTGAGGCATGGGGCGGTGTGGTTGGACACGGGAGATTGTGTGATGAAACCCTCAGGATTACATCCAACCAGAGTTGGCACCTCTGGCACCCACTATAAGTTAACTGGCCTGCTCGCACTTCTAATAGTCGCAGAAATAGGTGAGGAGAAATGGGGCTAGACTTCCACCCATCTTATGTCCTGTTTTTGGGGTGACCCCAGAGCAGCCAATGGGGAACAATCGGGTAGCGAAGACTGATGTCAAATCATCTACCGGCTGTGGGTGGCCAGAAATGCCTATTGTGTCCTCACCACATGCCAGTGGCAGTGATGGGCGAGCGGCTGGGATTTTCTGCAAGATTCACATTGGTCGCAATTGGAACCCAACAGCAAGGCAGCAGCGCCCTCAGTGGAGGATTGCAGCATTTCATGCAGCAGAGCCAACACTGGCACAGTGGCGGGGGCGGCACAGTGGCGCAGTGGTTAGCACCGCAGCCTCACAGCTCCAGGGACCCGGGTTCGATTCTGGGTACTGCCTGTGTGGAGTTTGCAAGTTCTCCCTGTGTCTGCGTGGGTTTTCTCCGGGTGCTCCGGTTTCCTCCCACAAGCCAAAAGACTTGCAGGTTGGTAGGTAAATTGGCCGTTATAAATTGTCACTAGTATAGGTAGGTGGTAGGGAAATATAGGGACAGATGGGGATGTTTGGTAGGAATATGGGATTAGTGTAGGATTAGTATAAATGGGTGGTTGATGGTCGGCACAGACTCGGTGGGCCGAAGGGCCTGTTTCAGTGCTGTATCTCTAATCTAATCTAAACCGCCTTTTCCAGATAAGATTGTAAATTATTTTATTTTGCAAGTGCAGGTGTATATTGCTGCAAGATCCCACAAACAATGATAAGAATAACCAATTAATCTGTTTCTCATTGAGTACAAATAAATACTCAAATTGGTGTGGTAATAACTAGTTGCTTTTATTTCCAGACTCTCTAGACTGTCCCATCAAAGAGCAAAGAACCCTGATACTGTCTGTATTCTTTAACAATGCTATCAGAGTCAAAGCTACTGTTTGTTTTAAAGCTGAATTCGGAACAATTAGAGCTCAGCATTCAGTTCCAAATGTTCCATGACATGAGCAATAAACTTTCATCTTTCATCTACCTTAACAATAATTTTTTAAAAATCATCTCCCTCGCCGCATGCTCCCCAGTTATTTTCCCACACATTGGGCTGGATTTAGTGTAGGTGGCAGGGCTCCCGATGCTGGACCGAAAGACGGGGGGGGGGGGGGGGGGCCCCGCCACTGCACTTTTGTGGCCCCCACTTTCCGGTGTTTTTAAATGTACGTTTCAGGAGGTGGGATCCCGTCCCTTTAAAGACGGGGATCCTGCCTCGATGAGCTGCTGGCCGATTCGAGGGCCAGCAGCTCAGCAGCGCCACTGGGAACGGTGGCCACTGCTGGTGCTGCAGAGGCCTCAGACCCAGGCCCAGCACTGGAACCCCAGACCCAAGGTAAGTGAGGCGGGGTCACCAGGGACATTCCGGAAGGCCCTGGCGACAGGGGTTTAGAAGGTGATTTTGCAGTTCGGGGAAGGGGCGTTCCCTGGGGGTGAATTGGTTCACGATGGGCCTATGTGGGCCACAAATTGCTCACTGAGGAGGGACACCCCCCCCCCCCACCCCCCCAAGACCACAGGGAGGGTGTTTTGTTTTACAAGGTGCAAAACCTTGTAGCATTTCACGGAGCAGAACCAACACTGCCTTTTCAAGATAAGAATGTAAATTACGGAGGCCCCCGCCACTGGTAAGATCCCAGCGGCAGCGGGGAGGTCCCTAATTGGCCATTAATAGGCCACTTAAGGACCTCAATTGGTCTCTGGGTGGGAAGGCTGTCATTGGCCTATTGCATCGAGGGAAGATAGCTGGGAGAAGGACCCTCCTCCCCGCCGGCCCCCCCCATCCATCGTGATACTCCCTGCTCCCCCATCTCTGATCCCTCCTCAGAGGGACCCATAAAATCGAGTCCATTGCCATAGAGATGTGGCTCTAAGATCTATTGTTGGTCAGAATTTACAAATATTCTTGTTGTAGGCCATGCTGGTTTTGTGTGCTACAGGGGGCCAGAATCTATGTTTAAAAATAATCAAATGTTCTCTTTTTCAATCTCTTGCACAGAGTTGCAGGAATTCATGTCGACATGTCCGAATCATAAAATAGTTGCAGGACAGAAGGAGGCCATTTGGCCTATCAAGTCTGTGCAGGCTCTCTGCAAGAGCAATTTATCCAGTCCCACTCCCCTTGCCTTTTCCCCATAGCCCTCCAAATTCTTTCTTTTCAGGTGCTTGTCTAATTCCCTTTTGAATGCCCTGAATAAATCTGCTTCCACCACACTCTCAGGCAGTGCATTCCAGATCCTAACCACTCACTACGTTAAAAAAAACTCATGTCCTCTGGTTCTCTATCCTTCCATGAATGGGATCAGTTCCTGTCTATCTACTCTGTCTGGACCTCGCATGATTTTGAACACCTCTGTCAAATCTGCTCTTGACCTCCTCTTCTTTAAGGAGAACAGTGCTAGCTTCTCCAATCTATCCTCGTAACTGCAGTCCCTCTTCCCTGGAACCATTCTCATACATCTTTTCTGCACCCTCTCTAAAGCCTTCACATTGTTGAAGAGAAAGAAGCTTCATAGGTAAATGAAGGGAACAGAACATAGCCCCAAGTGCCTTTTTTGTTGGTTAGGTTGCCGTGGCAACGCTGCTCAACTCTAGTTCTGCGACCCTCTAGCGACATTAAGGTTTAGTTTGAGGCACACCCACAGGTGCCAATGGAAGCCTGTCACTTTAAGACCCATATCATTTTGGGTCCAGGGCATGCTTGGAGTTGTGGAATTTGAATCCTCCACATGTGTCATGCCAACAGGCCTGGGAACAACACAGGCACCATGGGCAACATACCACAAAAGGAAAATGCTATCGAAAGAGTTATAGGATGTTGAACTTTACAGGCAGTACATGACCTTAAGCTGCTAAAGAGGTGGATAGAATAGATGTATTTAAGGGGAAGCTAGATGAACACATGAGGGAGAAAGGATAAGGAGGTCATGCTGATAGGGTAAGATGAAATAGGGATGGAGTAGGCTCGTGTGGAACTGGTTGGGCTAAATGGCCTGTTTCTCTGCTATACATTTTATATAACTCTATATAGGAGAGACCTTGGAGTGTACTTGCTACAATGTGCTTACTCTATCTGGTCATCTGGTGTTCAGTTAAGAATATACGGGTACCATACGTATCACAGCATACTGTTCTTCATAAGGATAGATCTTGTCTTTGTGTGACAGTACAAAATGGTTTTACATCTCTCCTCATTATTAATAAAAGTGAAGTTATTGTAAGTAAAAATGGGGGGAGATGTAACAATGGGCTGCTGATTTACAATGACGCAGGATATACCCCATGGGATCTTTAACATTCACCTGAAGCAAACTTGGTTTACTATCCCATCCAAAGCTCAGCACAGCCTCATTGATTAAATTCTGACGACACAACCTTGGAGAGGTGAGAGCATGAGCAATAGACAGAGGGAAGGGAAAGAGTAAGGACATCGCTGAATCTCAGCTTTGGTAATATTGTGCAGCTGGACAGCTGTGAGTGGAGTCCCTTACAAACAGACAACGATAGGTGAAGGGCATAACCAACCCCGGGCTGAATTGCAAGTGATAAAGGCCGAAGTTTGGAGTGTGCCTGTGCCAAATCAATTCAGGCAACTTGTTTGGAGAGTTCCATACCATGCGATGCAAGTTAGAAATTAGGAATAAAAGAAGAAGTTAGATGATAAAAGCAAAATACTGCGGATGCTGGAAATCTGAAACAAAAACAAGAAATGCTGGATTCACTCAGCAGGTCTGGCAGCATCTGTGGAAAGAGAAGCAGAGTTAACGTTTCGGGTCAGTGACCCTTGAAGAAGGGTCACTGACCCGAAACGTTAACTCTGCTTCTCTTTCCAAAGAAGTTAGATGACTCCAGCTCATTCAAATTTCTGTTGACAGTGTCCTAACTCACACCAAGTCTTGTTTACCCATCACCTCTGTGCTTGCGGATCTACATTGACTCACGGTCCACCAATGCCTCAAATTTAAAATGCTCATCCTTGCGTTCATATCTCTCCATGACCCCCCCCCCCCCACCCCACCCGTCTCTCAATTTTGGACTCCTTATTTAAGGAAGGATGTAAATGCGTTGGAGGCAGTTCAGAGGAGGTTTACTAGATTTATACCTGGGATGAGCAGGTTGTTTTATGAGGAAAAATTGGACAGACTGGGCTTGTTTTCACTGGAGTTTAGAAGAGTGAGGGGAGACTTGATTGAAGTTTATAAGATCCTGAACGGTCTTGACAAGGTGGATGTGGAAAGGATGTTTCCTCTTGTGGGTGAGCCCAGAACTAGGGGGCACTATTTTAAAATTAGGGGTTGCCCTTTTAGGACAGAGATGAGGAGAAATCTTTTCTCTCTGAGGTTGTGCGACTTTGAAACTCTCTGCCTCAGAAGGTGGTGGAGGCAGGATCATTGAATATTTTTAAGACGGAGGTAGATAGATTTTTGTTGGGCAAGGGAATCAAAGGTTATCGGGGGTAGATGGGAGTGTAGAATTCAAGACAGAAACAGATCAGCCATGATCTTATTGAATGGCGGAACAAGCTAGAGGGGCTGAATGGCCTCTTTCTGCTCCTAATTCATATGTTCATATGTTCTAGCTCTGTAATGTTATCCAGCCCTACAACCCTTCAAGATCTCTGTGCTCTTCCGATTCTGGTCTCTTCAGAACCTAGGAACATAGGAGGAGGAGGAGGCCATTCAGCCCATCTAACCTGCCCCACCATTCAATATGATCATGGCTGATCTATCATTTCAATGCCTTTTTCCCACATTATCCTCATATCCCCTTATGTCATTGGTATTTAGACATCTATCAATCTCTGCTTTAAACATACTCAATGACTGGGCTTCCACAGCCCTCTGGGGTAGAGAATTCGGAAGATTCACAGCCCTCTGAGTAAAGAAATTTTTCCTCATCTCTGTCCTAAGTGGCTTCCCCCTTGTTTTGAAATTGTGTCCTCTGGTTCTAGACTCCCCAACCAGGGGAAGCATCTGGCTGCATCTCCCCTGTCTACCCCTTTAAGTATTTTGTAGGTTTCAATGAGATCACCTCTCATTCTTCGAAACTCTAGAGAATACAGGCTCAGTTTCCCCAATCTCTCTTCATAGGACAGTCCCGCCATCCTGGGAACAAGTCTGGTGAACCTTCTTTGCACTCCCTCTATGGCAATAATATCCTTCCGAAGGTAAGGGAGCATCCTCGATTTCCTTTGCTTCACCATTGCGGCTGTGCCTTCAGTTGCCTGGGCCCCAAGCTCTGGAATTCCCTCCCTAAACCTTTCTGCTTCTCTACATCTCTTTCTTCCTTTAAGATGCTCCTTAAAACCTACTTTTTTGATCATGTTTTTGGTCAACTATCCTAATATCTCCTTATGTGTCTTGGTGTAAGAATTCTGTCTGATTTTACTCTTGTGAAGCACCTTGGGGTGATTTACTATGTTGAAAGGCACTATATAAATGCAAGTTGTTGTTGCACATAAATAATAGCAGAGTTCTGGAATAAATTACTAGGGATGACCTTTTGAAGTGGACAGTCTAACTGGGCTGACATGACAATCGGCTAATGAGAAGGGAATTAACGATATGATGACAAGCCAGATATGCAGTTTGGGGTTCGGTCTTCCATTGAGTCCAATGGTCTTTTCCTCTTCCTAGTATCTCTTGTGTTTTAAGCGAGAATAGTTTCTTGTTTTCTCTTGCCATTTAATTTAAAGCAGGCCAGTGTATCACTGGGCTGGTGAAGGCTTGCTTCTTGTGCAATTATCACCATTCATAAATCACACGCCAGCAACCTTTGTATGCAGAATGCTCTGTTGAGAATTTCAGTGGTTGATCAAGCTTTTGATCAACTATCCTAATACCTCCTTATATGGCCTGGTCTGATTCTAGTCTTGAGAAGCACCTTGGGGTGAATTGCTATGTTTAAGTGATTGGTTTTATATGCCCTGCCACACGGATTTGCATTTTAAAAAAAGCAAATGTCAGTGTGCTTTTTTTGTCTGTTTTGTCACATTTACTCATGGCGTGTTTGCATGCATTACTTATTTCAAAGGCTGATTGTGGTGACTTCTGTTTCCTGCTGATCTTCCCCCTGACTGTTTTAGGCAGTTAAACAGGATCCAGCCGGTCGATTGTTACTAAAATCTTCTCCACGATAGACTGCATCGCATTAAAAGACATGCAAGACTTTATTCATAATATCTCTGCTCTTGGAGCCATTTATAAAGTGCAGAAAATGCTTTGAACACTGTATAATTTCCCATGTCAGGTGTTTTGTTATTTATTCACACCTGTGCTCACTGACCTACATAGGCTCCCGGTCCAACTACACCTCGCCTTTCAAACTTCTCATCCTCATGTTCAAATCCCTCCATGGCCTCGTTCTCTCCCTATCTTTGTATTCTCCGTATTCTCCTCC
The DNA here is from genome assembly GCF_036365525.1 of Heterodontus francisci. Taxonomy (NCBI): domain Eukaryota; kingdom Metazoa; phylum Chordata; class Chondrichthyes; order Heterodontiformes; family Heterodontidae; genus Heterodontus; species Heterodontus francisci. Next base: position 12,126,160 of record NC_090376.1, read on the forward strand.
ATCCCTGTATTCCTCTGGGAGCTCTGTGTTCCATCAACGCTAGCCTCTTGTGTATCCCTCAGTTCCTTCACCCCACCAATTGCAGCTGTGCCTTCAGCCCTAAGCGTTTGAATTCCTCCCTTACTCTCTCTCACTTCCTCTTTAAATCTCTATCTCTTCCTTTAAGACACTCATTAAAACCTACCGCTTTGACAAAGTGTTTGGTCACATGTCCTAATGCCTCCTTCTTTATCTCAGTGTCAAATTCTGCTTGATAATGCTCCCCTAACGTGCCTTGGGATGTTTTACTACATTACAAGCGCTTTGTAAATATAGGTTACTGTTGCATAGAATACTTGTTTTCAATGTTGTTGTCCCTATTTTGAGCTTCACCATTGTGTTCACTCTGCCTCCTGCACTGTGCTAATCTGTGTTTACCTACTCTATCATGTACTGTGCAATTAGCAGAGTGCTCAGACATGTAAGAAATTGCTGTGAGTCATACAGGTTTGGGTCCATTTTAATCCCTTGCATTGATAATTGGACTCCTGTTTAGTGTATTGTCTATTCACCTTGTCAGAATACAAGTGGAAAAAGCTAAGAAGCATTTGTGACATATTTCACTGGATGGATCATCTCAGAAGTGCTCTATCTGAAATGATAGACACAATCGGTTTGATGTTGCACATAATATAATAATTTTTTGATGTCATTCCTAGTTTACTTGATTTATTTTATTCTGACAACAACTTATTTTATCTAAGATTTGCCAGATACCTGTGTAGGCTCCTGAAGGCTGGCATTAACATTCACCTCTGTGAAATTGCCAGTGTGTTAATGCAGACACAGATTTATTCAATTTGATGAGACTCCACAGAGTCAGAAAGGCAGCACTAGGTAAATATTTAATGCCTTTGAATCCTGTGCACACATTTAAGAACAAAAGTGAATGGGTAAAATAAGGAAAGAAATGCAATTCTCTTTAGGCTGATAAAATAAATTTCAACTTCTGTGTGTGTGTTTATAATAAATAAAACACAGTTAGGTTCTGCAGGATATGTGAACATTAATCAGGCAGGATGGACTCCATTGTGTTTTGTTATCCATAAATAAAGGTCTTGTTGTTGTCAGTTGCAATTTCTGGTGATTTTTTTTTCATCTGTCGATTCTCTCCCCTTCCTCTCTTCTAAACACTCTCTCTGGCGGTTTTTCACAAGTTTGATTAGACCCAGAAACAAGGGCTTGCATTCATGTAGTGCTTTTCCCGACCACAGGACACCCAATCCACTTTGCAGTCAACAAATTTCTTTTGAAGTGTAGTCACTGCTGTAATGTAGGAAATGCAGCAGCCAGTTTGCACACAGCAAGCTCCCACAAACAACAATGTGATAAAGACCAGATAATCTTTTTTTTTAGTGATGCTGGTTGAGGGATAAATATTGGACAGGACACCAGGGAAAACTCCCCTACTCTTCTTCGAAATAGTACCGTGAGATTTTTATGTCCACCTGAGAGGGCAGATGGAGCCTCAGTTTAATGTCTCATCCAAAGGATGTTGCATTGCAGCAGTCTCTCAGTACAGTACTGGAATGTCAGCCTAGATTTTTGTGACCAAGTCCTGATGTGGGACTTGAACCCACAACCTTCTGACTAAGAGGCAACAGTGTTACTTACTGAGTCATGGCAGGAACTGTCCATTGCCTTTCAGTATACAATTCAACTGTGGGGGAGGCATCACATCAAAGCTTTATCCCATTCTTCTCCCAATGGCAGCACATGCACAAATGCATGCATGCAAGCACAATTATACACACTTAGACGCCCTCAGACACACATGCACATGAACACACATACATACACATGTACAGCAACTTGCATTTATATAGCATCTTTAACATAGTAAAATGTGCCAAAGTGCCTCATAGGGGTGTAAACACAAATGCACATATATATACATGCACACATATGCACAAATATGTACATTTATACACACACATACCTGCTCACACAGACACAAACACTGACCATGGCCTCTTGTGCATTCACCCCTCTCTTTACCCCACCATTGTCCTTCCATCCAGTTAAGCCTACACTGTATAATTCCCTCCGTAAACCTCTCAGCCTCTCTACTATCTCTTCCTCCTTTAAGATCCTCCATAAAACTCACCTCACCCCTTCTAGTGTCTCCTTCTTTGGCTCAGTGTTCATTATTTTTTGATTAGGACTCTGTGAAGGCAGCTTGGGACGTTTTTCGATGTTAAAGGCGTTATATAAATGCAAGTTGTTGCTAATGGCCTGCAACACCTCTGCTGTGCTGTGTCTCCAGTATTGCGTTCCTCTATATTGCATCTTCTCTCTCCAGTACTCAGTAGTTTGGATTAGATTTGAAGGCTAGCGGGGTAATACTGATTGGGTGGATCAACTATCCCACAGGGGAGGGGGGCGGGGGGGCGGCGGTGTTGGGGGCGCAGGGTTACAGGACTTCTCGGCTGAACAAATAGTTTTATGCTAGGGAGAGACACTGTCTGACACTACGCATCACAGTAGTTGTCTGTTAAAAGCCAGTAGAGCGCACTCAATTTAATTTGATAAAAAATATAATTTCCAAGGCTAATATTTGCCCATAAATAATATAAAGACGATCAAAGCTTGTTATTCCCAATAGTAAAATTGAATGCATCAGGTCTTTTCTTGAGGGTCAGAGAATGACAGATGCAGTAATGGAATTGATAAAATGACAAAATATTGCTAGGATTGTGCAGTGAGTAGTTAAAGTATCGCCTTCAACAAAAACAAGACATGCTGGAACCACTCAGCAGGTCTGGCAGCATCTGTGGAAAGAGAAGCAGAGTTAACGTTTCGGGTCAGTGACTCTTCTTCGGAACTCGAGTTATACTGCACAGAAACAGGCCATTCGGCCCAACCAGTCCATGCTGGCATTTATGCTCCACTTGAGTCTCCTCTCGTCTTTCTTCATCTAAATCTATCATGGTAACCCTCTGTTACCTTCTCCCTCATATGCTTGTCTAGCTTCCGCCTAAATGCATCTCTACCATTCACTGCAACCACTCCCTGTGGTAGCGAATAGAATAGTGTACATTCTCACCATTCTTTGGGTAAAAAAATTTCTTCTGAATTCCCTATGGATTTCTTGGTGACTACCTTATATTGATGGCCTCTAGTTTTGCTCTTCCCCCACAAGTGGAAACATTCTCTCTGTATCAACTCTATCAAAACCTTTCATAATTTTAAAGACTTCTATTAGGTCACTCCTCAGCCTTCTCTTTTCCAGAAAAAAAGTGATCCAGTCTGTTTTAGGAACATAGCAGTAGGCTATTCAGCACCTCAAACCTATTCCACCAATCAGATCATGACTGCTCTGTTTCTTAACTCCATCTACCTGATGTTGCTCCATGGTTCTTAATACCCTTGCCTGACAAAAAGCTATCAATTCCAGATTTTGAACCTTTCAATTGACCCCCAGCATCCACAGTTATCTGGGGAGGGAGTTCCAGATTCCCACTCCCCTCGTGTGAAGGAGTGCTTCCTGACATTGCTCCTGAACGCCTGGCTCTAATTTTAAGGTTATGTTCCCCACCAGAGGAAATAGTTTCTTTCAATCTACTCTATCAAATCTTTTAATCATCTTTTATGACCGAGGTGGTAGGAGAGCACTGTCTTTTCTAGTTCCACTTCTCCACAGGTCACAACATATACTTAAATGTTTACTCAGTTACCGATGTGGTCAATCATAGACTCTACTCTTTATCCCAGAATAAACTAGGTTTCTTTAATAAACAACAAAAATTATTAGTTTATTATAAAATAAGACTTAACTGGTAATGAAGCAAAGCATTAACACACGGATTGAAATATGAAAGTTCCCTTTTTACCTTAGACACGTACACACACCGGTTAACCAAAAAATAAAGAGATTTTCTCTTTAGAGCTCTGTTACAAAAAAGACAAAAAGAATACTTTGGCCAAACACTTGCTAATTCTTGAAGAATAAAAAAGAGATGCGGAAAGATGTCAGTTGTCCCTTTATTCTGGCGTCCCAAATACGCGTAGACAGCTGTCACTGGGATCTTTCTAGAGCAGTTCTTTTCAGGCGACATCGAAGATCAGTTTGGCAGGCTTTCTAAGAGAAATGCGGCAGTAGGGGTTTCAGGTAGGCCTTTCAGGAGGAATGCAGTATCAATTTCTCTATTTCTTACACTCACTTCTGAGAACTTCTCAAAGGGATGGAAAAGCTGTCCGGCTTTTCAAAGAGATGGAAAAGGCTGAGCTGGCCCTTTGTCCATGGCAGGTTGATATTCAAAACTCTTCAAAACACTGTCCATATCCCAACTCATTGTCCAAAGCAAAGCCAAAAACAATATCTCAAGAGTCAAGCCTCCTGACCCCTATAAATCTTGCCTGTCACTTCTCTGTAAATATCCTCACTAGGTCAAAAAGCCCTCGCTGGGTAATTATCTGAAGACAGGTGACTTCCAGTAAGGCTTGTTTACAAACCAAGTCCAAAAGACCTTCTGATAACCTCTTTTTTAAAAAAAAAAACACAAAGTCCAGCATCTATGGAATCCTGTTCAGTTTTAAAACCCAAGTCCTCAAAAAAAATTATCAAAAAATGGAAGCACTTTCATAATACATCTTAAACACCTTAATTACAGAGGAGTCAATGGCATAGCGGTAATATCACTGAATTAATAATCCAGAGGCCCAGGCTAATGTCCTTTGTACACGGTTTCAAATCCCTCATGGCAGTCAGTAGAATTAAAATTCAAATAATTACTTAATACAAAACTGGAATTGAAAGCTATTTTCAGTAATGATGCTGTGAAACTAGCATCAATTGTCGTAAAAACCCACCTGGTTCATTAATGTCCATTATCTGCCATCCTTACCTGGTCTGGCCTACATGTGACTCCAAGCACACAGCAATATAATTGACTCTTAACTGCCCTCTGAAATGGCCTCACAAGCTACTCAGTTCAAGGGCAGTTAGGAATGGGCAACAAATGCTGGCCCTGCCAGTGGCGCCCACATCCCATGAAAGAATATTTTCATATTCCGGGGAATATCAGCCTAGTCTATGCAATCTTTTCTCATAATTTAGCTCTTTAGACTCTTTGCTCCATCTTGTGTGGAAAAGTAATAAGCTCCGTCGGTGAAAGATCAAAGTGTATTGTGAAGTGGCCCCATTTACTGTAATAGAGATTTATTTCTCTGAAGTAAAATTGAAAATTGAAACCCTTTCACTGAAGCCCCGTCTCCTTTCCTTGAAGACTCGGGAAACATTGAACGGGACACATAGAGATTTAGATTTCCAATCATCGGCCAACTCGGCGGTTTCTATGGCAGGTGGATGATCAATCAAGCCAGTTTTATCCCTGGGGCATCAAGTTGAAAATTGAACAACAACAAAAAGTATTTATATAGCGCCTTTAACATAATAAAATATCCCAAGCTGCTTCAGAGAAGCATTATCAACAAAATTTGGCATCAAGCCACATCAGGCAATGTTAGGGCAGACAGCCAGAAGCGTTGAAAAGCTTTGCTAAAAGAACCCAAAGTACTATTTTTAAAAATTCTTTCATGGGATGTGGATGTCGCTGGCAAGGCCAGAATATGTTGCCCATCCCTAATTGCCCTCGAGAAGGTTGTAGTGAGCTACCTTCTTGAACCGCTGCAGTCCATCTGGTGTACGTACATCCACAGTGCTGTAAGGAATGGAGATTCAGGCTTTTGACCCACCGACAGTGAAGGAACAGTGGTATAGTTCCAACTCAGGATGGTGTGTGGCTTGGAGGGGAACTTGCATGTGATGGTGCTCCAATGCGTATGTTGCCCTGGTCCTTATAGGCAGGAGAGGTTGCGGGTTTGGAAGGTGCTATCGAAGGAGCCTTGCTGAGTTGCTGCAGTGCATTTTGTAGATGGTACACACCACAGTCACGGTGCGCTGGTGGTGGAGGGAGTGAATGTTTAAGGTGGTGGATGGGGTGCCGATCAAGCGGGCTGCTTTGTCTTGCATGGTATTGAACTTATGAGTGTTGTTGGATCTGTACTTGTCCAGGCAAGTGGAAAGTATTCCGTCACACTACTGACTTGTACACTCCTGACTTGTACCTTGTAGATGGTGGACAGGCATTGGGAAGACAGGAAGTGGGTTACTCACTGAAGAATTCCCAGCCTCTGATCTGCTCTTGTAGCCACAGTATTTATGTGGCTGGTCCAGTTCAGTTTCTGGTCAATGGTAACCCCCCAGGATATTGATAGCGGGAGATTCAGCGATGGTGATATTGTTGAATGTCAGGGGGAGATGGTTAGATTCTCTCTTGTTGGAGATGGTCATTGCCTGGCACATGTGTGGCATGAATGTTACTTGCCACTTATCAGCCCAAGCCTGAATTTTAGAGTCATAGAGTTATACAGTTGTCCAGGTCTTGCTGCATGCAGACAAGGATTGCTCCAGTATCTGAGGAGTTGCAAATGTTACTAAACACTGTGCAATCATCAGCGAATGTCTCTACTTCTGACCTTATGATGGAGGGAAGGTCATTGATAAAACAGCTGAAGATGTTTGGGCCTAGCACACTACCCTGAGGAACTCCTGCAGCAATGTACTGGGGCTGAGATGATTGGCCTCCAACAATTGGAACCATCTTCCTTTGTTCGAGATAACCAGCAGAGAGTTTTCTCTCTGATTCCCATTGACTTCAATTTTGCTCGGGCTCCTTGATGCCAAACTAGGTCAAATGCTGCCTTGATATCAGAGGCAGTCACTCTCACCGCACCTCTGGAATTCAGCTCTTTTGTCATGTTTGGACTAAGGCTGTAATGAGGTCTGGAGGCGAGTGCTGCTGGCAGAACCCAAACTGAGCATTGGGGAGCAGATTATTGCTAAGTGCCACTTGATAGCACTGTCAATGACACATTTCATCACTTTGCTGATGATTGAGAGTAGACTGATAAGGCAGTAATTGGCTGGATTGGATTTGTCCTGCTTTTTTGGACAGGACATACCTGGTCAATTTTCTGCATTGTTGGGTAGATGGAAATGTTGTGGCTCTACTGGAACAGTTTGATTAGGGGCGAGGCTGTTTCTGGAGCACAAGATTTCAGTATCACGGCTGGGACTTTGTCAGAGCCCATAGCCTTTGCTGTATCCGGTGTCTTCAGCCGTTTCTTGATATCATGTGGAGTGAATGAAATTGGCTGACGACTGGCATCTGTGATGCTGGGGACCTCAGGAGACTGAGATGGATCATCCACTCAGCACTTATGGCTGAAGATGGATGCAAAAGCTTCAGCCTTGTCTTTTGTACTGAATATGAAACGAGGTGTGGTATTCACTCTAATATTCATAGTTTTATATTTGTCAGGGTGTTTGAGTAGATCTCACCCTTTGTTATCTCTTCCTGTCCTTCTGCCTTGTCAAACACCTGCAGCTGAGAGGATTGGTCCATGGCCTGTTCGGTTAGTAAAAGAAAGAATTTGCATTTATATAGCTCCTTTCACAACCTCAGAATGTCCCAAAGTGCTTTACAGCCAATTAGGTACTTCTTGATGTGTAGTCGCTGTTGTAATGTAGGAAATGCGGCAGACAATTTGTGCACAGCAAGATCCCACCGATAGCAATGAGATAGGCGTCACACTTTTCCTTTCAATTCACTTATGAGATGTGGGCAGCACCGGCAAGACTGATATTTATTGCCCATCACTAGTTTCCCTGGTACAAGTGAATGTCTCACTAGGTTACATGGAGGGCTGTTTACAGTCAATTACGTTGGTATTGTACTGGAGCCACACAGAGGGCCAGACCGGGTAAGGAAGGCAGGTTTCCTTCTCGAAAGGACATCAGGGCTTTTCTGAGGTCAGAGTTGAGCTACCTTGGTCAGAAAAGAAAGCGGACTCATCTGGCATCCCAAGAACATTTTAAGACTTTAAACATGGTTTACAAATCCCTGCTGCTTTAACAGTGAAAGTGACGACTGTATTCACCATCATTTCACTTCCTAATTATAACTGGGTGGTTTTAATTGGTACTGCTGTTAATATTAGTGCCCATGTAGAGTGTAAATTGAAAGCTTGCTGCTGCCAGCAAAGTGTTACATCTGATGTTAAATTCACACATTCACTAATGCAATAACAGCATCTAGCTTAAATAATTGCTCCCTGGAAGTCTTGGAACAGCCGTTTGTAAGCATCTAATACAAGGGTCTGAGAGGATTTTATATATTGAGATTAGTTGGTGGCACTGGACATGGACATCAAGTCCAAATGCAGTATTTAGGTCAAATAGGGTGAAAGGGCAAAGGGTAATTGGACCAAGATTGGGAAAGGAGGAAAGGTGAAGGAACAGAAGAAGGGGAAGGAGACAGATAGGAGGGGAAGAGTGAGGGATGGGGGAAAAAAAGTAAGATCATAAGAAATAGGAGCAGGTGTAGGCCACATGACCCCTTTGCCATTTAATAAGATCATGGCTGATCCACTCAATGCTACTTTCCTGTCCAATCCCCATAGCTCTTTATTCCCTTAGTGCCCAAACATCTATCAATCTCATCCTTGAATATACTCAATGACTGAGCATCCACAGCCAAAGTGGGGGGTTGCAGAGAGAGAGAGAGCTGGCAAGTGTGCAATCAAGGGGGGAGTGAAGGGTGCAGAGGGAGAGAGGAATGAGCAAAAGGACAAAGCAGATGTGGGGGAAGGGAAAGTGGACTGGGGAGGGGGAGGAACATATGAACATAGGAAATAAGAGCAGGAGTAGGCTTTGGACCCTCGAGCCTGCTCCGCCATTCAAATAGATCATGACTGATCTTCTAGCTCAATGCCATTTTACCACACTATCCCTATATCCCTTGATGAAAGTGGTAGGAGGGGCATGGGGATTAAAATTGGGTTACGGAGGTTACAGAAGATACTGCCCAAGATGAAAATTAATGAAAATAGAAAATGGTGGAAATATACAGCAGGTCCATTGACAGCTCAAGAAACAAAGGATAAGTTCATGTTTTGGATGTAAGTCCTTGAACCATTTTACCCTAAAAGCTCCCTCACCAAACTCCTCCACCCTGCTACATCTCTTCCGCCATTAAAGGTAAGCTGCCTCATGATGACATCTTTGTCTTCCCCTACTCCCTGTCCCCAACTGTTGCTTGTGTTTGAGCTCTGGTAATGAATCACCAGTAGATATATCATTATGGCAAGTTCCCTATGGCTCAGTGTGTAGTGCTCTTGAATCTGAAGGTTGGAGGTTCAAGCCCCACTTCAGAGATTTGAGTTTAAACTCTTACGTGACAACTCAGTGACGTGTTGCACAATTGGTTGTGATTTTAACCTGTGATCCTATCAGATGTCAATGACCCTATGATATAACTCAAAATGAATGGGAGATTTTCCCTGCCTAAAATTAACCCCTCATCCAACATCACCGAAAAAAGAGATTATCTGTCCATTTATCTCAGTGCTATTTGTGGGATCGAGCTGTGCGCAAGTTGACTGTTGCAATTTGCAACACTTCAGAAAGTGCTTCATTGGCTGTAAAGTGCTTTGGGATGTCCAAAGATTGCGACAGGTGCTTTATAAATGCAAATCCTTTCTTGTGTAAATTTAAGTTATCTGTTTTTCTGTGAAGTTGATGAATTGTCTCTGACTGAAACATGAACATCTTTTTTACTTCCAAAACACTTTGTATTTACAACTATTTCTATTTCATTGCAGATTTCCAACATTTGCAGTTCTGGTTATTATTTTAATCTCTGGATTATGCAGTGGTTTTTCTTTTTTATTCGTTTCATGGGATGTGGGCGTCACTTGCCAGGCCAACATTGTTGCCCATCCCTAATTGCCCTTGAGAAGGTGGTGGTGAGCTGCCCTCTTGAACCGCTGCAGTCCATGTGCGGTAGGTATACCCACAGTGCTGTTAGGAAGGGAGTTCCAGGATTTTGACCCAGCGATATTGAAGGAACAGCGATATAGTTCCAAGTCAGGATGGTGTGTGGCTTGGAGGGGAACTTGCAAATCATGGTGTTCCCACATGTCTGCTGCCCTTGTCCTTCAAGGTGGAAGAGGTCGTGGGTTTGGAAGGTGCTGATGATCATAGTTCTCCTTAGAGTTTGCACAGATGCACATCTCTCGACTGATTATTCATGCATGGAATGTACATCATACAAACAGGCCATTCGGCCCAACCCATCAGCCACTTCCGACCCCTCTTCATCTCTCTCTATCAACATATCCTTTGATTCCTTTATCCTTCATGTGTTTATCTACCTTTAAGTTAATCAATGCTATTTGCCTGAACTACTCCTTGTGGGAGTGAGTTCCACATGCTCACTACCCTCTAGGTAACAAAGTTTCTCCTGAATTCCCTATTTATGGTCCCTAGTTTTGGACTTCCCCATAAATGGAAACATCTTCTGTATGTCTTCCCTATCAAACCCCTCATTATCCCTCAGCCTTCTCTTTTCTAGAGAAAAGAGTCCCAGCCTGTTCAGCCTTTCCTGATAAGTGTATCCTTTCAGTTCTGGTATAATTTTGAGTGTCTGCTTGTCAAGCTCAGACTGTATTAGGAATGAGATCAGCCTGGGACATTGCTTGGAAGCCTACGTTATTACCCAGTTGTAGCCTGTCAGATTCATTTCAAAGATCCTGTTGAGAGCAAGTATTCGTAATCTGGGACCATTCATTTTTCCAAATGGATAGTTATTTCTATCCAGTGATTCATTCCTTTACACTAACCGTCTTTATCATGGAGATGTCAAAATTCTGGGAAAATGGAGCATAGAGCTGAATTAGATTACCTTTCAAATTCAATGTGGGATTTTTGCACCATGTGAATTGCAGAAATTGCACCTATCATGTGCAGCAAGTATAGTACTGCTAGATATTTCCCTTTGGACTGTGTTGACATGAAATACTAATGTGTATTTGTACAGGGTAGTGATGTCAATACTGTCATGCAGACCCCCACCTGTCATATGAACATTGATTTTAAACTGTTGCTGGAGTGAAGAAATTACTTGTTTGAAGATCACCAGACACTGGGCTGGAAGGATATTTGCATACAAAGAGATGCTGCTTGTGGCGGCAAAGGAATATTCCCTGATCCAATTAACCCAAATGGATTTTGATCACCAGACATTGAAGATGTCAGGTAGCACATTCCAGGGCCTGCTAAGATGATGCAATTCAGAGAGCCAGGACTGGTTAAACCAGCTGGTCACATGATTAACTGGCTGGTCCAGGTTTTTTGAACTAGTCACATGACAGTTTGAATTCAGAAGGCAGTGTGCAACTGAAGCTGAAACAAACAAGTCTCTCACCTGGCTCGCTCTCTCTCTCTCTCTCGCGCTTTCTCCCAAGCCATTGGATCCATGGAAGACACGTACACCTCAAGAGAGAAAAGACTCCTACATCGGAACAAGCCCAACAAATTGCAAGACTTACCGGCAACCAAAGACTCCACATTGAATTTAAAGGACTGTAACTACCAGATATTGCCTCAGACTTTTCCCCTTTATTTCTTCTATTTTTTCTGTCTCTATCTGCATGCGTGTTTATCGTGTCTAGCATGGTCGCATCACATATTCGTAGTCGTTCACCGGATTAGAGTTTAAGATTAATAAACTTCTACCTTTCTTGTTTAAATCTAAGGAAACCTATTTAATTTTTTTGGCTTACTATTGGAGCAGTGAACAAGGATTCACTGAGGGGAAGATAAAAACACGATGTTTTCAAATTAAACCCTGTTACGGTTAAACCAGGCAAAGGCTGACAGGGAAACCCCTAGACCCCTTCTTACCTGGTCGTAACAATACTTACTGGAGATGACTACTCGAACAACTAAAAGACTTCAAAGACTTGCATTTCTAGAACACCTAATCACCAAAATGTCATGAACAGAGAAAATAATCAAAAAGGCTAATGGAACATTGACCTTTATATCGAGAGGGCTAGAATACATGGGGGTAAAAGTCATGCTTTGGATATACAAAGACCTGGTTAGACCACACCTGCACTTACTGTGAGCAGTTCTGGACACCACACCTTAGAAAGAATATATTGGTGTAAGGGTGAGGGTTTGCACCGGTACCCAAAAACGCCTCGAGAGTCGGATGTCTTGTACAAACGAGTGATCTTTTATTACAAGCATGTAAGGAGAAGTCCACAAATGATTGTAAGGGTTCTGCTCGTACATTGTTCCAGTAGTCATTTTATACAGTTTTACAGGAGGTTTATTTACTAAACTGTTTCTTAATTACATCATCTCCCATCTATTGCTTTCCCTGATCTTATCCTGCCTTGGTTATATTACTCACCTCGTCAACCTCTTGATTACCCTATTCATAGGATTCTTAGGCTATTCATAGGATTCGGGTGTCTCCCTCCTGAGCTCATTACCTTCTGATTAGGTCTTCATATAATTTGTGTGTCTAGCAGGCAAGCTTTCTCAAGTTACAGGGACCTAAGTTATGCCAAGTATCCCATGGTTCCCTATGCCAGTCTCCCCTACAATTGCCTTTGAGGAAGTGCAATTTAGATTTGCTAGAATAATATCTGGACTCCAAGGGTTAAATTATGAGAAGAGAGGACACAAACTAGGGTTATATTTCTTGGAATTTAGAAGGTTAAGAGGTGATTTGATTGAGGTTGTCAAGATATTAAGGGGAACAGATAGGATGGATAGAGAGAAAGTATTTCAGCTTGTTGGGAAGTTTCGGATTAGGGGACAAAAAATTAGAGCCAGATCTTTCAGGAGTGAAATTAGGAAACACATCTACACAAAAAGGGTGGTAGAAGTTTGGAATTCTCTTCCACAAATGGCAATTGATGATACATCAATTGTTAATTTTAAAACTGAGATTGATAGATTTTTGTTAACCAAAGGTATTAAGGAATATGGGGCAAAGGAGTTAGGTCACAGATCAGCCATGATCTCATTGAATGGCTGAACAGGCTCGAGGGGTTGAATGGCCTACTCCTGTTCCTATTTTCCTGTGTTCCTTTCACAACCTCTAGATCTCCCGAAGTGCTTTACAGCCAATGAAACACCTTCTAAGCTGTAGACACTGTAGCAATGTAGCAGCCGTGATCTTACTGAATGATGGACCAGGCTCAAGGGACTGTATTGCCTTCTCCTGCTCCTGTCCCTTCCGCTCTTATGAAACATGGCAGCCGAACTGTGCACAGCAAGCTCCCACAAAAAGCAATCCGATGACCAGATAATCTGGTCTTGGTGTTGGTTGAGGATAAATGTTGACCAGCAAATTGCTAATGATAAAATCCCGTCTTTCGACTCAGCAGCAACAATGGTGCTGAACGAATTCACTCTACTCTGAACTAGCTAAGCTGTTTGAGACGCGTAAACATTAATCTGGGTGCATTTGTCAAACTTTGAAATTGAAGTCTGGGAATTTGAATTCAGTTGAAACAAATTTGTAAATAAAATAAAGCTGGTGTCAGTAACAGTGGCCATAAAGTGGTTGGATTGTCGTTAGTTAAAATCGGGCTCTATATAAATATTGATATGAGTACATTCACCAATCTTTGGAATTGTGGCACTCAGAATGATCTAAATAAATGTGGGCGCTCACTCAAAATGACTGGGATTTGTCAGTAACATTACTGCTACAAAATAAGGCACATCATTCCCTCCCCTCCTGTCCTGAAGGTGCGGTGAGGTGGGGGAGGGGCTTGCGGGGGTTCAGTTGCACAGGAGCTGGGATTGGGCAATTATGTCACTGCTGCAAAGTGAGGCAGGTCAAACATGGGCAAGGAAACCTCCTGCTGATTACCACCTACCGCCCTCTCCCAACTGATGAATCAGTACTCCTCCATGTTGAACACCACCTGGAAGAAGCACTGAGGGTAGCAAGGGCATAGAATGTACACTGGGTGGGAGACTTCAACGTCCATCATCAAGACTGGCTCAGTAGCACCACTACTGACCGAGCTGGCCGAGTCCTGAAGGACATATCTAAAAGACTGGGCCTGCAGCAGGTAATGAGAGAACCAACAAGAGGGTAAACCTACTTGACCTTACCCTCACAAATTTAATTGTCGTAGATGCATCTGCCCATGACAGTGTTGGTAGGAGTGACCACCGCGCAGTCCTTGTGGAGACAAGGTCCCATCTTCACACTGAGGGTACCTTCCATCATGTTGTGTGGCACTACCACTGTGCTAAATGGGATAGATTCAGAACAGATCTAGCTACTCAAAAATGGGCATCCATGAGGAATCAGCAGCTGCAGAATTGTACTCAACCATAATATGCACACTAATAGCCCGGCATATCCCCCACTCTACCATTACCATCAAGCCGGGGAACCAACCCTGGTTCAATGAAGAGTGCAGGAGGGCATGCCAGGAGCAGCACCAGGCATACCTCAAAATGAGCTGCCAACCTGGTGAAGATACACTACATGCATGCTAAACAGTGGAAACAGCATCAGATAGACTGAGCTAAACGATCTCATAACCAACGGATCAGATCAAAGTCCTGCCACATCCAGTCATGAATGGTAGTGGACAATTAAACATTTGACCAGGGGAGGGGGCTCCACAATCATCCCCATCCTCAATGATGGGGGAGCCCATCACATCACTGCAAAAGACAAAGCTGAAACATTTGGAACCATCTTTCGCCAGAAGTGCCAAGTGGATGATCCATCTCCTCCATTACAGATGCCAGGCAATTCAATTCACGCCACTTGACATCAAAAAATGGCTGAAGGCACTGGATTCAGCAAAGGCTATGGGCCCTGACAACCTTCCGGCAATAGTACTGAAGACTTGTGCTCCAGAACTAGCCACCCCCCCCAGCCAAGCTGTTCCAGTATAGCCACAACACTGATATATACCCGACAAAGTGGAAAATTGCCGAGGTATGTCCTGTCCACAAAAAGCTGGACAAATCCAACATGGCCAATTACCAACCTATCAGTCTACTCTCAATCATCTGCAAAGTGATAGAAGGGGTAATTGACAGTGCTATCAAGCAGCACTTACTCAGCAATAACCTGCTCATTGATGCTCAGTTTGGGTTCCGGTAGGACATGACTCCAGAGCTCATGACAGTCTTGGTCCAAACATGGACAAAAGAGCTGAACCCCAGAGGTAAACTGAGAGTGATTGCCCTTGACATCAAGGCAGCATTTGACCGAGTATGGCATCAAGGAGTCCCAGCAAAACTGAAGTCAATGGGAATGAGGGGGGAACCTCTCCACTGGTTGGAGTCATACCTAGTAAAAAAGGAAGATGGTTGCAATTGTTGGAGGTCGTATCGCCACAGGAGTTCCCAGGGTAGTGTCCTAGGCCCAATCTTCCCTTCGACATAAAGTCAAAAGTGGGGATATTCACTGGTGATTGCACAATGTTCAGTAACATTCGCAACACTTCAGGTACTGAAACAATTTGTGCCTGCATGATGCAACAACTGGACAACTTTCATACTTGGGTTGTCATACAAGTGCCAGGCAATGACCATCTTCAATAATATAAAAGCAAAATACTGTGGATGCTGGAAATCTGAAATCAAAACAAGAAATGCTGGAATCACTCAGCAGTCTGGCAGCATCTGTGGAAAGAGAAGCAGAGTTAACGTTTCAGGTCAGTGACCCTTCTTTAGAACTGGCAAATATTAGAAATGTAAAAGATTATAAGCAGGTAAAGCGGGCGTGGGGCAAGAGATAACAAAGGAGAAGGTGTAGATAGGACAAGGGCACAGAAAGCTGACCAGAAGGTCGTGGAGCAAAGGCAAACAATATGTTAATGGTGCGTTGAAAGACAAAGCATTAGTAAAAAAACAGTGGGTATGCAAACTGAACAAACTAAGATGAAATAAAATAAAATAAACACAAAAAATATATTAAAAAATAACTAAAAATAAAAGTAAAATGGAGGGCCTGTCAATGGACTAACCATATAAATACTGTGGCTACAAGAGCAGGCCAAAGGCTGGGAATTCTGCGGTGAGTAACACACTTCCTGACTCCCCAATGTCTGTCCACCGTCTATGAGGCACAAGTCAGGAATGTGATGGAGTACTCTTGACTTGCCTGGATGAGTACAGCTCCAACAACAGTCAAGAAACTCAACACCACCCAAGACAAAGCAGCCCACTTGATTGGCACCCTATTCACCTCCTTAAACATTCACACTCTCCACCACCGACACACAGTGGCAGCAGTGTGTACGATCTACAAGATGCACTGCAGCAACTCACCAAGCCTCCTAAGACAAAACCTTCCAAACCCGTGACTTCTACCACCTAGAAGGACAGGGCAGCAGAAGCATGGAAACACCACCACCTGCAAGTTCCCCTCCAAGTCACACACCATCCTGACTTGGAACCATATCACCGTTCCTTCACTGTTGCTGGGTCAGATTCCTGGAACTCCCTTCCTAACAGCACTGTGAGTGTACCTACACCACATGGACTGCAGCGGTTCAAGAGGGTTGTTCAACACAAGCTTCTCAAGGGCAATTAGGGATGGACAATAAATCTGGCCTTGCCAGCGATGCTCACATCCTAAGAATGAGTTAAAAAAGAAATTCTTTCCCCTCTTGAAGGCAATATGGGACGGGTGGAGGGGTGGGAGTTGTTTGGTTACACAGGAGCTGATGTCCTTCCCATATCAGCATTCTTCACCTGTGAACTGGATTGACAGTGGCTACGTGAAGGAACACATTCAAGGCCAATCTATCATCCACACAAATATACCATTTCTAGCAAGGATCACTCGGCCTCAGGCAAACATGAGAACACATCTGAGACTAAGGGCACTGAGATAATGGCACCAGATATAGAGGAGAGTGTTTTTAGTATAATTGCTCATGGGAAGTACACATCACTGGCATTGTCAGCATTTGTTGGTAGTGGTGAAGCACCTTCTTGAATGGCTGCTGTCTATGTGATGCAGCTACACCCACAGTGCCGTTACAGAGGGAGTTCTACGATTCTGGCCCAATGATAGTCAAGGCTGCGAGTGCCTTTGTCACCTAATTAATGCTGTCTGGTATTCTTATTCAACTGTTCCATAGCAGTTTCATATAAATGAGTGGCTTGGTAGGCCATTCCACAGAGCTAATTAAGAATCAACCACAGTGTGTCTGGACTGCCTAAGGACAACAGAGTTCCTTCCCTAGAGGACAGTAGTGAACTACTTGGCATTTTTATGATAATCCAGTATTTTCACAATCACCATTACTGGTGGTAGCTGTTAATGCCAGATTTATTTAATGAATTAATCTTAACTTTCCCAGTTATCATGGTGGGATTTGAACTTATATCACAGAAGCATTAATCCAGGCCTGCTGGATTATTAATTCAGTAACATTATCACTATGCTACTGTCTCTGATGGAGTGTACATGTTATCGTTTAGAATAGGAATATAATTGGTGTAGGAGTCAATTCAGTTGGATGATGAAACGTATAAGCATAGTAGAATGTTTAACGTATCAGCAACTAAGACTGTGCTTGAATGATATTAATAATTTTTCTGGTACATTCCATTTAACATGTGGACATGTAGAGGGATAAAAGGTTGCAGACTAATATTATTCAGGGCGATCATTTTAAATCAGTCGTGGTCTCATCTGACGGAAGTAAATGTTTATTAGGGATACTTACTTCAAAATGTAGGGGAACACAAATCATTGGGAACGTCAACTCAATAATTATGAAAATAAATACTCCTGACATGTTGATCATCCAAAGTGTCCTTGGATTGGTCGAAGAATAGCTTGTTTGGTGAAAAGGGCCTAATTCATGTTTGGAAAGAGAAACTACATGAGGCTGACTTATCCAAGACTGTTACATTCAATCTGATGTTACATTGGTTACTGGTCTGGCACGGCCTTGATTTTAAAATTCTCATCCTTATTAACAAATCCCTCCGTGGCCTCTCTGCTCCCTCTCTCTGTAACCTCCTCCAACCCTTTGAGATATCTGCACTCCTGCAATTCTGGCCTCTTGAGCATCTCAGATTTTCTTCGCTGCACCATTGGTTGACATGCCTTCAGCTGCCTGGGCCCAAAGCTGTGGATTTCCCTCCCTAAAACTCTCCTCCTCTCTATTTCTCTCTCCTCCTGTAAGACATTCATTAAACTTATCTCTTTGGCCAAGCTTTTGATCGCCTGCCCGAATATCTTGGTGTCAGATTTTGTTTGACAACGTTCCTGTGAAGTGCCTTGGGATGTTTTACGGCATTAAAGGCGCTATATAAATGCAAGTTGCTGTTGTATATTATCGCTCTCTCTATTACTGCAGTCACTTCTTCCCTATAAGGATTAAGGGGGTGATCTAATTGAGATATTTAAGATGATTAAAAGATTTGATAGAGTAGATAGAGAGAAACTATTGCCTCTGGTGGGAGAATCCAGAATAAGAGGGCGGAACCTTAAAATTAGAGCTAGACCATTCAGGGGTGATGTCAGGAAGCATTTCATCCTGAGTTGGAGTGGAAATCTGGAATTCTCTCCTCCTAAAGGCTGTTGAGGCTCGGGGCCAATTAAAAATGTCAAAACTGAGATTGATCGATTTTTGTTAGGCAAAGATATTATGGGTTATGAAACCAAGGTGGGCAAATAGAGTTAAGATCAGGCATGATCTAACAGAATGGTGGAAGAGTCTTGAGGGATTGAATGGCTGAATGGCCTCCCCCTGTTCCGATGTTCCCCCCCCCCCACAGACTCTTGCCCTCTGACCTCTGACCCCTCCCTTGGCACCGACCTCCAACAACCTTTCACATTGGTTTCACAACCATAAAATGAAACTTCGAGCTTTATTTGCCACAAGTGACATTGGCCAACCTGAGTAGAAGCAGAAATATCTAAAGTTTAAATTGATCCAAGAAAGTTCTAGAAGTTTCCCTATTCCCTGCATTCAGTGATTGTGTTTTTGAAATAAAAGCGTGGCTTCACTCTGAGCAATAATTATAATAGGCCCAATGAAGCAAAGGGCCATGATTTACAGCACCTCAAAGTCTGTCCCTCTGCTTATTTGTCAAACTTGTTATTAAGCTGTCACATCCCTTAAAATATTTTAAAAAACACTTTAGTTTCTTAATGACAAACAACTGAAGCCCATGTACTCCTGAGGCATCATCTCCAATATCACAAAAGTAATCATTTACTGTTTCACACGTTGGGCTGATGAAGAATTAAATATCAACTGGAATTTAAGCAAAATATATGATCAATATTTGCAAATCAGTGCAGCAAAAGAAGAAAGAAATATTTGCATTTATATAGCACCTTTCAGACTCTCAGGACATCACAAAGCATTTCACAGCCAATGAAGTACATTTGAAGTGTAGTCACTGTCGTAATGCAGAAAGACAGCAGCCAATTTACGCACAGCAAGCTCCCACAAACAGCAGTGTGATAACGACCAGATAATCTGTTTTTGTGATGTTGATTGAGGGATAAATATTGGCCGGGACACCGGGGAGAACTGCTCTACCCTTCTTCAAAATAGCGCCATGGGCCCCTTTATGTCCACCTGAGAGAGCGGCAGGGCCTCAGTTTAACAGCTCACCTGAAAGAGAGCACCTCCAACAGGGCAACATTCCCTTGGAGTATCAGCTTTGATTCCTGCACTCAAGTCTCTGAAGTGGGACTTAAACCCAAACCTTCTGACTCAGGGGCAAGAGCACTACCCACTGAGCCATGGCTGACAGAGCTGGAAAGATTATTAATAAAAACGTAAAAATTGCCTTTTCTTTCATCTGTTATCTTGCCAGCACGGGCTGTACAACAATAACTTATATTCATGCAGCGCCTTTAATGAAATAAAACATCCCAAGGCACTTCACAGGAGCATTATAAAACACAATATGACAGCGAGCCACATAAGGAGATATTAGGTCAGATGACCAAGAGCTTGTTCAAAGAGGCCGGCTTTAAAAAGTGCCTTAAAGGAGGAAAGTGGTTAGAGAGGCGGAGAGGTGCAGGGAGGGTATTCCACAGCTTGGGACCAAGGCAACAGAAGGCGTGGCCAACAATGCTGGAGTGATAAAATCAGAGATGCACAAGAGGCCAGAATTAGATGAATGCTGATATCTTGGAGGGTTGTGGGGTTGGAGGAGATTACAGAGAGAGGGAGGGGTCGACGCCATGGAGAGATCTGAAAACAAGGACGAGAATTTTAAAATCAAGATGTTGCTTGACCGGGAGCCGATGTAGGTCAGTGAGCACAGGGATGATAGGTGAACGGGACTTGGTGTGAGTTGACAAGGGCAGCAGAGTTTTGGTTGACCTCAAGTTTACAGAGGGTAGAATGTAGGAGACCAGCCATGAGTGCATTGGAATAGACAAGTCTAGATGTAACAAAGGCATGGATGAGGGTTTCAGCAGCAGATGAGCTGAGACGGGGCAAAGTTGGGCGATGTTAACTAATAACTAGTCACATTCTTTTAGCGACTAGGCACCTGTCTATCGAGTTGTGCATAGCTGCACTGTGTTGAAATGTGTACCATAACCTGGTGTTAGGGGAACTTAGGTATACTTTAGTTAAGAAAAATCAAGCAACTAAAAATCAAGGTTGAAAAGTTGACATGGGAACTTGTTGAGGATTGAATTTGCCAATATCATTACAACATTGGTGTTGGCCGAAACTCAATGGGTGGCAGTCCTGTCTCTGAGTCAGGAGGTTATGGCTGCATAATCCAATTGCAGAGACTTGAGAACATAATCCAAGCGGATATTATGTTGCCCTCCTGAAGGAGTGCTGCACTGTCAGAGAAGGCGTCTTTCAAAAATGACATTAAACTCATGAGTGTCCTCTCAAGGACATGGAAGATCCTAAAGCACTATTCGAAGAAGAGTAGGGGAATTCTCCCCAGTGTCCTGGCCAATGTTTATCCCTCAACCAACATCACTAAAACAATACTGGCCTTTACCACAATGCTGTTTGGCAGAGCTTGTTGTGTGCAATTGGCTGCCATGTTTCCTACAGTACAATAATTACTGCACTTCAAAAGTACTTCATTGGCTGTAAAGCACTTTCAGGAAGTCCTGAGGTCGTGAAAGGCGCTATCGAAATGCAAGTCCTTTTTTTCTTACAGAGCCCTGAGTGTCAGGATGTGTGAACGATTGTTTTTTAAAACGTATTTCTGTTGCCCATTTCAAGAGACAGAAAGAGTCAGAGAATGTGATAGATACAAACTGAGAGATGAGTCATCTGAAACATGATGTATGGTGAGTGGAGCATTCCTTGGGAGGAACAAGGTGACTTTGGATCCATGGTTCTCAAAGTTCTCCACCACTCGGGGTTTTCCTCACTTATATTTGGGTGTCTTGTAGACTAATTGATAGAGATTGATTTTTGTGATTTGACAACATTATAGACTCCATTACTGTCATATCATGTGACTAACAGGGTGAGAGAAGGTGAACGAAGTGGACGTGGATCTTTTTCATCGAGAAATTCCTATGAAAAGGAAAGAAAAGCAGAGACAGACAAATTGGTAGAGAGAGACAGAGATAGACAGACAGAGAGAAACAGACGGACAGAGA
The DNA here is from genome assembly GCF_036365525.1 of Heterodontus francisci. Classification (NCBI taxonomy): domain Eukaryota; kingdom Metazoa; phylum Chordata; class Chondrichthyes; order Heterodontiformes; family Heterodontidae; genus Heterodontus; species Heterodontus francisci. The sequence continues at coordinate 12,147,669 of NC_090376.1, forward strand.
GAGACAAACAGAAAAAGAGAGAGACAAACAGGTGCATTTGCTGCTGTTCAATATTCAGTCCGTTAACACCTTTTCTGTACTAATGCTTTGTCTTTCAACACACCATTAACATATTGTTTGCCTTTGCTCCATGACCTTTTGGTCAGCTATGTGGCCTTGTCCAATCTACAGCTTCTCCTTTGTTATCTCATGCCCCACCCCCACCTCACTTGCTTATAACCTGTGACTTTTCTAATATTTGTCAGTTCCGAAGAAGGGTCACTGACCCGAAACGTTAACTCTGCTTCTCTTTCCACAGATGCTGCCAGACCTGCTGAGTGGTTCCAGCATTTCTAGTTTTTATATTAGACAAACAGGTAGATGGGCAGAGAAATAGATAGACAGAGAGAGACAAATAAATGGGCAGAAAGCGACTGACAGACAGAGAGAGACAGACAACAAAGCAGGCAAGCAGACAGCGAGGGCACAAATTAACAGCTCTCCTCAATATGGGTTGATTTTGGTACGTTTTGCATTTTCAATGGGCAGAGATCCAACCTAATCCTTTGTGGGTAGCTGTTAGCAATTATTTTTTTTTCCCACTCTGGAAACAACTGACAGAATTTAATTCTTTTTTAGCTGACATTTTAGGCGAATTTTTCACACTGGTTATTTTTAAGGGGTGAAAATTGCGTGTGATTTTTGTTTTTGCGGCAGGTTGACAGGAGCAGCATCTGCTTCTCATGGTCTGTGTCTTTGGCGCCATCTTCAGTACTGCCACTGGGAGGAGCCTTACTCCCATGTTCCACTGATCGCTGCTGTCCCACTTTTACACAGGGCACAAGGTGCAGCTCCAGTACACAGTGAGTGTCAGGCAATGAAAGATCTCTGCAATATCCACAAGCTAGCAGCCACAGTTCTGCCCCTGCAATCTAAAAAAAGTGACAAAGAGAAACAGCATTAAAACAGGTACTGGCTCTAAAAGTAATACTTTAATCACAAGGGCACAAGGGGCATGTGTTCTTGTTTCCATGTTAAACTTGTGTAAGGGTTTTTTTGAAAGTCTTTATTAGGTTTCACTGCAAAGAAAATGCACAGAATACAATGAGAAGACTTATAATCAGATAACAGAACTGACCAGTATTATTAGCCTTGAGAAGGACAAGAGATTGCAGAATTAAATCAAGGATCCTATTCCATTCAGTTCTTCGGAGAGCTTTGGGTTTTGTATTATTCTGTATACAAGTCCAGCAAATGTCAAGCCCACTTACCACACAGAAAACCCTCACTTACATACAATCTCCACAGGTACAATGTGGGAGTTGGCATGAAGCTACCTCAGCTCATGCAAAACTCTACTGCCTGTTCTCTAACTCGCACCAAGTCCTGTTCATCCATCACCCCTGTGCTCACTGACCTACACTAGCTCCTAGTCTGGCAACACCTTGTCTTGAAAATTCTCATCCTTGTATTCAAATTCCTCCATCGCCTTGCCCCCTCCTTATCTCTGTCACCTCCTCCAACCCTACAATCCTCCGAGATCTCTGCGTTCCTCCAATTCCCACCTCCAGTGCATAGAACCATAGAACATTTATGGCACAGAAGGAGGCTATTCAGCCCGTCGTGTCAGCGCCATCCGCAGAACTAGCCGCCCAATCTAATCCCACCTTCCAGCATCTGGTCCAGCAAGTTACAGCACTTCAGGTGCATGTCCAGGTACCTTTTAAAAGAATTGAGGGTTTCTGCCTCCATCACCATTCCTGGCAGCGAATTCCAGACACCCACCACCCTCTGGGTGAAAATGTTTCCCCTCATGTCCCCTCTAATCCTTCTACCAATCACCTTAAATCTGTGTCCCCTGGTAATTGATCTCTCCGCTAGGGGAAACAGGTCCTTCCTGTCTACTCTAACTCGGCCCCTCATAATTTTGTACACCTCAATTAAGTCACCCCTCAGCCTCCTCAGTTCCAAGGAAAACAACTCTAGCCTATCCAATCTTTCCTCATAGCTGCAACTTTCAAGACCTGCCAACATTCTTGTAAATCTCCTCTGTACTCTCTCCAGAGCAATTATGTCTTCTTTGTAATGTGGTGAACAGAACTGTACACAACACTCCAGCTGTGGCCTAACCAGCATTTTATACAATTCCAGCATTACATCCCTGCTTTTGTATTCTACACCTTGGCCAATAAAGGAAAGCATTCCATATGCCTTCTTCACCACTCTATCTACCTGTCCTGCCACCTTCAGGGACCTGTGGACATGCACTCCAAGATTTTCATCATTTTCATGCCTTCTGTATGGTGAGGTAGCCGGGACCAGATGACCAGTGGGGCACCCAAAGCTCAGCTTCAAGGATGCTTGCAAGCGTGACATAAAGGCCATAAATGTCAACTATCGCACCTGGGAGTCACTAGCTGTTGAAAGAGGGAAATAGCGACACATCCTGTGGACTGGTGTGCAGTACCATGGTGACTAGTTGCTACAGCAGCTTGGCAACAGACATCAACATCAAAAATAACAACTCATTGCATCACTTGTCAGCTTCACGTGCAGCACTTGTGGCAGAATCTGCTTCTCAGGGATTGGCCTTCACAGCATCAGCAAAGGTGCACCTAGAGAAGCCACACTACCTAAATGGATTGTTTGCTGAGTGTCCATCATCTTTCATAGATGGAAGGATGCCAACCAACCAACCATTGCCTTCATTTGCCTGGACCCTAATCTCTAGATGACCCTCCCTAAACCTCTCCGCCTCTCTACCTCTTTCTCCACTTTCAAGCTGCTCCTTAAAATCTACCTCTGACCAAGCTTTTGGTCACCTGTCCTAATATCGCCTTATGTGGCTCAGTGTCAGATTTAGTTTGATAACATGCCTTGGGATGCTTTACTACATTAAAAGCACTATATAAGTGCAAGTTATTGTTGTTGCTTGCTAAGCCAATTCAGAAAGGAGTTGTCAGTGTGTTTTTGTGGGACTGGAGTCACGTATGTGTCAGACCGGTTAAGGATGGCTGGTTTTCTTCCCTCAAGGACATTAATAAACAGTTGGATTTTTAAGGCTACAAAGTCACTGTCACTGATACCATGATTTTGTTTCCAGATTTAAAAAAAATGAATTCAAATTCTCAAAGTGCCACGACAGGATCCAAGCTTACATTGTTTGGATTACTGGCTCAGTTAAACAACCACGACACAACTTGCACTTATCGTTTAAGGATCTAAGGATTTAAGGATTTAAAACTGCTTGGCTTTTTGGCATTGTGTCAGTCTTTGGAAGTTGTTGGTGAACTTTCATCTAAAGTTCTAGCTTGGTGTGTATGTCGAATACTAATTAAGAGTTGGAATCCTGCCCGACCCTACCCCACCCCTCCCATCCCCCACACTGCCGTTTACCACCCCCACTCCGCCCTCTTCCCACCCCTTTCTTAGTGTGAGAGTTCTGAGACCAAAATATTGCCTCTTTACTACAATAACAATGCGGCACAGGGCAATAACCGAATCTGGGACCTACTGGTATGTGTGGCTTATTCTCAGATAACTCGCCTTTAACCACAGAAGCATAAGGGAGATCATTAAATACTTGATGAGCACGAAGGCTTCCTTTCTCTGGCTCAGTGGAGCAGACTTGCCTTTGAATCTAAAGGTCATGTCTTTGTCTTTCCGCTCAACGAGACTTGAGTATAAAATTTATGCTGATTCAATTGTAGAATGTTACAGTGCAGAAAGAGACCAGTTGGTCCAATGTTGCTGGATCAGCTTTTTGGAGGAGAGGTCCAATTTGGTCCCCAAATGCCTGCTTTTCCCCCATAACCCTGCAAATTAATTCTCTTCATGTACAGATCCAAGTTCCTTTTAGTTGGTCCTATGGAAATTGATTCCATTTACCTTTCAGACAATGCATTCCAGACATTAAGAACCCAGTGTGAAGAAATGTTTCCACATTTCCCCTCTAGTTCTTTTGCCAATTCTTTTATATCTGTGACCATTGGTTACTGCCCCATTTACCAGAGGAAACAGTTCCTTCCTACTTGCTCTATCAAAATCCCTCATAATTTTGAATACATCCATTAGGTTTACCTTTCTCTTCTCAAAGGAGAACAATCCAAGCTTCTCCAATCTCTCCACATAACTGAACTCCCTTATCCCTTGTGTCATCCTGGTAGCCCCTCCGTACCCTCTCCATGGCCTTGACATCCTTCCTAAAATATGTTGCCAAAATTGTACAGAATATCTGAAGCCTAACCAAGGATTTGTAAAGGTTTAGCATGATTCCTAGTTTTCATATTCAATGCCACTATTTATAAAGCTAAATAGCCCAAATGCTTCCTTAACCTCATTCTCACCTTTTGTGAATATGCAACCCCAGGTCTCTGTACCCCTCTCAAAATAGTACCATTTAGATTCTACAGCCTCTCCATGTTATTTCTCCCAAACTCCCAGGGCAGTACTGAGGGAGTGCTGCACTGTCAGAGGTGCCGTCTTTTGGATGAGACGTTAAACCGAGGCCCCATCTGCCCTCTCAGGTGGATGCAATGGATCCCATGGCACTATTTCGAAGCAAAGCCAGGGGAGTTAACCCCGGTGTCCTGGCCAATATTTATCCCTCAATCACCATCACTAAAACAGATTGTTATTTGTGGGAGCTTGCTGTGCACACGTTGGCTGCAGTGTTTCCTACATTGCAACAGTGAATATACTTCAAAAGTACGTCATTCATTGTAAAGCGCTTTGGGAGGTCCTGAGGTTACAAAAGGCTCTGTATACTTGCACGTTCTTCCTTTATTTGATGTGGGAGAGATCAACAATCTTTGGCGATGTTATGAGGTGTGAATTAGAAAGTTACTGACCCTTCGAGATTACTTTAAGAGAATTGCAACACAAAGCTTGGGTCTCAGCTGTTTGCCGTTGTCACGAGAACAGCCTGACCTTCCTTATGTTTAACATTCAAATTCAATTCAGACTTCCACCGGGGCCCATGTGTCAGATACATCGACATCATGTGACAGCCTTTATGATATTAACAGTCGCAATGGGATATCAAACACGACGAAAGAGGAAGGTGAGTCTGGTGATTAGTTTTTCCTCCCTGTTTGTTACAAGGACATTTCCTGCTGCCTAAATTTGATTAAACTAATGTTGTTTTACAATAGTTGTTGACAAAGGTTTCTTTCGGGGCTGGGGTGGGGGTGGGGGCAGGTGGGGAGGATCTGGGATATTCCCAGGGGAAATCAGAATGGATTGGTTAAAGGGGAAGAAAGCATAGCCAATGTGCACATTCCCACAATAATTTCTCCTTAGGTCTTGGATAGAATTTACAGCACAGAAATAGGCCATTCGGCCCAACAGCTCTATGCTGTTTATGCTCCACATGAACCCTCTTCATCTAACCCTATCAGCGTAGCCTTCCATTCCTTTCTCCTTCTCGTACTTATCTAGCTGCCCCTTAAATGCATCATTCACCTCAACCACTCCATGCAGTAGCAAGTTCCACAGTCTCAGTATGTGGTCGAGCTCTGAATAGTTAATTTCTTTTCTCTTTTCTCTCCTGAAGCCACTAGCTCTCACTGGGAAGAGTTCCTTGAGCGCCAGCAGCCATTTGCTCAAGTGACCATTTCCACAAACCAGCCTTTCCAGTGTCAGCTGTGATTAGCATACTCTCCTCTGACTCAGAATGTCATGGGTTCCAATCCCACTCTAAAGAGTTGAGCCCACAGTCTAGATGACACTCCCAGTACTGAGGGAGTGCTGCACTGTCAGAGGCGCTAAATTTCAGATGAAAGACCTGCATTTATGTAGTGCCTTTCATGACCACTGGATACCTCAAAGTGCTTTACAGCCAATGTTATAATGTAGGAAAGACAGCAGCCAATTTGCACACCGCATGCTCCCACACACCGTAACGTACAAATAACCAGATCTGTTTTTGTGATGTTGATTGGGAGCTAAATATTGGCCAGGGCACTGGGGAGAACTCCCCTGCTCTTCTTCAAAAGAAGCTTTTGCATCCACTTGAGAGGGCAGATGGGGCTTTGCTTTAACATCTCATGGACAGAGCCACTGAGAGTGCTGCACTCCCTCAGTACTGAACTGGTGGCCAGTCTTGATTTTTTTCACTTAAGTTCTCAAGTGGGACTTGAACTTTCCTGGGTCAGAGTGACAGTTCTATTAGCTGAGCCACACAAGAATGTTAAACTCATGGCTTGTCTGCCCTCTCAGGTGGACGTAAACAATCCGTAAAACTATCAAACGAAAAACAGTTCTAGCTAACATCTATCCCAAAAACAGATTATCTTTTTTTTTTATTAATTCATGGGATGTGGGCATCACTGACCAGACCAGCATTTATTGCCCATCCCTAATTGCCCTTGAGAAGGTGGTGGTGAGCTGCCTTCTTGAACTGCTGCAGTCCATGTGGAGTAGGTACACCCACAGTGCTGTTAGGAAGGGAGTTCCAGAATTTTGACCCAGCGACAGTGAAGGAACGGCGATATAGTTCCAAGTCAGGATGGTGTGTGACTCGGAGGGGAACTTGCAGGTGGCGGTGTTCCCATGCATTTGCTGCCCTTGTCCTTCTAGTTGGTAGAGGTCGTGAGTTTGGAAGGTGCTGTTTAAGGAGCCTTGGTGCATTGGTGCAGTGCATCTTGTAGATGGTACTCACTGCTGCCATTGTGCGTCAGTGGTGGAGGGAGTGAATGTTTGTGGATGGGGTGCCAATCAAGCGGGCTGCTTTGTCCTGGATGGTGTCGAGCTTCTTGAGTGTTGTTGGAGCTGCACCCATCCAGGCAATTGGAGAGTATTCCATCACACTCCTGACTTGTGCCTTGTAGATGGTGGACAGGCTTTGGGGAGTCAGGAGGTGAGTTACACGCCGCAGGATTCCCAGCCTCTGACCTGCTCTTGTAGCCACGGTATTTATATGACCACTCCAGTTCAGTTTCTGGTCAATGGTAGCCCCTAGGATGTTGATAGTGGGGAATTCAGCGATGGTAATGCCATTGACTGTCAAGGGGATATGGTTAGATTCTCTCTTGTTGGAGATGGTCATTGCCTGGCACTTGTGTGGCGCGAATGTTACTTGCCACTTATCAGCCCAAGCCTGGGTATTGTACAGGTCTTGCTGCATTTCAACACGGACTGCTTCAGTATCTGAGGAGCCACAAATTGTGCAATCATCAGCGAACATCCCCACTTCTGACCTTATGATTGAAGAAAGGTCATTGACGAAGCAACTGAAGATGGTTGGGCTGAGGACACTATCCTGAGGAACTCCTGCAGTGATGTCCTGGAGCTCAGATGATTGACCTCTAACAACCACAACCATCTTCCTTTGCGCTATCTGCTCATATTTTCATTGCTGTTTGTGGGATCTTGCTGTGTGCAAATTGGCTGCAGTGTTTCCTACATTACAACAGTGACTACACGTCAAAAATACTTAAATAAAAGCAAAATTCCACAGATGCTGGAAATCTGAAATATAAACAGAAAGTGCTGGAAATACACAGCAGGTCTGGCAGCATCTGTAGAGATAGAAACAGAGTTAACGTTTCAGGTCTGTGACTTTTCATTAGAACTGGCAAAGGTTAGAAGATAATCAGGTTTCAAGCCAGTGAAGATTGTTGGGTGGCAGTGAGGGGTGGTGGTGCTTGGAGGGGTGGGGGTTGCTGGGGAGGAGAACAAAAGGGAAGAACAAAAGGCACACACCTTCCTTTTTGTTCTCTTCTCTACCAACCTCCCCTCCCCCACCCTCCTCCACAATACTGTTCAAACATTTGCCAGTTCTGATGACAGACCTGACACATTAAATCTGTTTCTCACTCCACAAATGCTGCCTGACCTGCTGAGTATTTCTGTCTTTACTTCAAAAATACTTCATTGGCTGTAAAGTGCTTTGGGATCTCCTGAAGTTGTGAAAGGTGCTATATATATGCAAGTTCTTTCCTTTTTCAATCTCTATGGCTTCAGTGCTAGAAAGTGTCACATCTGAATTTGACAATTCTGAGCAAAGAAAAGGACTCTATTTCCCAGCTCAATTGGAGTCATTGCTACCACGGGCCCAGCAGAGACCAGCTCGGTTAACACATATCCACTGACTTCGGCTAGAGAGACACCGTAGTTAGGGAGGGACAGAGTTGGAAGCGATGCTTTCCAAGGCCAAATAGCTTGCCAATATTGACACACGACTAATGGCAACTTGGATCAGGTTCCCCAGTAAGGGAGTGAAACCATTGTGGGGAGAAAAGTAGCAAATATCACAATTAATGTCAAGGGTTCCCGTGTAGTCCTCACCCACTTCTTCCCATGGCTCAATGGTTAGTTGGCCATCTGCTACAATCAAACTAGTTGAGAGTTCTGTTAAGTATCTATTAGTCAGATAGACAGCTCCCTTTTACTGCTATAACCTGCACTTACTCAGCAACACAGAGCTATTGATCAAGATACACACTCCCCGCTTAGTGATCCATGACCTATACCAGAAATACTTCATCTTCAGAGCTTGCAAACACGTTGCTTATTTTCCAATAATAGAGCCTGGAGAGACACTTGGGGCAGGATTTTCCTGACCCCGTTGTGGCAGGTTGGGAGGCAGGGCGGGGGAGGGGCTGGGAAAGTAGTGGGGAACTGCGTCAGCATGCCCCCCACCCTGATGCAGTCCCACCGCCAGGGATATTTCCCAGGGACAGGACCGGACATGGATCGTCTGCTCACCGACCAGAGGCGAGCAGATGACTTAAATAATTAAAGGCAATGTTAAGGGTGATTTTCCCAGGCCGCTGATATTTCGCCTGCAATGGAGCAGCCCCCACCATGTGCAAAGGCCACCAACTCCATGGAGGCGACCAGGGTCCATTGGTGCTGGAGGCTCCATGCCCCAAAAAGGAGCCTCGGGCAAGGAAGTCTGCCCCCCACGACCCCAGTGGGCTATCCGGAGGGGTCTAACTGCCTGGCACCTCAGATTTTAAATTTTTCACTGACCTCTCTGAGGGTGTCTCCATATTGAGGTGCTTAGCGGGGCTGCCAAGGCTACAGAGCTGCCGGTCCTATGATTGGGCAACAACATCTACATCTCACTGCCGTCCTTAATTGAACGATGATCCTGGAGGTGGCCAACTAAGAGGCCACTTATGGGAAAACTGCTGAGCTAGTCCCACTGCTGGCAAGTGCAGATCCGGGACACCCATTTGGTTCCAATGTTGGAGTCCCAAAGACCATGGTTTGATTCCGGAATTACTTTAATCATTCTTTCTCTCTTTTGAAATCCTTAAGAAAATGAACTTGAGGACATCAATCAGCAGCATAAATTAAGCCAACACCATGGTTCAATGACACGAGTAGTGTTGCCAAGGTTGCAGCCTCTCTGGTGTTGGATGGGGCAAGTCTGGAAGCTTCCAAAAAAGTGAACTCAACACTAAAATTAAACAGGAACTTAAGCACAGATTTTCAAACTTTCTGCATTAATTTAATGTTTTCACGAACCTCTTTATACTAAAAGGGCCCGAGAATCTCCGCCGCATCAACAGAAGTAGACCATTCGCCCCCTGTTTGCCAATTCTGGTTTGAGGTATTCCTGGGGGTTTGATCATGTGATGTCTGACCCCGTGACATCCTAACATGTGATGCCTGATCACGTGACGTCCGTCAGTGTTATTGCATTTAACTTGTAAATTTGGGTGCCGTGTAGTTGAGTATTTTTGTTTGAGGTTTCATGATGGCTGTTTTTGTGTGAGGAGTTCCGAGAACCAGGAGGCCACATGTGAACAGCTAAGTGGGGAAACTGAGGGAGGAAAACCGAGGGCAGAGAAACTGAGGGAGGGGAAACCGAGGGCAGAGAAACTGAGGGAGGGGAAACCGAGGGTAGGGAAGAGAGGAAACTAAGGTGGGGAAGAGGGGAAACAGGAAGGGGAAATAGGGAAACTGGGGAACGAAAGACAATAAACTAAGGGAGGATCATAATTTAACCCTTTTAGCTCCGATATCGTTCCGGTGAATCTGCACTGCTCCCATTCCAAGGCCAATATATCTTTCCTGAAGTGCAGCGCCCAAAACCGTCTAAATTGGAGATTTCGGAAGATGTCTGAAATAAGTTTCACTCTTGGAATAAAAGCACAGAGGCTTAATGTCTTAACAGGGAAATGAAGGACATGATGTGCCAGGAATTTCATTCTGACTCATTCAGGGCACAAATACAGTAGTCACACCAATGAATGAATAAATGTAACACCAGGTGGCAAACCAACTTGTCTTAATTTACTCCAGCTTTACGTTTAAAGTTCAAATTTGATCAGGGCCATGGAGTGGAACAGGTGGCAGAGTACACAGATAAATCTTTTAAACTCACATAAGCGGTAAATAGTGTAATTCATAGACAGAAGCCTCTCCAAGATTCTGGCCTTTAGGATATTCAGGGAGTGAATTACCATTATGTTCCATGATTTTATAATGTCGCATTAGAGTACCCATAGGTGCTGATTGCTCACAAGCGTTGACTTGTTCATGGTGTCAGCTGAGGCTCAGTGGGTAGCTCCCTCGCCTCTGAGTCAGAAGGTTGTGGGTTTATATTCCATTCCAGAGACTTGAGCACAAAACCTAGGCTGACTCGCATGGTGCTAAGGGAGTACTACACTGTCAGAGATGCTGTCTTTGGGATGGCATTTTAAACCAAGACCCTGCCTGCCTTTTTGGGTTGATGTAAAAGATCCCATGGCCACTATTTCAAAAGGAGAGTAGGGGGGAGCTCTCCATGGTGCCCTGGCCAATATGCATCCCTCAATCAACATCACTAAAAAAAACACTAATACTTCCCTATTGTTTTTGCACTTTTCAGAAATTTGCCTAAATATTTGCTCTCCCTCTGCCTGTTTGAGGGTCTATAGTACCCTCGCAGCAGTGTAATTCCCCCTTTTTTGTTCTTCAATTCAACTCATAGGGACTTATTTGATGATCTTTCCCACATTCAGCTGGGGTCTTGGAGGCGGCGGGGCTCCCGCCGCTGGGCCAAGTAGGCAAGAGGAAAACTGCCTCGGCCTTTTCACGCACCCCCCAAACCCCCCCGGCGCGATCCTCTGTTGTTCTGGAGGCTGATGGGGATCCCGCCTCCAATAGCTGGAAGGGTGCCTTGTTAGATCCCAACAGTGGCAGGAAGAGGCCCTTAAGTGGCCATTAATAGGACAGGTGGTTTCACAGGTCGGCGCAACATCGAGGGCCGAAGGGCCTGTACTGCGCTGTAATGTTCTAATTCTAATGTTCTAAAAGGTATTTCATTGGCTGAAAAGCACTTTGGGTCATCCTGAGGTCACGAAAGGCGCAATATAAATGCAAGTATTTCCTCTTTTATTTAAAATTTTAAAAATTGACTATTTAGTTGAAGGAGAAATGCTAGACATGCAATGGAAGTGTATGTAGGCAGTTAAAAGGTGGAAGAAAAATGATTACAGCCAGCTAAATCCTATTAAATAGTAATGGTGAGATCCTGCTTTCAAATGAAAGAATGGATTCCAGGTCTACAATATTGGATCAGGACCACAGGAATTATTTATTTCCCGGATGGTTGACAGAGCCTCTCCGGTTGACTTGCAGCAGTTCAGACCCTGGAACAGGCTAGTCCAATAGCACACTGAACCTTGCCATGCCTTTCCTCCACTTTCTGCTTTGATTTCACTGGCCGTGTTCTCTTCGCAAACCTAGGAAACATGGCTTGTTTTGTTCGAAAACGAAGAAGGCCGCAGGGCAGTGCTTTCCCTGTGTATATAGTTGTATGCCAACTATAATGGAGATAAGCAGAAGTTGGGCAGCACAGTGAGGTAAGTTGGTGGGAAGCAGAAATTGACGATCCTTCTATTTTTAATGCTATTCTTAGTTTTATCGAACAAAGTGACTCCTGACAACACAGCCAAGCGCTGATGTCATCAGTGCGTTCCCAGCCATGCACACGTTCAGAACGGTATCTTCCTGCCAGTGTGATGATGCACATGCCCAGCCTACGTCAGCACCCAACTTGCCAGAACTTGTCACTACTTTCTGGAACAGGGCTGCTCGCTCCCCGCCTCGCTGCTTCCTTCCATCAGCCACTCACACCCGCCCTCGTCACTTCCCCCTTCGGCTGATCGCTCCCCGCTGCGCCGCCCGCTGAAGTGAAGATTATCTGGTTCTGTACTTCTGTACAGGTACTGTTGGGGTGGGATGGAGGCGGCAATCGCAGCCACTGTGGGGATTTGGTGTTAAGGTTGCCTTTATTTTTTGTGACAAATTGAGCAGCGCCATCTTTATTACTGGCAGTTCTAGAGATGTCACAGACAGTGACATTTCAGTGGAAGAGGCTGCATTTGCGCATGTTCCAGTACTGCGCCGCCTAGTGGTTGCATTGTCGGCAAACGCAGCTTTTTTAGAATCATTCGGCAGAGAAGGAGGCCATTTGGCCCTCCATGCCTGTGCCAGCTCTTTGAAAGAGCTGTCCAGATTAGTCCCAACCGCCATTGCCCTGACAATATTTCCTTTTCAAGTATTTATCCAATTCCCTTTTGAAAGTTACTATTGTATCTGCTTCCATCACCTTTATAGACAGTGCATTAAAAAAAATTTGCATTTATATGGCACTTTTCCTGACCACCAGACGTCTCAAGGTGCTTTACAGCCAATTAAGTACTTTTGAAGTGTAGTAGTAATGTAGGAAACACGGCAGCCAATTTACACACAGCAAGCTCCCACAAACAATGTGATAATGACCAGACAAATTGTTTCTGCTGATGTTGATCGAGAGATAACTATTGGGCAGGACACTGGGATAACTCCCCTGATCTTTGTTATTCATTTAATTGTGTGCGTTTTATTGAATTACTGTACCAAATCAACAAGTGTTATCAGTTATAACAATGATTCAATCCATCCCATCAGAAAACATAACCAGTTCCAGCTATCTGACATCACATATGGAAAAGCTTTGCATATCCTAATACAGTTTATATCTCATAGATTTAAAATGCAGCATGAAGCTTTCAACCAAAACTGTTAAATCACGTATTGAGATCACATAAATGTAGGTTTCAGCTTCTAGAATAGAGAAAGGGAAAAAATATTTATGAGAAATTACAGCTGCTGTTTGTTTTTAACAATGGTGAATTTATGTAGCGCCATTCACAACCTGAAGATGTCCCAAAGTCTTTTACAGCTAATTAAGCACTTTTTAAAGTGTAGTCACTGATGGGAAATGTAGCAGTCAATTTGTGCACAGCAAGGTCCCACAAACAGCAATGAGATAATGATTGGATAATCTGTTTCAGTGATGTTGGATAAATATGGGCCAGGGTACAGAGAATGTACAGTACAGAAACAGGCCATTCGGTCCAATCAATTCACATGCTCCGCTTAAGCTTCCTTCCATCTTTCCTCATCCACCTCTATCAGCATAACCCACTATTCCCTCATGTTTATTTAGCCCCCCCCCCCCTTAAATGCATCTATACCATGGTTGTTCAACAAATGGCCTGCGGGCCAGAATCCAGCCCTCCACAGGTTTCTATCTGGCCCACAGATGTAAACTGCCGGAATGTCAGGCACCACAGTGGGCGCTATAGGTTTGTTGGGACCCCGCTCCTGTGCAACCTGGCTGTACCCAGCGGAGAGGCAGCATTCGCAGCCTGCATCTATTTATGGTGAGGGGAGCGGAGAACGGGGAGAGAGAGAGTGCTGAGAGGGAGAGGGAGAGACAGAGAGAGCGGAGAGAGAGAGAGAGGGGGGAGGGAGAGACAGACAGACAGAGGGGGAGAGGGAGAGACAGAGAGAGTGGAGAGACATAGAGTGGGAGAGGGAAAGACAGACAAAGGGGGGGGGGGGAGAGGCAGAGATACAGAGAGAGGGAGAGACACAGAGAGTGAGGGAGAGACAGACAGAGGGAGGGAGAGAGGGGGAAAGAGAGAGACAGAGAGAGATGGGGAGAAAGAGAGACAGAGAGAGAGAGATGGGGAGAGAGGGAAACAGAGAGAGAGAGATGGAGAGAGAAGGAAACAGAGAGAGAGAGAGAGAGCAAGACATGAGGGGGAGAGAGACAGAGAGGGGGAGAGAGACAGACGCAGAGAGGAGAGGGGGAGAGAGAGAGTGGAGAGAAAGAGATCAAGATCACTCTTGACAGATGGACATTGAACTGGAATTCTCTGCATTGCTACATCAAGTGTGCGGGCAGGGATTCACTACTTATGCAAGCAAAAACAATGCCAGATATATCAACATACTGACGAGAAAGTAAGTCAATAAAGTGGTCTTCATTTAAAGTTCCTTCACAAAAATGCATGCTTGCTGTTTTGATTAATAGTGGGATAAATGTTTAGTGCATTTATCTTTCTGAAATTTTCTCACTGGCCCCCTGTGTAGGACAAAAATTTTAACGTGGACCCCCCATGCACAAAGGTCGGGCAACCCTGACCTATACTGTTCACTTTTTAATTTATTCTTGGGATGTGAGTATCACTGACAAGGCCAGAACTTATTTCCCATCCCTCATTGCCTTTGAGAAGGTGTTGGTAAACCACTGTAGTCCGTGTGCTGTAGGTGCTTTTTTCCTGTAGCAGTTTGACACAACTGAGTGGCTTGCTAGGCCATTTTAGAGGGCAGTCAAGAGTTAACCGCATTGCTGTGGGTCTGGCATCACATGTAGGTCAGACCAGGTAAAGATGGCAGATTCCTTCCCTGAAGGTCATCATGGATTTTTACAACAATCCAGTAGTTTTCTTGATTATTGCTAATGAGCATTTTAACTCCAGATTTGAGTTAATTGAATTTAAATCCCCCCACCTTCCATGATGGGATGTGAGCTCATGTCTCTACAAAATTAGTCTTTGCATCTGGATTACTAGCCCAGTAACATTACACCATGCTACCATCCCCATTCTCACCACACTGGGTAAAGACGTTTCTTCTGAGTTTCCTATTCTGAGGAGAACATTCCTGCTCTTCTTTGACTAGTGCCTTGGGAATCTTGTACACCCCTTGAGAGGGTTAATGTTTCATCTGAAAGACAGTACCTCTGACAGTATAGCACTCTCTCAGTACTGCGAGTGCCAGCCTAAAATTTGTGCGTAAAGTCACGGGCGGGGGATTTGAATTCACAACCAGCCTAACTAAGAGGCAAGAGTGCTACTCACTGAGCCACATGACTAACACCTACTGTGTTCACTCACACATTTAAAATCAACTGAAGTGGTGGTAACTGTGCAACTCAAATCTATATTTTTTTCAGGCAATCGCATGGCTGTCTGTTCTCACTGTCATGTCAGGCCCCAAGATGCCTTACGTTCTTAACATTCCTGACCACCCTCTTGGCTGTAGGGAAGTTCCCGTTAACAGGACACGACATAGAGAGGGTCAAATAGAATGAGGAAACAAAATAACCCAAAAATCTTCAAAAGAAAAGCTCAGCGCTATTGTCAAATAAGTTAACTGTCTGAAGTGCCAGCATAAATCTACAGAAGAAAGCACAGTAAATGGAAGAACAATCTTTTTACTGAGCTGTGTGATTTGGGGAATCAGTGGGGAGAAATGATTTTGTGTCTTTGAATTGATTGTGATGTTTCAAGCTGAGAAATGTTGTGTGTTAAAGTGTCACTTGGGAAGTGAAGAGAGGCCAAGAAAACAAAACACAGAAAGCAAGATAGCAGGAGGGAATAAACATTCATTAACTATATTTAATTTTTTCACACACATGCGTGCACTGTAAAACTACACTGCACATTAATAATCAAATGTTATCTGCCTGTCTATCACTCAATGTATGCATCTATTCATCTGTAAAAACAGAAATGTTAGAAATATACATGAGTTCTAAAAACTCGCCTTTAAACACTTTCATTTTAATTGTCCAGTATCAAGCAATGGAGTTGAGACAAGGAACAACGATGTACAAGATCCCTCAACCAGCAACATCAGCTGATCTGTCTTATATCACTTCAACACTATGGTGGGAGTCTCCCATCTGTCTCTCTGTCCCTCCAGTCAGCCATCCATTCATCCCTCCCACTCTCCATTCAACCATCCCTCCATCCTTCCCTCTATCCAATTCTCCCATCATCATTCCAACCCTTCATTACTCTATCCTTCCCTTCAACCCTCCATCCCTTCAAGAATGATTTGTTTAGGTCAAAAAATACCCTTTTAAGAATTCCTCCTCTAGTGTTACGTGCTGCTCCCAGGACAGATGGCAAGAGAGCAATTGCTTTCCAATCAACAAGCCTTCTTTTTCTGGAGTCTTTCTCTCCTTTCCTGATGCCTCTAACTCTTGTTCACCAACAACAACTTCCAAATGACCATTTTTTGTAATGGACCTGAGGTGGCGAATGTCAGTAAGTTACTTGACTGAAGGGACTGCAATAATCTATAACCCACTCCTCTTCTCAGCCCAATTTCCACACTAACTGCTTTCAAATTGATAAATCTACAGAAAAACACAGTCAGGACTTTATTAAGGGGCTACAGCAGAATTTATTCATCAGCCACCCCTTTCCCTAGTCCTACTTTCTGAAGCAATCACAGTTGGTACATTGTAGCTAAAAAAAACATTTATGTAGTATCTTCAACGTAGTAAACCCTTGCAAGGCCCTTCGTAGGAATTGACTGAGCCAAGGGAAGAGACATTGAGAGAGGTAACTAAAAGCTTCATGAGAGGTGGGCTTTAATGAGAGTTTTAAAGGATGAGAGAGGTAGAGAGGCAGGGAGGATTAGTGTGTGGAGGGTGGGGGGGGAGGCAATTCCAGAACGTAGGCTCTAGTCTTCTGATGGCATGGCTGCCGATGGTGGAGTTATGGGTGTGGGGAATGTGCAAGAGGTTTATAGAGCTGGAGGAGGTTACAGAGATAGGGAGGAAGTGAGGTCATGGGATAAAATGAACACGGGGAAGAGAATTTTAAAATTGAATGAGTAGAAGGCAATTCAAAAACACAAAGAATCTAATGAGGAGAAGTATCGAGGGAATTATAAAATGAAAGAAGCAGAAACAAGTTAAAAAACAGTTGAAAGAGAAGAAAACATTTCATGTATAAACAGCAAAGGCGCTTCATTTATTCTGGTTAACAGAGCACTAATAGAGAAAATTAAAAGCCAAAACATTTTTCAAATTTCAATGCAAGTTCCACTGTCCCGCCCGTCCACCCCCCCCCTACCTGCTTCAAACTGGGCAAAGTTGAGAACAAATTTTATTTAATATAAGTTGGTATCAGTAAAGGGCACCATAAAGCTGTCAGATTGTCATAAAAACCTGCTGTCTTTACCCCAATCTGGCCTACATAACCAGTGTAGTTGATTCTTAAACACTCCGGATAAAGATTAGCAGGCCACTTGATTGTATTAAATTTAAAGGTCTCTTATGCATCCCTGATTTCCTTATTCCCATCATTGGTGGCCATGCCTTCAGCAACCTGGGCCACAAGCTCTGAAATTACCTCTCTCTCTCTCTCTCCAGATGCTCCAAAACCAACCTCTTTGCCAAATCATTTGGTCACTTGTTCTAATATCTGCTAATGTGGCTCAGTGTCAAATTTTGTTTGATAATTGCTTCTGTGAAGTGCCTTGGGGCATTTCAATATGTCATGCTGGGCCCTCACCTGCCAAGAATGAGGCACATTAATTTTGTCATGAACATTGATTTTAAACTGCTACTGGAGTGAAGAAAGGACTTGTTAAACAGATCAGCCATGGAAGGAAAAGACATTTGCATATTAACAGACGGTGATTGGAAGGACAAAGGACTATTCCCTGACTCATTGAACCCACAATGGACCTTGATCACCAGATATTGTGTGTAAGAGGAGCATTCCAGAGACTGCTAAGGTGATACAATCCAAGATGTGGTCAGACCAGTTAGTCACATGACTAACCTGCTTGGCAGCCTGGGTTTTTCTGAATTGTACAGTTTGAACTGAGAAAGTCTGTTTACTCCTGGACTAAGAAGATCTCTCCTGTCTGCTCCCATCTTTTTCTCACAAGCCTCTGAATCCACTGAAGACACATGAACCCCAAGAGAGATAAGTCTCCTACAGCGAACAAGGTTTAAGAAGAATACTGGGCCCCAATGAAGAGCAAGATCTACCTACAATCAAGGACTCTCAAGTGAGCTCGAAGAACCATAACAAAAACTCTTCAGATATTGCCTCAAACTTTTCCACTTTATTTTTCTTCTGCTCTTTTCTGTTTCTATTTGCATGTGTTTGTCGTGTATCTGTAGGCGTCAACTGACCGAGTTTAAGTTCAAGTTTAATAAATTTCAACTTTTCTTCTTTAAACCTAACAAAACCTGTTTGTGCTGGTTTCTTTGCCTTATAGTTGGAAAGCTGTGAACAAGGGGAGCTAAAAACATGACGTGCTTAAAATTAAATCCTGTTATGGTAAGACCACATGAAGGCTGAGAGGGAACCCTGGACGTTGTTCTCACCGGGTCGCAACAGTTAAAGTCACGATATAAATGCAAGCTGTTGTTATTACTCCACAGTGCTGATTGGTTGGATGGTGTGGAATTTGGAGGGGAACTTGCAGGAGGAGGTGTTCCCTTGCACCTGCTGCTCTTGTCTTTCTGGGTAGTGGAGATTGAGACAGGAATATGTATCAGGATAGCATGGTGACTCTCTGCTCTTCTTTGAATAGTAACATGGGAATTTTAACATTCACTTAACAGAGAGACAGTGCCTCAATGTAATGTCTCATTGAAACACGGCACCTCTGACACTGCAGCCTACCCTCAACGCATCATATTAATGGCAACAATTAGAAAGTAACAAAATATAATTATAATGATGAGCATGTCCAAGACTAGATATATAATATAGAAATATAAGATAGTCACTAATAACTCCAATAAAGAATTCAGGAGAAACTTCTTTACCCAGAGAGTGGTTAGAATATGGAACTCGCTACCATATGGAGTAGTTGAGGCGAACAACATAGATGCATTTAAGGGAAAGGTAAATAAACGCATGAGGGAGAAAGGAATAGAACAGTGGTTGTCAAATCATTTTTAGTAGAAGGATCCCTTTTCAAATCGATTAGTAATCACAGAGCACCCCACCACTCCCCCCCCCACCCCCCGCCAACTAAATAATAATATAAAATACTCATATTCTGGAAGTGCTGCATGGAAAGAGCGTTTTAATAATGGTTTTAAGAAAAAAGGTATTAACATAAAGTTATGAGTGAGATGGGTGTGCCTGCTTCTCACTACCGAGCCTGTCCATCCTTAGCAGGAGCAGGGAGGGAGCATGAGCCCAGGGAGAGCAGAGCACGGAGAGAACAGGAGCATGGAGAAAGCAGGAGCACAGAGTGAACAGGAGCAAGGGGAGAGCAGCAGCATGGATGGAACAGGAAGAGGGAGGGAGCAGGAACAGTGAGAGAGCAGCAGCTTTGTGGTGGGGAGGGGAGCAGAACACACCTCTGCCCACTGCTGCTCACTCACTTACTCTTGACCATGGCGCCCTGGGCAGTCACCCATGTCGCCCACCTATGGGCCAGCCCTCCGTCACGGATCCACTGAAAGGTGTCTGTAGACCCCCAGGGGTCCACGGACCCCAGTTTGAGAACCATTGGAACAGAAGCATATGCAGATAGGATGAGTTAAAGAAGGGTGCAAAGAACCTTGTTTGGGGCATTAACACCAGCATAGATCCGTTAGGCTGACTATTCCAATTTCCACATAATTCAGTGTAATAATTAAGCTTTACTGTAATGCCCTTTAATTCAAAGAAACAAAAATCATTCAGTTTTACCAGTCAAAACGTCCCCACATTATTCATCTTATATTTATAGCCTCTAGTTTTGGACAGTCCCATAATTATAATTGTGTCCTGTTCCTTTCTAAATCTCTCATTATCTCAAGCATCACTCCAGCTGCTCTTGTCCTGACCTTCATCGTTCCTGAGCCTGACTCCGTCACGCAAGATCTAGGAAATTTGTCTGAAAGAAATGAAAATATATCCAGGTTTTACCAGAATCATAGAACCATAGAAAAGTTACAGCACAGAAGGAGACCATTCAGCCCATCAAGAACAACCCAACCCAAGCAACAACAACAAACAAAACACAATTGGGAAAACCAGGCTGGGAAAATCAAAGTGGTAATTTATTGTTCATCTCAGACAACCAAGCAAAAAATGATTCTTTTCTTCAGCAAGATATAGAGGGAGAGAGATTGAAATATGTGATACAGCATCTTCCTTTCATAGGTACAAAATAACAGCTGAAGTGCTGATACAGAGCTGAGGGAGACTTGCAGTGCATAATGCATGATTGCAAATCTCTGACAGAGCTGGTGTGAAATATGATAAATATGTAATGTCTGCCCTCTTCAGAGGGAGTGGGCTCCATTTTACCTTTCCCTGACAGGCTTCTCTGACCAAATGCAGTGAATAATATGAAATTTGCACGGCTGAACATTGGGCTTCACGCACAACTCATTCTTCTATTTGCCCCAAAAGCCAATTCCTTAGGGTTGCTCCAGAGACTGCTAAGGCCACATGTTCCTTTGTCAATAAAGTTTCCTCTGCCGTTCTCCAAACCCTGGCTTTTGTGCTACTCAAGATTTTCATTGCTCCACCATTGGCGGCTTTACGTTCGGTTATCTGGACCCTAAGCTCCGGAATTCCCTCCCTAAACCTCTCCGCCCTCTACCTCTCTCTTCTGCTTTAAGATGCTCTTGTTCATTTTATTTATAACAATTTTATTGTGTTTATTTAACTTCCAATTTTAGTGCAGTAAATAAATAATATGAGGCATTGCAGAGCTGCTCACACCCATCGAATGCATGTTTTGTGTCATGTGAGGACTCCAGGACTCTGCCCATGTCCTGGACAACTACATGCGCAGAAAGTGTCGCCAAATGTAAAAACTTGAGAGCCAAATCTTGAAACGAGAAGCAGCTGGAGTCACTGAGGTGCATTTGCGAGGATGAGAAGTACGTGGATAGCATATTTCAGGAGCTTAAGAGGTCACCCCACAGCTTAAGAGACTGCGGGCAGAGAGGGACTGGGTGGCTGCCAGACAGACAAGAAGGACAGGGAAGGTAGGGCATCTCACTTTCTACGTACCGATGGGAGACAGGGTTCCTCTGGAGAGTGCAGTGAGAGTCATGATCAGAGCACCATTGATGGCTCAGCTGTGCAGGAAAGCAGGAGAAAAGACAGAAGAGTAATAGTGGTAGGGGATATTATAGTTTGGGGAACAGATGTTTCTGTGGTCGCAGATGTGATTCCAGGATGGTATGTTGCCTCCCTGGTGCAAGGGTCATGGATATCGCCGAGCGACTACAGAGCATTCTGGAGGGCAAGGGTGCATTGCCAGAGGTCGTGGCCCACATTTGTTCCAATGATGCAGGAAAAAAGAGGGATGAGGTCCTGAGGCTGAGTTTAGGGAGTTAGAAAAGCGATTAGCAAGCAGGACCTCAAAGGTAGTAATCTCCGGATTATTCCCAAGGCCACGTGTTAGTGAGTATAGAAATAGGAGAATATGGTTGGAAAGATGGTGCAGGAGGGAGGGTTCAGATTTATGGGGCATTGGGACTGGTTCTGGGGAAGGACGTACACCTGAACAAGACCAGGACGAATATCCTTGCAGGAAGGTTTGCTAGTGCTGTTGGGAATAGTTTAAACTAGATTGGCAGGGGGATAGGAACCTGATAGGACAAATTCAGGGCAGGGAACAGGAGGCAGAAAATTAGCGAGTGACTCTGAAAGACAGAAGAAGCAAAGGTTAAAAAGTGTGCAGCACAGGAATTTGGCAGTGTTAAAATGTATTTATTTAAATGCAAGGAGTATAGCAAATAAAGCCGATGAGCTGAGGACACAGATAGACACATGGCAGCATGATATCATTGCTATAACAGAAACATGGCTTAAAGAGGGGCAAAAATGGCAGCTCAACATCCCTGTAGAGTTTTCAGGCAGGATAGAGAGGGGGGTAAAAAGGAGGGAATGTAGCATTATTGGTTAAATAATCAATTACAGCTGTGAGGAGGGATGATATGCTAAATGAATCATCAAATGAGGCCTTTTGGGTTGAGCTCAGAAATAAAAAGGGGCAGCCACACTACTAGGAGTGTATTATAGACCCCCAAATAATGAGAGGGAGATAGAAGAACAAATATGTAGGCATATTTCTGAGTGCAAAAACAATATGGCAATAATAGTGGGGATTTCAACTACCCTAATATCAACTGGGATAGTGTGAAGGGCAGAGGGGGCACATAATTCTTGAACTGCATTCAAGAGAACTTTTTTAGCCATCACATAAGAAGCTCAACGAGAGGGGGCATAATTCTAGATTTTGTTTTAGGAAATGAAGCTGGGTAAGTGGATGAAGTAGCAGTTGGTGACCATTTTGGAGATAGTGACCATAATACAGTTAGATTTAGCATTATTATGGAAAAGGACAAGGAGAGAACAGGAGTAAAAGTTTTAAGTTGGTGGAAGGCAAATTTTACGAAGCTGAGAGGTGATCTTGTGAAAGTAGACTGGATACAGCTACTTGAAGGAAAATCAGTGGCAAACCAGTGGGAGGCATTCAAAAGTGAGATTTTACGGGCACAGTGTAGACATGTCCCCATAAAGAAAAAGGGTGGTGCTTCCAAATCTAGAGCCGCCTGGTTATCTATAAGCATACAGAGTAAGATAAAGCAGAAAAAGAAAGCTAATGATGGTCACAAAAAACTTAATACTTTAGGAAGCCGAGAGGAGTATAGAGAATGCAAGGGTGAAGTAAAAACGGAAATTAGGAAAGCAAAGAGAGGACATGAAAAATTATTGGCAGGTAAAATCAAGGAAAACCCAAAGATGTTTTATCAGTACATTAAGAGCAAGAGGATAACTAAGGAAAGGGATGTACAAGGTAACTTATGCGTGGATGCAGAAGGTGTGGGCAGGGTTCTTAATGAGTATTTTGTCTCTGTCTTCACAAAGGAGAGGGATGATGCAGACATTGTAGTTAAAGAGGAAGAGTGTGAAATATTAGATATGATAAGCATAATGAGAGAGGAAGTACGAGAGGGTCTGACATCCTTGAAAGTGGATAAATCACCAGGGCCAGATGGATTGTATCCCAGGTTGTTAAAGGAAGCCAGTGAGGAAATAGTGGATGCTCTGAGGATCATCTTCAAATCCTCACTAGTTACAGACAAGGTACCAGACAATTGGAGGTCTGCAAATGTTGTACCATTATTTAAAAAGGGTGCGAGGGACAGACTAAATAATTATAGGCCAGTCAGTCTGAGCTTAGTTGTGGACAAATTCACAGAATCATTACAGTGCAGAAGGAGGCTATTCAGCCCATCATGCCTGCACTGGCTCTCAGAAAGAGCAACTCCCTCAGTTCCATTCCCCTGCCTTCTCCCCGTAACCATGCACATTCTTCCTTTTCATAAAACAGTCTAATTTCCTTTTGAATGCTTCAGTTGAACCTGTCTCCATCATACTCTCGGGCAGCGCATTCCAGATCTTAACCACTCACTGCGTGAAAAAGATTTTCCTCATGAAACTTTTGCTTCTCTTACCAAATACTTTAAATCTGTGCCATCTTGTTCTCGATCCTTTCACGAGTGGGAACAGTTTCTCTCTATCTACTCTGTCCAGACCCCTCATTATTTTGAATACCTCTATCAAATCACCTCTCAGTTTTCTCTTCTCCAAGGAAAACAGTACTAACTTCCCCAATCTATCTTCAAAACTGAAATTCTTCATCCCTGGAACAATTCTCATGAATCTTTTCTGTACTCTCTCCAATGCCCTCACGTTTTCCCTAAAGTGTAGCGCCTTGAACTGGACGCAATACTCCAGCTGAGGCCGAACTAGTGTCTTATACAAGTTCAACATAACTTCCTTGCTCTTGTACTCTATGCCCCTATTAATAAAGCCCAGGATACTGTATGCTTTATTAACCACTCTCTCAATCTGTCCTACCACCTTCAATGACTTATGCACATATACACCTAGGTCCCTTTGCTCCTGCACCCCCTTTAGAATTGTGACCTTTATTTTATATTATCTCTCCATGTTCTTCCTACCAAAATGAATCACCTCACATTTCTCTGCATTGAACTTCATCTGCCACCTGTCTGCCCACTCCACCAACTTGTCTATGTCCTTTTGGAGTTCTAAACTATCCTCCTCACAGTTCACAATGCTTCCAAGTTTTGTATCATCTGTAAACTTTGAAATTGTGCCCTGTACACCAAGGTCTAGGTCATTAATATATATCAGGAAAAGCAAGGGTCCCAACACTGACCCCTGGGAAACTCCACTACAAACCTTCCTCCAGCCCGAAAAACATCCATTAACCACTATTCTTTGTTTCCTGTAACTCAGCCAATTCCATATTCATGTTGCTACCGTCCCTTTTATTCCATGAGTTATAACTTTGCTCACAAATCTGTTGTGTGGCACTGTATGAAACGCCTTTTGAAAGTCCATATACACCATAACAACAGCATTGCCGTCATCAACCCTCTCTGTTACCTCCTCAAAAAACTCCAGCAAGTTAGTTAAACATGATTTTCCCTTAAGAAATCCATGCTGGCTTTCCTTAATTAACTCGCATTTGTCCATGTGACTTTTGACTTTGTTCCGAATTATTTTTTCTAGATGTTTTCCCACCAACAAAGTTAAACTGACTGGCCTGTAGTTGCTGGGCTTATCTTTACACCTTTTTTGAACAAGGGTATAATGTTTGCAATTCTCTAGTTCTCTGGCACCACCCCTGAGTCTAAGGAAGATTATGGCCAGTGCCTCTGCAATTTCTACCCTCACTTCCCTCAGTATCCTTGGGTGCATCTCATCTGGTCCTGGTGTTTTATCCACTTTAAGTACAGACAACCTATCTAATACTTCCTCTTTATCAATTCTTTAAACCCCTCTAGTGTCTGACTTACCTCCTCTTTCAACATTGCCTGTGTTGCATCTTCTTCCTTGGTAAAGACAGATGCAAAGTATTCATTTAATACCTCAGCTATGCCCTCTGCCTCCATGTGTAAATCCCCTTTCTGGTCCCTAATTGGCCCCATTCCTCCTTTTACCACCTTTTTACTATTTTTATGCCTATAGAAAACTTTGGGATTTCCTTTAATGCCAGCTGCCAATCTCTTTTCATGCTCTCTTTTTGCTTCTCTTATTTGCTTTTTCACTTCCTCTCTGAACTTTCTATATTCAGCCTGATTCTCAAAAGTATTTTCCACCTGGCATCTGTCTTAAGCACACTTTTTCTTCTTTATCTTAATCTCTACCCCTTTTGTCAACCAGGGAGCTCTGGATTTGTTTGCCCTACTTTTCCCCTTTGCGGGAACATACCTTGACTGTGCCCGAACTATTGTTTCTTTGTAGGTTCATCTACTGGTTTTTCTGCCAGCTTTTGGCTCCAATTTAGTCGCCCCAGCTCTGTTCTTACCCCATTGAAGTTAGCCTTCCCCCAGTTAATTATTCGTACCCTGGATTGCTGTTTCTCCTTTTCCATAGTTAGCTTAAACCTTGTGATAAAATGATCATTATCCCCTAAATGCTCTCCTACTGATACTTGATCCACTTGAACCACCTTATTCCCAAGGTCACCAGGTCTAGCAGTGCCTCCATTCTCATTGGACTACAAACATACTGTTGTCGACAATTTTCCTGAACACACTCTAGGAACTCTTGCCCTTCACTGCCCTTTACACTACTATTATCCCAGTCTATGTTGGATAATTAAAGTCCCCCTTTATAACTACCCTATAATTTTTGCACCTTTCTGTAATTTCCTTGCAAATTTGTTCCTCCATGTCCTTCCCACTAGCTGGTGGCCTATTGACAACACCGAGCAATGTAACTGCACCTTTTTTGTTCCTTAGCTCTAGCCAAATTGATTCTGTCCTCGACCCCTCTGTACATACTTTATCTCCAGCATTGCAATGCTCTCCTTTATTTTTTTATTTATTTAGAGATACAGCACTGAAACAGGCCCTGCGGCCCACCGAGTCCGTGCCGACCATTAACCACCCATTTATACTAATCCTACACTAATCCCATATTCCTACCACATCCCCACCTGTCCCTATATTCCCCTACCACCTACCTATACTTGGGGTAATTTATAATGGCCAATTGACCTATCAACCTGCAAGTCTTTTGGTGGTGGGAGGAAACCGGAGTACCCGGCGAAAACCCACGCAGACACAGGGAGAACTTGCAAACTGCACACAGGCAGTACCCAGAATTGAACCCGGGTCACTGGAGCTGTGAGGCTGCGGTGCTAACCATTACGCCACTGTGCCGCCACCCCTCTCCCTTTTTTCCCTTTCATAGCTTTCCTGAACACCTTGTATCCAGGAATATTTAACGCCCAGTCCTGCCCTTCTTTGAGCCAGGTCTCTGTTATAGCCACAACATCATGTTTCAACATGGCAATCTGCACCTGTACCTCACCAGTCTTATTAACCACACTCCATGTATTCACATGCATGCACATTAACCCTGATTCAGACTTTATTACTTTGTCCCTTACTCTGACCCCACCTAATAACTTACTAATCCCTACTCTAGTGCTATTTATCTCCCCCAGTATTCTGTTCACCTTGGTATTCCTCTCTGATACTTGCTCCTGGTTCCCATATCCCTGACAAGTTACCAGTTTTGCTTCCCTCCAATCTGAGCTCCCTCTCAGGTTCTCATCCCCTGACAAATTTAGTTTAAACCCTCCCCAACAGCGCCAGCAAATCTCCCTGGATATTTGTCCCAGTCCTGCTAAGATGCAACCCGTCCATCTTCTACAGGTCCCACTGGTCCCAGAGCCAGTCCCAATGTCTCAGAAATCTGATGCCCTCCCTCCTACACCAGTTCTCCAGCCACGTGTTCAATCGCTCAATACTCCTATTCCTATGCTCACTCACACATAGGACTGGGAGTGATCCTGAGATTACTGCTTTTGAGGTCCTGCCTTTTAATCTCCTTCCTAAAATCTGCTTTCAGGACCTCATCCCCCTTCTTATCTGTGTCATTGGTACCAATGTGGACCACGACATCTGCCTGTTCACCCTCCCCCAGAAGAATGTCCTGCTGCCGCTCTGTGACATCCTTGACCCTGGCACCACGGAGGCAACACCATCCTAGTGTCATGTTTACTGCTGCAGAAATGCCCGTCTGTTCCCCTAACTGATGAATCCCCTATCACTACTGCTCTTCCAGTCTTCTTCCTCCCTTCCTGTGCATCTGAGCCACCTGTAGTGCCACATACCTGGCTCTGACTGCACTCCTCTGAGGAACTTATTAGCGAGAGACAGCATGGTTTTGTGAAGGGGAGGTCGTGTCTTACTAATTTGATTGAGTTTTTTGAGGAAGTGACGAAGATGATTGATGGAGGAAGGGCAGTGGATGTTATCTATATGGACTTTAGTAAAGCCTTTGACAAGGTCCCACACGGCAGACTGGTACAAAAGGTGAAGTCACACGGGATCAGAGGTGAGCTGGCAAGATGGATACAGAACTGGCTCGGTCATAGAAGACAGAGGGTATCAGTGGATGGGTGTTTTTCTGAATGGAGGGATGTGACTAGTGGTGTTCCGCAGGGATCAGTGCTGGGTCCTTTGCTATTTGTAGTATATATAAATGATTTGGATGAAAATGTAGCTGGTCTGATTAGTAAGTTTGCGGACGACACAAAGGTTGGTGGAGTTGCGGATAATGATGAGAATTGTCAAAGAATACAGCAGAATATAGTTCGGTTGGAGACTTGGGCGGAGAAATGGCAGATGGAGTTTAATCCGGACAAATGTGAGGTAATGCATTTTGGAAGGTCTAATGCAGGTGGGAGGTATACAGTAAATGGCAGAACCCTTAGGAGTATTGACAGGCAGAGAGATCCGGGCGTACAGGTCCACAGGTCACTGAAAGTGGCAACGCAAGTGGATAAGGTAGTCAAGAAGGCATACGGCATGCTTGCCTTCATCGGTCGGGGCATAGAGTATAAAAATTGGCAAGTCATGTTGCAGCTGTACAGAACCTTAGTTAGGCCACACTTAGAATATTGCGTGCAATTCTGGTCGCCACACTACCAGAAGGATGTGGAGGCTTTGGAGAGGGTACAGAGGAGGTTTACCAGGATGTTGCCTGGTCTGGAGGGCATTAGCTATGAGGAGAGGTTGCAAAAACTCGGATTGTTTTCACTGGAACGACGGAGGTGGAGGGGCGACATGATAGAGGTTTACAAAGTTATGAGCGGCATGGACAGAGTGGATAGTCAGAAGCTTTTTCCCAGGGTGGAAGAGTCAGTTACTAGGGGACATAGGTGTAAGGTGAGAGGGGCAAAGTTTAGAGGGGATGTGCGAGGCAAGTCTTTTACACAGAGGGTGGTGAGTGCCTGGAACTTGCTGCCAGGAGAGGTGGTGGAAGCAGATACGATAGCGACGTTTAAGAGACATCTTGACAAATACATGAATAGGAAGGGAATAGAGGGATATGGGCCCCGGAAGTGCAGAAGTTGTTAGTTTCGGCAGGCGTCAAGATCGGCGCAGGCTTGGAGGGCCGAATATCCTGTTCCTGTGCTGTACTGTTCTTTGTTCTTTGAACCATCACCCTCACCAGTATCCAAAATGGAAAACGTATCAGCAAGTGAGATCATATCAGGGGACTCCTGCACTTGGTTCTCTTATACTTCCTGGCAGTCATCCATTCCCTATCTGCCTGCCTGCTCTTAACCTGCGGTGTGACCACCTCCCAAATGTGCTATCCACATAGTCCTCCAACTCACGGATGCACAACAGCGACTCCAGCTGCCGCTCGACTTCCGAAACCCGGAGCTCAAGCTTCTGCAGCCAGTGACATTTCCTGCAGATGTGTTTGTCGAGGACACATGCTGTGCCCATGACTTCCCACATGTCACAGGCTGTACATTCCACTTGGCAGAGCTGCCCTGCCATACCTTAACTTTACAGACTATTTATTATAAATATTTATTTATTATACACTTACCAGGTACTCACCAACCAGCTCTTTCCACTGCACTGAAGCAAGAACCAAATACTGGAGGGTTAGAAAAGCAGAAAAAAAAAGTAGAAAAATGGAGCACCTCCTCCCCTCTTCACCAAACTTGCTGCTCACCAAACTCAAATCTTCACACTCAGCTTTCAATCTGCACTCTGTTTGCAGGCTGCACCCAAACCTCTGTATTCATACCTTTTGAAGCTGAAACTGCAGCAACCAGATTTGACTGGTCACCTACATAACTAATCAGCTACTCTGCAGTAGAGCCTGTTAATCCCTGCCTAAGACTGTAAGAAACTTACTTTACTTTCTTAACCCTATTTTATCTAAAGGGTAAATCCCAGTTAAATGCTAACTGCAGACCAGGCTTTTATAAAGATAACAACACTTAAAATCCCTACTCACCAAACTTAACAAATCTCCACACTCAGCTTGCAGTCTGCACACCATTTATTATTTATAGAATCAATTCTGAGGGATAGGATAATCAGGGATAGTCGGCATGGATTTGTTAAAGGAAGGTCGTGTCTTACTAATGTAATTGAATTTTTTGAGGAAGTAACAAGATGAATTGATGAGGGTAGTGCAGTGGATGTTTTTTACATAGATTTTAGTAAGGCATTTGACAAGGTACCACATGGCAGACTGGTCAGAAAAGTGAAAGCCCATGGGATTCAGGGGAATGTAGTGAATTGGATCCAAAATTGGCTCAGTGACAGGAAACCAAGGGTAATGGTCAACTGATGTTTTTGCAAATGGAAGGCGGTTTCCAGTGGTATTCCACAGGGCTCAGTGTTGGGTCCCTTGCTGTTTGTGGTATAGGTTAATAAGAACACAAGAAATAGGAGCAGGAGTAGGACATTTGGCCAGTCAAGCCTGCCCCGCCATTCAATAAGATCATGGCTGATCTGCCCCAGACCTCAACTCCTCTTTTGTGCCAGCACCTCATAGCCCTCAACTCCCCGATATTTCAAAAATCTATCTACCTCCTCTTTAAATACTTTCACTGAACTAGCCTCCGCAACTCTCTGGGGTAGAGAATTCCAGACATTCACAACCCTCTGAGAGAAGAAATTCCTTCGTATCTTAGTTTTAAATGAGTGTCCCCTTATTCTGTAACTATGTCCCCTAGTTGGAGATTCCCCCACTAGTGGAAACATCTTCTCAACATCTACCCTGTCAAGCCCCCTCAGAATCTTGTATGTTTCAATAAGATCACCCCTAATTCTTCTAAACTCTAATGAATAAAGGCCTAACCTGTTTAGCAGTTCTTGATAAGTCAACCCCTTCATCCCAGGAATCACCCTAGTGAATCTCTTTTGAACTGCCTCCAATGCCAGTATATCCTTTCTTAAATACGGGGACCAAAACTGTACACAGTACTCCAGGTGCAGCCTCACCAACACCCTGTACAGTTGTAACAAGACTTCCCTATTTTTAAACTCCAACCCTCTAGTAATAAAGGCCAAAATTCCATTTGCTTCTTAATTACTTGCTGTACCTGCATGCTAACATTTTGTGTTTCTTGCACAAGAACACTCAGATCCCTCTGTGCTGCACTTTTTTGGAGTCTCTCTCCGTTTAAATAATAGTCTGCCTTTTGATATTTCCTACCAAAGTGCATGACTTCACATTTTCCTACATCAAACTCAGTCTGCCAAGTTTTTGCCCACTCACTCAATCTATGCATATCCCCTTGCAGATTCCTTATGTCCTCATCACAACATGCCCTCCCACCTATTTTTGTATTGTCAGCAAACTTGGATATATTACACTCTGCCCCCTTCTCTAAGTCATTAATATAGATAGTAAATAATTGAGACCCTAGGACTGATCCTTGTGGCACTCCACTAGTTACGTCTTTCCAACCTGAAAAAGACCCATTAATCCCGACCCTCTGATTTAGATTTGAATGTGGGAGGCATGACTGGGAAATTTGCATATTACACAAAAATTGGCCGTGTAGTTGATAGTGAAGAGGATAACTGTAGACTCCAGAATGATACCAATGGTTTGGTTGAGTGGGCAGAAAAGTAGCAAATGAAATTCAATCCAGAGAAATGTGAGGTGATGCATTTGGGGAGGGCAAACAAAGCGAGGGAATACACAATAAATGGGAGGATATTGAGAGGGGTAGAGGAAGTGAGAGACCTTGGAGTGCATGTCCACAGGTCCCTGAAGGTGGCAGGACAGGTAGATAGAGTGGTGAAGGAGGCATATGGAATGCTTTCCTTTATTGGCTGAGGTATAGAATACAAAAGCAGGGATGTAATGCTGGAATTGTATAAAATGCTGGTTAGGTCACAGCTGGGATATTGTGCACAGTTCTGGTCACCACATGATAGGAAGGACATAATTGCTGTGGAGAAAATACAGAGGAGATTTACAAGAATGTTGCCAGGGCTTGAAAGTTGCAGCTATGAGGAAAGATTGGATAGGCTCGGGTTGTTTTCCTTAGAACAGAGGAGGCTGAGGGGTGACTTAATTGAGGTGTACAAAATTATGAGGGGCCTAGATAGAGTAGACAGGAAGGACCTGTTTCCCCTAGCGGAGAGGTCAATTTCCGGGGCCACAGATTTGAAGTGATTGGTAGAAGGATTAGAGGGGACATGAGGGAAATCTTTTTCACCCACAGGGTGGTGGGTGTCTGGAAATCACTGCCAGGAATGGTGGTGGAGGCAGAAATCCTCAACTCTTTTAAAAGGTACCTGGACATGAACCTGAAGTGCTGTAACTTGCAAGACTACGGACTAGGTGCTGGAAGGTGGGATTAGATTGGGCAGCTAGTTTTTTCAGATGGTGCAGGTACGATGGTTTGACTGGCCTCTTTCTGTGCCATAACTTTTCTATGGTTCTTCGACAACCTACCTTTTTGACTTTGCTTTTGATCATCTGTACTAATATCTCCTTATGTGGCTCCATGTCAAATTTTATCTGCTTACTGCCTGTGAAGCATCTTGGGACATTTTATTTCATTAAAAATGTCAGTTGTTCTTTTTCTTTCCTTTGTGTGTTAGATTTGCTGAAAAAGTAGATCAGAAGATAAAAAGATAGGTATGGACAAGGGAGGCTGATCATCCCTTCTTAGCTCATCCAACTAGAGGGAAGAATGTTGGCCAAGGCACTCTGGACTGAAGTTTCTTATCCTGCCACGGGGAGCGACAGGCGAGTGCACAAAATGGTGGCGGTTCCGTCTGTGACGTCAATGGCGGCTGTCCCTCCAAAACAGTTGGTGGGGGTGGCAATGGCGTGCTGTTCATGGCATTACCTGATACTCGAGCAGGTGCTGGTGCCATCTTTAAAAGGCTGCCAACCCTGCATTTGTACTAGTGTGTTTTCGTCAATATCTCCCTGAGGCTTCACTTCTGTGCCGTTCTCTGCAAGCAGTCCCCTGGGCTCCCCCCCCTCCACCCACCCACTTCACAGACAAACCACTTGCAGAGTTCTCCCACTCATCCACTTCCCATAGGTGACACCAATAAAGTAACTTACCCTCTCGAAGCACCGAGGACTCTCGCCTCGGTGGCGCCAGCTTTTTGAAGATGCGAAACTGAAGGCACGTGATTGCCACACATCCAACACAAGATTACGAATGCCTGGTATGATCGCAATGAATGACATTCAAAGTATGCTAAATAGAATTTAACAGATGTAAATGATCATGTCGACATGTCGGGGTGGAAGTGCCGCACTTCGCCTCTGACAGAATCGGGAAATGGCATTACGGTGTCGGGTTCCATGGCGGACGTCTTCACGCGGATTCTCTGGCCCCCCCCCCCCCACCCCCCACGCCTGAAATCCTGTCTTCCAAAGGACCATAAGATCCAGCCCGGAGAATGCCTTCCTTTCCTCAAAGGTACCGTGGGATCTTCTACGTCCAACCAAATAGGTTTCACACCTCACCTGAATGGCTGCACTGCCAACAGTAGCGATCCACCTGCATCCCCACTGAAGTGTCAGCCTGGATTATGTTCTCAAGTATTGGAGTTTGGGCTTGAAGACAGATCCTTCCGCCACAGAGGTGCGAGCACTACCAAACTAGCTGATGCTCTCATATTGGGAATATGGGAACTGTTCAGCAGATAGCGCTGCAGGCACAGCAAGAATGCAAGCAAGGAAATATAAGATGGGGGGGGGGGGGGTGGGGGGGGGGGGGGCGTTGGTGGTGGAGGGAACACTGAAAATCTATGGATTCGACATCCTAATGTAAGTGCTGGGATATTCCGGCTGAGATGTTCTACCTCTGGATCCAGTCTGACATTTTAGGGCTCCTTCATGGGCATTTCATTGGTGGGTATCTATACCCATCAGAACATATCTTGGGTGCCTGTCAGAAGGAGGGCAAACAGGAAATGTCTCACTGCCTAGTCACCTGCTGCCCCACTCCTCCCCCCACCCCCACCCCAGTACCAATGGCCCAGAAGAGGGCAAAGGCCATTATGCCTATGCATCTCTCCGGAAGAACCATTCGCCAGCTCCCCTGCCTGTTCCCAATACAGCCCTCACGCCGTACAGTGGGCATGTTTGTGCAGATGTGATTTGTCTGCTGTATGCAATGCACATTAACACCAATTAATAGAAGTTCCTCAAAGATGGTACCCTGCCCAAAGTCAATGGAGTTTTAAGTTGGTATGTTTGGAATTGCATGAAATTGTCTGCGCATTTAAGACTGAACAGGCTGGGGCTCTTTTCTCTAGAAAAGAGAAGGCTGAGAGATGACATGATAGAGGTTGTTAAAGTTATGAAGGGGTTTGATAGGATTGAGATAAAGAAGAGGTTTTCACTTGTGAGGAGCCATAAATATAAGATTGTCACTAATAAATGCATAAGAGAATTCGGGAGAAACATCTTTAGCCAGAGAGTGTTGGGAATGTGGAACTTGCTAACACAGGGAGCACTTGGAGTGAATAGCATGGAAGCATTTAAGGGAAAGCCAGATAAACACATAAGGGAGAACGGAATAGAAGGTGATAGGGTTAGATGAAGTAAGGCAAGAGAAGGTCCCTGTGGTGCATAAACTCCAACATGGTTCACTAATGTCTTTTGGGGAGGAAATCTGCCAACCTTACCCGGTCTGGCCTACACATGACTCCTGATCCACAGTTATGTGGTTGACTCTTAACTGCCTTCTGAAATGGCCAAGCAAGCTACTCAGTTGTATCAAATAGTTACAGAAAGAAGCGCTGTGGGTGTACCTATACCACATGGCCTGCTGCAGCTCAAGAAAGTGGCTGACCACCACCTTCTCAAGGGCAATTAGGGGTGGGCAATAAATGCTGGCCTAGACAACAATGCTCACATCCCAAAAATGAATAAAATAGGTCAGTTGGGCCAAATGACCTGTTTCTGTGCTGTAGATTCAATGTAAGTCTATGCTCTATCTTTATAAGCAGTGCCTTTGTAATTGACATCTATGGTAATTGTCATGCAGGCCCCCAGCTGTCAAGAATGAGGCATATTAATTTCGCCACATGAACACTGATTTTAAGCTGCTACTGGAGTAAAGAAAGAACTTGCTTTAAAAAAAAACCCACCAGCCCGTTGACTGGAAAGACATTTGCATATTCACAGACAGTGTTTAAAAGGGACAAAAGACCATTCCCTGACACATTCAATCCACACTGGACTTTTGATTACCAGACGTTGAAGGTGGAGGAACTAGCATTCCAAGTTGATTGCTTAGATGGCTGACGTGGGCACACCAGCTCGTCACGTGACTAACCTGCTGGGCCACCTGAATTTTTTGAATTTGAACTTGCCACAGAATTTTGAACTGGCAGAAAGCTCCTGGCTCCTGGATTGAGAACATCTCTCTCCTGTCTGCTCTCATCTTTTTCTTACTGGCTTTGGAATCCATTGAAGACACATGAACCCTAAGAGAGATAAGTCTCCTACAGTGAACAAGGTTTAAGAAGAATACTGGGCCCCAACGAAAAGCAAGACTACCTACAATCAAGGACTCTGCAGCGAGCTCGAAGCACAGTAACAAAAACCCCTCTTCAGAGATTGCTGCACACCTCTCCACTATTTTTCTTCTCTTTTCTGTCTTTATTTGCATGTGCCTATCGTGTAGGCATGCTAGCGCGTGGACGTGGTGTGTATCTGTAGGTGTTAACCTAATTAGAGTTTAAGTTTTAATAAATTTCACTTTTCTTCTTTAAATCTAAGAAAGCCTGTTTGTGCTGATTTCTTTGACTTATAATTGGAAAGCGGTGAACAAGGATTCACCAAGGGGGAGCTAAAAACAGTGTGTTTAAAATTAAATCCTGTTACAGTAAGAGCAGGGGAAGTCTGAAAGGGACCCCTAGATACCTTTCTCAACTGGTCGTAACAGAATAGTAAATCCTTAGCGTCATTTTCCTGATGTAGGTGGAATAAATGAGGTTCGTGTAAGTGGTGGGGTCTGTACTCTTCAAAATATTTCTCTTTCATAAAGATATTTCTTCAAATGACACCTGGATTACCTGCTAATGCATTAGGAAGGGACCCAAACTCACATCTTGGTGAGATTATTATTGAGCGAGCTAAACCGATACCCATGTGCACAAACGATGGTCTCTTGACTGTCATGCACTGTATAATATGAGCTGCTATCATGATGTTATCAGCTCATTGATCCAAACAAGCACTAAAACCAATTTACTCAACAAAGAAAATCTTTGAATGTTGGAAACCAGAGAGAAAAAGAGAAAATAGAAATCTGTCAGCATCTGAAAAGGTTGTGGACAGTTAAACATGAGACCAATTTTAATGAAAGGCCTCATGAAACACAATAGCCTATCTTTCAACTGACTGACTTGAACATTTTCAGAAAGTTCCAGTTTTGCTTACTGAGTTGCATTTATATAATGCTTCTATTTTACAAAAATAGCTCAAGTGCTTCAAGGAAGTGTAAACAGACAAAATGGATGCTGAGATAAAGAAAGATATAGAATTGGAGGCACACTAAGATCCTGGTCAAAGATGTGGGTTTTGAGGAGGGGAGCAAGGTGGAACGTTTTAGGGAGAAAATTTCAGAGTTGAAGTTGTGGCCATGAGCGTTGGAGTGACACCAATGGTAGATACAAGAGGCCAGAGTTGGAGGAACCTAGAGTCTGGAGGGCTATAGAGCTGGAGGTGGTTACAGAGATAGGGAGAGGTCGAGGTGACAATGCTAACACAAAATGGATGAACTGAGGGTGATTTTTGTTTTGAAAGCCACGATTGAATCTGCCTCCACCACATTTGAGCATTTCATTCCAGATCCTAACCATTTGCTGCATAAAAAAGCTTTTCTTTATGCCATATTGGTGTTTTTTGCCAATCACCTAAAATCACTATCCTCTGGTTCTGCCAATGGAAACAGTTTTTTCCTATCTACTCTGTCCACACCCCTCGTGATTTTGAACAGCTCTATCAAATCTCCTCTTAATCTTCGCTTCTCTAAGGAGAATAACCCCAGCTTCTCCAATCTAACCACATCAATGAAATCCCTCATCCCTGGAACCATTCTCATAATCTTTTCTGCACCCTCTCTAAAGCCTTCATATCCTTCCTGAAGTGTGGTGCCCAGAATTGGATACAGGTGAGGTTGAACCAGTGTTTGATAAAGGGTCGCCATAACTTCCTTGCTTTTGTACTCCACTCCCTTATTTATAAAGCCCAGGAACGCATATACCTTATTAACTGCTTTTTCAACCTGCCCTGCCACCTTGAATGATTTGTGCACAGATACTCCGAGGTCTCACTGCTCCTGCATCCCCTTTAGAATTGTATCCTTTATTTTATATTGCCTCTCCTCATTCTTCCTACCAAAATGTATCATTTCACATTTCTAGCAGAAGCTGAGGTACGGCTGTTCTCAGATGTAGAGATGAAGAAATCCATGAAGTCCATGCACTTGAAATTAATTGTGAGCAAAGGAGAAATGAGTTTGAGGAGTAAAATAAATAAGGCAGTGATTTTTGTACATGGCAATCTAGAAAAGTAGCGAGAGTTAACACAAACTCAAAAATGCTGACACCTCACAATATCGTTACACTACAAGTGCAGTGGTGCACAGGCACATCATAACATGGGTGTACCTACCCCACATGGACTACAGCGGTTCAAGAAGGCAGCTCACCATCACCTTCTCAAGGGCAATTAGGGATGGGAAATAAATGCTGGCCTGGCCAGTGATGCCCACATCCCATGAATGAATAAAAAAAAAATTTTAACTGTTATATAATTAATTGGCATATTTTGTGGAAGATTGCAGCAAAAATTACAAAGGTTTTTTTCCCGCCATTCCTTTACAGGCTATTGTTGATATATAATGCTATTCTTAATTACCCCTAAATCCAATTACTGGAGTGATACTATGCCTTTCTGGCACCAATGCACCAAGTCTCCTTAGACAGCACCTTCCAAACCCGAGACCTCTACCAACTAGAAGGTCAAGGACAGCAGATGCTTGGGAATACCACCACCTGCAAGCTCCCCTCCAAGCCACGCACCGTCCTGACTTGGAGCTATATCGCCATCACTTCACTGTCGCTGGGCCAAAATTCTGGAACTCCCTTCCTAACAGCATTGTGGGTGTACCTACCCCACATGGACTGCAACGGTTCAAGAAGGCAGCTCACCACCACCTTCTCAAGGGCAATTAGGGATGGGAAATAAATGCTGGCCTGGCCAGCGATGCCCACATCCCATGAACAAATAAAAAAAAAATTAGGGTTCAAATGCTGCTCCAGACAGTGGAGTGGAGACCAGAGCTCTGGCTTGGAATTCTGAGTTGCCATCCCAGGTGTGGGTGCAAGTGACCCCTCTCCCAGCCCATTCGTATGGATAGTGAGAGTTCAGAAACCTCTCCCACTGTATAGGAATAACTATCTTATCGGTTGGTTTAATGATGATTACTGTTGTGGGACGACCTTAAGAGTGGACCACCTTAAGAAGCTGTAAGTGAAGGTCACTTGAGGAAGTGATGTCGCATTACACATGTGCAGGGTGTTTTGTGTGTAGCCCAAGAGTGAGATATGTTTAGATGTGGCTCCTGCAGTAACTGTTTAAATATATATGTTCTAGTAAGTTATAATAAAAACCCATGTTTTCTTTGAATATTACTTGGAGTCCTGTGTGTCTAACAATAATTCATATATCAGAGCAACAAGTAATATTATGTAGTGGCAGTGGTGGGATATATTTTTCTGAAGGCTGCCAAATATTATATCTGGCAATTTTTGATTTTTTTCTGAAGAACACTCTAAGAGAGAACAAAGAACAGCAGGTTGCTTACCTGGAGTTGCTGAACATCTTAGAGAGCAGTTGGCAAAAGACCCCACATTAGTACAGCGAGCTAGGACCACAGACAGGACCCAGGAGGTGTTGCAACTCTGATTATAACAGGCAATTTGCCAAGGGATCAGAGATTTCAACTAGTCTGGCAGTGGGTCGAAACATTTGACAAGCAGTAGCTGAAGCCATTGCCATTTTAGTTTACTGAGCTGCTTTGGTGAGCCGAAGCCAAAAAGAGCAGGAAGAACCCAACAGCGCCACTGGAGGTACAGCACAAAGTTAAAGGTTGGTTGTGGCAGCTGCTGGTACTGTAAGCTGCAGCTCTCTTAACCAAAAAAAAACTCAGTTTAGAACAAAAAGCTCACAGTTAAAAAAAAACAAGCTGTGCAAACAGGAAGCAGCTGTGGTGTCTCACTCTTAAAGGGACAGGTCTGCAGAAAATGATTTATCTAAACAAGAAAAAAGAAGTGTGCCTGTGAAAACAAAAACCTGCAAAAAGTCCTATATTTATAAAAAGCAGGATCATGAAGACAATGGCTTTCAGATATCCAGTTATAAATTGGTAGGCATTGGACAAAGTGTCTGAATTCAAATTGTTTCGACAGTGAATGGAACTGTGCTTCCTGGATCAAGAAGTGACTGAACCAGGAGAAACAAGCTATCAAGATTCAAATCATACTGGGCAACAAGGGTCTGCAACAATCAATACATCAGGATGGTCAGCTGAGGATCAGAAGGATACTAGCATCTCTGGACATTCCTAGAGCAGCAACTCAGGTGAAGGCAAATTTCTAGCACATAGGCTTGAACTTCTCAAGGGCAATTAGGGATGGGAAATAAATGCTGGCCTAGCCAGCGATGCTCACATCCCACGAATGAATAAAAATAAGTTATGACCTACTGGCAAAGGCAAGATAAGTCCATTGACTAGTTTGTTCCTAACGGCACTGTGGGTGTACCAGGAGCATATGGATGAAGAATGCACTCATGCAAACAGTGAGCAAGCATTTCACACAGTTTGGATCAGTGCTATTACGCAATCTGAGGCATTCACCATGATTGGAATTATATGTCCACAGACGAGTGGCAAACAAAGCTCAGAGTGAAAATTGACACTGGAGCAGTGCAAATATTCTGCCCAGCTGTATTGTTACAACCGAGGTGGGAGGAGTGAACTGTCTTTTTCTAGTTCCACATGTCACAACGTATATATTTAAATGTTTACCCAGTTACCGATACAATCAATCATAGACTCTACCCTTTATCCCAGAATAAAATAGACCGAACAGGTTTCTTTAATAAACAACAAAATTATCAGTTTATTATAAAACAAGACATAACCAGTAGTTAAGTAAAGCATTAACTCACAGATTGAAATATGAAAGTTCCCTTTTACCTTAGCCCCTCACACACACACACACACACACACACACACACACACTGATTAACTGGAAAAAAATAGAGATTTTGGGCTGAATTTTACTGGCCCCTCGACTCGCGGGTCGTGGCGCAGGGGCCAGTAAAATTTTGCAGGGCGATCCCCGCCTCGACCCGCGACGCCAAGAAGGGAACGCCGCATATTACCGGCAGCAGGGGGACCTCGGTGCAGGCACCCTGCTGCCCGGTGGCGGGCCCTTCATTTGCATATTGAAATGAACCTAAATGAGATGCAAATAAACTTACCTGCAGGCGGCAGACGTCCCACGCCGATCTCACCCACTCCGAACGCAGCTCGCGTGCCTTCGGAACTCCACACAGCATTCCAAAGCAAGAACCTGGTGGGAGGGGGGGGGGGGGGGGAGGAATAGAATTTTCAGGTCGGGAAGGGTAGAGGAGAGGGGAAATCAATTTTTATTGAATGTGGGAATGGTGGGAAGGGATAACAGGCCAAATGTTAGTTGTTTGGGTGGTAAAGTTTGGCGAGGGAAAAAGGTGTGTGTTGGTCATTTCGGGCATTGAAATGACCATTTTGGAGGGGGGATGTGGTTGGGGAAGAGCCTCCATCACTAAACTTTTTATTTAATAACATTTCACAATGCTACAACTTTAAATATGAAAATTTTACAGAAGGGCTTAAAGCCCTTTAAAAATGGCACCGGCGCCTGTGTCATCGGGGGCGGCTGCTCCGTTTCCCTCTATTTAAATGAGCCGCCGCGCGTAATATCGCAGGGGCTCAGGCACAGCGCATCCGCACGGGAAGAACGCCGCCATTATACTGCGCCGAAGTGCAGCGCACTTGTTAAATTCAGCCCTTTCTTTTCAGAACTCTGTTACAAAAAAGGATTTTAAAAATTAAAAAGATTGCCCAAACACTTGCTAATTCTTGAAGAAAAAAAGAGAAGATATGGAAAGATGTCAGTTGTCCCTTTTTTGGTTTGGCGTGCCAAATACATGTAGACGGCTGTCACTGGGATCTTTCTCTAGAGCAATTCATTCAGGCAGCTTCGAGGATTTATCTGGCAGATTTTTCCAATGTCTGAGGAGAAATGCAGCAACCGGGATTTCAAGCAGGCCTTTCAGGATGAATGTAGCATCAATTTCTCTATTTCTTACACTCGCTTCAAGAGCTTCTCAAAGAGATGGAAAAACTGGCAGGCTTTTCAAAGAGATGGAACAGGCTTAGCTGGTGTTTTGTCCTTCAGGTTGATTTTTAAAAATCCAACTGACCGTCCAAAGTGACCCAAAAACAATCTCAAGAGTCAAGCCACCTGACCCCTACAAATCTTGACCTGTCACTTCTCTGTAAATATCTTCTCAGAGTCAAAAAACCCCTGCTGGGTAATTATCTGACAGGTGACTTCCAGTAAGGGCTGTTTACAAACCAAGTCCAAAAGACCTTACGATGACCTCTTTAAAAAAAAACACAAAGTCCTGCATCTATGGAATCCTTTTTTCAGTTTTAAAATACAAGTCCTCAAAATTTAACAAAAAATGGAAATACTTTCGTAATAATATACTAAAGGACATTTACTTACAAAATGAGAATCTATGGTACGACCCACCATGGGTAGGTTGACTGCCTGCAATGGTTCTCCAATCAAGTGCATTGAATGAAAACCTTACAGTACAGCTATGGGATCTCCAAATGTTTTATATTGTAAACACAACTGGACCAGCTGTGCAGGACTTCCAGTATGCTGAGATTTATGAATTGTCACAATATATGAAGTCAGTAATGCATCGAAGATGGTAGAAAATATCCAGGCCGAGTGTATTGGATTGGTCCATGTAAAGGACGATACAAAGGCATGGAGCCTTGACACGAAGATGCAATATAACCGGGAGTCTCTCCTTGGGCTTCAGCTTGTTGCAGCAAATACAAGGAGGCCAGAGGGGTGGCCAGTGATTGGTGAAGTTGCCAGTCACCATTGTTCTAAGCTGTCTAAGCAAGGGACGATGAAGACATCATATGATAGGTAAGCAGGACCAGAATTGGCTCAATTGTGAGTAGAACAGAAGTTCAGAGTTCTCAATCATGCGTCGGGAAATTGGTATCTTGCAGAAGTTGCGAGGATAGGCGACCAGCCCAGATCATATGAGGTCCAGGCACCCAATGGTGCAATTCTCAGAACGAACCAAAGTCAGCTCATAAAGCTGTATGGCAACTCTGTGGTTTCGCAGGTACATTCAAAGTAAAAGTCTGAAGATGAATGGAGAGCGGCTACGAACACAGAGGAAGAAAATGCCAATCAGAGTTCTGAATCATCAGAGGAGTCATTGAGATGAGCT
Organism: Heterodontus francisci; assembly: GCF_036365525.1. Taxonomy (NCBI): domain Eukaryota; kingdom Metazoa; phylum Chordata; class Chondrichthyes; order Heterodontiformes; family Heterodontidae; genus Heterodontus; species Heterodontus francisci. Next base: position 12,189,596 of record NC_090376.1, read on the forward strand.
CATCTCTGGGAAGAGGTTTACGATAACAAGATTGCGACGAATAAGGAAACCTCCTCTACGTTTCAGAGAGTGTTAAATTTAGTCACTTGTAAATAACGCTTTGTTTTCATCATGTATATTGTACATATGTTTTTATATTTGAAAATAAGGGGGATGATGTGGGACAACCTTAAGAGCAGACCTCCTTAAGAAGCTGTAAGTGAAGGTCACCGGAGGAAGTGATGTCGTGTCACATATGACTAGCGAGTTCTGGGTGTAGCCCAACAGAGTGAGGTGTGTTTAGATGTGGCTCCTGCAGTAACTGTTTGTATGTGCGTGTGTGTGTGTGTGTGTGTGTGTATGTATATATATATATATATATATACACATACACACACTTTACACTGTTCTCTCCAAGGGAAGAGAAAGAAAGAAAGACTTGCATTTATATAGCGCTTTTCACGTCCACAGAATGTCTCAAAGTGCTTTACAGCCGATGAAGTACTTTTGAAAAATGTTGTCACTGTTGTAATGGTGGAAACGAGGCAGCTTATTTGTGCACAGCAAACTCCCACAAACAGTAATGTGATAATGACCAGATAATCTGTTTGTGATGTTTATTCAGGGATGACGATTGGCCAGGATACTGGGGATAACTCTCCTACTCTTCTTCAAAGTAGTTCCATGGGATCTTTTACATCCAGCTGAGCTGGCAGATGGAGTCTTGGTTTGACATCTCATCCAAAAGATGGCACCTCTGACAGTGCAGCACTCCCTCAATACTGCACTGGAGCATTAGTATAGACCTTTGTGTTCAAGCCCTGCAGTGGAAACATGAACCCAGAACCCTGTGATTCAGAGGCCAATAGGGAACACATATTATCACTGGAAAGCAAGGAAGCATGTAAGCCTCACTCTATAATAAAAGCAAAATACTACGGATGCTGGAAATCTGAAATTCCGAAGAAGGGTCGCTGACCCGAAACGTTAACTCTGCTTCTCTTTCCACAGATGCTGCCAGACCTGCTGAGTGGTTCCAGCATTTCTTGTTTTTATTTAAGCCTCACTCTATACTGAGTATCTCAGAAACAAATAAGTAAGGTTGGTAATTAGTCATAGCATGAGATCCCAAAACAATGTTGGTGATTTTTAAGGCTAGTGAAAACAAACCTGGTTTTGTCTTGAGGACATACGAATTTCGATGCGATGTTAAACCGAGGCCCTGTCTACCTTGTCAGGTGGATGTAAAAGGTCCCATGGAAATTTTTCGAAGAGGAGCAAGGGAGTGCTCCCTAGTTACCTGGTCAATCTTTATCCTCAGTTAAAATCACAACGACAGATTATCTGGTCGTTATCTCATTGCTGTTTGTAGGAGCTTGCTGTGTGCAAATTACAAAAGTGACTGCACTTTAAAACTACTTCATTAGCTGCAAAGTGCTTTGAGATGACCGGAGGTTGCGAAAAATGCTATAGAAATTTCTTTCTTTTTAAATAATCTGTCAAAATCGGGAAGAAGGAGAAAGAAATGGAAGTTGAGACAGAGGCTGGAGGGAGCAGTGAGTGCTGCATTAGAGTTGACAGCAGTAGGAAATGCATTAGAGTTAACAGTAGTGGGGGTTGTATTAGAGTTGACAGCAGTAGGAAGTGTATTAGCGCTACAGCAGTGGGACTATATTAGAGTTGAGAGCAGTAGGAGATGAATTGGAGCTAAAGCAGTGAGGCTATATTAGAGTTAACAGCAGTAAGGACTGTATTAGAGTTGACAGCAGTAGTAAGTTATTAGAGCTACAACAGTGAGGGCTATATTAGAGTTAACAGCAATGGGGTTGTATTAGTGTTAACAGCAGTAGAACGTGTATTCGAGCTGACAGTGAGGATTGTATGAGAGTTGACAGCAGTGAGGGGTATATTAGAGTTGACAGCAATAGGTGTATTAGAGTTAGTTGTGAGAGAGCAGTACTACTAAGAAAGAAAAAAAAATCATTTATATTGCACCTTTCACATTCTCAGGAATTCTCAAAGCACTTTGTAGTCAATGAAGCTTAGTCGCTGTTGTAATGTAGGAAGTACAGCAGCCAATTTTCACACAGCAAGATCCCACAAACAACAATGTGTTAATAATTAGGTAATCTGTTATTAGGTATTGGTTGAGGGATAAATATTGGGTAGGGAACCAGGGAGAACTCCTTAACTCTTTTTCGAAATAGTGCTGTGGGATATTGTACAACCACCTAAGAGGGCAGACAGGGTCTCAGCTTAATGACTCATCTGAATGACAGCACCTCTGGCAATGCAGCAACTCCCTCAGTACTGTAAGCTCGAGTGACACAACCTTCTGTCCTTAAAGGTGGGAATGCTGAGCCATGACTTGCATCTCGTCAAGTAACATAGACCTGAGCCATTTAAAATAATGGGAAGTGACTGTGATTTATATTTTGAGGCTGAACCTTTGAGATTGATGATGTGTCTTGGGAAGTGCTTGCAGTGGGGTTGGAGGGGGAGGTGTGGTGGGTGGTGTTGAATATTAGGAGTTCGTGCAACTGACAGACATTGGATCATTAACTTCTCTTCCCAGCAGTCAGCACTTTTAATTAAAATTGAATGTGACAAGGATTGTGTATGACTGGAGAAGCTTCAGAAAAGCACAAACTCAAAGAGCTGCAGTTCCAAAATGGCAAAAGTACTTAGAAAACTGGCTGCACTGTTGGACTCAGTAAGTGCTCACCTACACTCTTTCTCAGCAACACAATCTTATCGTAACATTATGGTGTTCAAAATGAAGAAGAGTTTTGATAAAGTAAATCGGCAGAAACTGTATCCACTGGCAGGAGGGTCAGTAACCAGAGGACACAGATTTAAGATAATTGGCAAAAGAACCAGAGGGGAGATGAAAAGAATTTTAATTTTAGGCACAGAGTGAGTTGTTTCGATCTGGAATGCGCTGCCTGAAAGGGTGGTGGAAGGAGATTCAATAGTTAACCTTCAAAAGGACATTGGATATATATTTGAAAAAGGAAAAAAGTTCTGTCCCCTAGCTTTGTGGCATTGAAATATTACTGTAATGAAATGTTAGTATTGCATTATATAGAACTTACAGCACAGAAACAGGCCAGTCTATTTATCCTCAACAAGACCCCACCCACTCTATTTACTTTATCCCATTCATTAGCATATCATCTTATTCCTTTCATGTGTTTATGTCGCTTCCCTTTAAACACCATTTATCTCAATTACTCCATGTGGTAGTGATTTCCACTAACTACTCTCTTGAGTAGAGCAGTTAGTTCTGAATTAGAGTGGCGCAGTGGTTAGCACCACAGCCTCACAGCTCCAGTGACCCGGGTTTGGTTCTGGGTACTGCCTGTGTGGAATTTGCAAGTTCTCCCTGTGACCATGTGGGTTTCCTCCCACAGCCCAAAGACTTGCAGGTTGATAGGTAAATTGGCCATTGTAAATTGCCCCTAGTGTAGGTAGGAGAATTTAGGGAATATGGGATTAATGTAGGATTAGTATAAATGGGTGGTTGATGGTTGGCACAGACTCGGTGGGCCAAAGGGCCTGTTTCTGTACTGTATGACTCTATGAATTAAAGGTGGGTCAAAATCCTGGAGTTCCCTCTCTAACAGCACTGTTGGTGTACCTACACACCACATAGACTGCAGTGGTTCAAGAAGGTGGCTCACCACCAGCTTCTCAAGGGTGGTTAGGGATGGGCAATAAATATTGACCTTGCCCACATCCCACAGACAAATAATAAAAAGGTGCTTCATGACTGCACCCCTTTAGGAGAGATGTCAGTTTTCTGTTCCTTTCTTTTTCAATTAGGGAGGAGACAGTGGTGTAGTGTTAACGCCACTGAACTAGCAATCCAGAGGGGACACAGGTTCAAATCCCATCATGGCAGATGGTGGCATTTAAATTCAATTAATTAATACAAAATCTGGAATTGAAAGATAGTCTCAGTAATGGTGCCATGATACTATCAATTGTTATAAAACCCCATCTGGTTCACTAATGTCCTTTAGGGAAGGAAATCTGCCGTCCTTACCTGATCCGGTCTACATGTGACTCCAGACTCACTGTAATGTGGTTAACTCTTAACTGCCCTCCAAAATGACTACTCAGTTCAAGGGCAATAAGGGTTGGACAACAAATGCTGGCCTACCAGTGATGCCCACATCCCATGAAAGAATAACAAAAAATTAATGGCTTTGTAACAGAAAGAAGGAATCCCTTTTGAATTCATTGACACCTTAATTTTTAGTATGGTACAGTACAATCTTAACCCACAAGTTTTCTACCGAGCTCTGCCTCAGAAGAGAGGCAGCAGCATGATTGGGAGTACTCTTATGTAAAGGAGCCAGAGTATGGCTTGTGTTTTGAATTTGCTATATAGTTCTTTGTAATACAAGACTGAATGAAGAGGATAACTTGATTCAGGTTTTAAAATAACATTATACACAGCAGCTCAGCCCCTGCTAATAAAACTCTATCTCCAGTGCTCTGTCTGGAACAGTCTGCATCAAACCAATTGGCTAATTGGTACATTATTCTGATGGTGTTTGTTAAGGGAACATGCCTAAATTACATGCTCAAGCCGATGTGAAACAACAAAAGTTTACATTTATATAGCACCTTTAACTTAGTAAAACATTCCACAGGAGCATTATCAAACAAAGTTTGATACTGAGCCACATATTATGAGAGCTGGCCAAAAGCTAGGTCAAAGAGGTAGGTTGTAAGGAGTGTCTTAAAGGAGAAGAGAGGTAGAGAGGCAGGGAGGTTTCATTCCAGAGCTTGGGGCTGAAGGCACGGCCGCCAATGGTAGAGCGATTAAAATCAAGGATGTGCAAGAGGCCAGAATTGGAGAAGCACAAAGGTCTTAGAGGTTTAAACATAAGGGCATAAGAAATAGAAACAGGAATAGGCCATGAAGTGATTTATGACTTTAACCCATTATAGGGACTAAACCAAAATCAAGCGTACATCCCCATGAATCTCCTTTAATTTTCAAACGAGACAGATTCCTACAGACACTTGTTTGGGTCTGAAGAACTGAACTAGTATTCCATCCCAGATATTATAAGGGTCTGGGAAACTCTCTTCAATAAGTATCTCCCCACTTAAGGAGACACAGAGAGGGGGTTCTTGTAGTTGTATACAGAGACAATTTATTAACTTTTATATATTAATTAAAGAGTTGAACATGCATTGCACTTTAAGCGGCTAAGTATACTATAATATCAAAGATTACTAAGAGATATAAAACATATTCTTATTTCTAAAATTGAATCCAAAAGTTTAACCTTGATAATGTTACTGCAAAATATTTTAGAATGTCCATCAAAATTTAAAGTAAACTTTTACCTTAAATTCCTCAAGTAAGCTTTCCTGTTTAACAAGACAAAATATTCTCAGTTAAGAGCAGAATTCTCTTGTCATGCAGTCAGCCATAGGTTGAGAAGCGTTGATGAGGAATTCAATACTTCTGGTTTTTTGATTCAAAACTCTCATGTTTATGCTGTTTCTAATCTATCATCTCATCTTTTAGAATGTAGATGTTACCTTTCTGTGTGTGTTTTTCCTGCTTTTGATATTTATATATGGTAATATCATTAGTTACCATCCCCACTTAATTTATTTGCTGGAAATACCCTTCTCTTGAAGTTGTGAGCTTTTATCTGGTCAAAATGTTTGTAATTGCGTTTACTTAGCAACTGTTTTTGTAAGTAACATTCCATTTTGTAATTTATCATCTGTAATTGTCTCTTTATGGTACCTGGTTCCATCCTCTTGAGTCAGTCTGTCTATATCACTAACACTATCAACTAATTAAGTTTATTGTTATCAGTATTGACCTCACATAGGATATCTCAGTTTGTTTCATCTTCTAATTCCATTGTAGCAGAGACCTTGGAATGGATTTTTTAGCTTAAAAGGTGTGTCTGGTTCACATTCTATTGTAACAGGGATGTTTATGGATTTTCAACTCTGTCCTTAAAAGGGGATTTCAGTGAGTCTTGAACACTAACCATTTATTCAATATTTAATTCTAAAATATATGATATATTAATTATACCTAAATTCTACCTAATTAAGCCTATTATACCCATGTTTCATCATAGCCATTCAGCCCCTCGAGCCTGCTCTGCTAGTCAATAAAATCATGGCTGATCCTCAAACTCAACTCCATTTCCTGTCTGATCACCATATCCCTCAATTCCTTTATTCTCAGCCTTGAATATACTCAATGACTGAGCAACCATAGCTCTCTGGGGGTAAGTGAAGAAACTTCTCCTCATCTCAGTCCTAAATGGCCAACCCCCTCAGCCTAAGATGACGCCTCCGTCATCTAGACTCTCCAGTCAGGGCAAAGAGCCTCTCAGCATCTACCCTTTTAAGCCCTCACAGAATCTTATATGTTTCAATGTTTTTCGGCTGGAGGAAGTTACTGATATTGGAGGGGTGGGTGGGGGGAGGGGGAGGCAAAACCATAGAGGAATTTGAAAGCAAGGATGAGGATTTTAAAATTGAGGTGTTGCCGACAGGACACCAATGTAGAACAGTAAGCACAAGGCCATGGTGAAAATGACTTGTTGTGAGTTAGGATGCAGGCAGCAGAGTTTTGGATGAGCTCAAGTTTAGGGAGGGTGGAAGATGGGAGGCCGGCCAGGAGAGCATTGGAATAGTCAACGGCGTGTACAAAATAAAGAAATGTCTATTAAGATTCTTGTTATATTATTACCATCCAAATTTTTGAATTTGGGGTGTTCCAGAATGGGTTCTTGAGGGCTTTTTTGTTTCTTCTCTATTTCATTTTTTTCTCTCTCTGAGGGTGCCGTATCTGAGCTAGCTATCAGGATGAGGAGATGTAAAATGTACTGAATAATAGGCATCACAAACCCATTCCATTCCATGGTGTAGTTCGTCAAGAAGCTACATGGAAGGCTGCCAATTTATTCATCCCATACAAGTCCCAAAACTACGGCCCTGAATATCCTGTGCGCACTCCTGGCGTAAAATGGCCGACATTGTAGGGGAGGTGAGGGAAGATCAAAGGGGACATTGAAATCCCTGGGTCCTTGCTCCCGGGAAGAGTTTTTGTTGGGGTCTAGGATGACCTCTGCTCCCATATCTGTGACATTATGTGTGGGGGGTGGGGGGGGGGGGGTGCGGATACGGGGTTATCAGGACTACAGCTCCTTCCCCCATGGGTTCCTGCTCCATTTTTGCCTCCATTGCATCCATTTGGAGACTGTAGCTATCAGGGAAGAAGTGAGACACTCTAGGTCTAAACAAACAAGTTTAGCAGTGGCTGAACACTTGTGTAAAATAGGCTCAAGCTATCCCAAAGCTAGATTTGACCTTGTTGTTCCTGTTTTACACCCAGTCTTACTCTTACTTCTCAATCTTCTGCACTGTCCCCAACACTCTGAAGTCATTGACTTTCATTGATTCATAGAATCATACAGCACAGAAAGTGGCATTTGGCCCATTGTGCCTGTATCGGCTCGTCAAAAGAACTTTCCAATTCATCCCACTCCTCTGCTCTTTCCCCATAGACCAGACAATGTTTCCTTTTCAAGTGTCCGAATACATTTTGAAAGTTACTATTGAATTGAGCCAGTGGATGGGGTAGACTGAAAAGCTCCATGGAGAGCTGGCATGGACTCAATGGGCCGAATGGCCTTCTTCTGTGCTGTAAGTGACTCTATGAATCTGCTTCCACTGCCCTTTCAGGCAGCGCATTCCAGATCATCAAAACTCACTGCACAAGAAAAAGCCTCATCTCCTTCCCACAGTTCTTTTGCCAAATGTGATGATACAAGTATATGAAAAAAATGAGTTTTTGCTGTAAAGAAACATACCTTCAGGGTTACTTCAGCCATGAAAGGAGGTGACCTGTTAGGGATATAAGTTATTAAGTGGAATGGAAAAGGTTAATACTTAGCACACTGTCAAGACAAACATGATTGTAAAGGGGACGTTGGCACATTTTAGCAAAGGGCAAATTCAGGACTAATGTCAGGAAGCAACTTCTTCACACAGAGAGTGATCAATATTTGGGATTGTCTATTTCCTCTGGTTGGTGAATCAATGATAAAGGGTCATCGATGTAAAATCACTTTGAACCCAGTGTAGTTTTGAGGTGTCACTGTTGTAATGTAAGAAACACCACAGCTAATGGCCAGATAATCTGTTTGGGCTGATTTTGGTTGAGGGATAAATATTTGGTTGAGGATACCTCCCTCGCTTTCTCCTCAAGGAGTGCCATAGGATCCTTCATATACATCTAATAGGGCAGTTGGGGCCTGACTTTAACAATCTCGTCTGAAAGATAGCACCTCCAACAGTGCTGGACTCCTTCAGTACTGACATTGGAGTGTCAGCCTGAGGTTTGTTTGCAAGTTCCTTCAGTGGGATTTAAAACCACAACTTTCTGACTCAGAGGCAAGAATGCAAACTGACACCCGAGTAGAAAGGTGGGAGTCAGTAGGTTTGTCGGAGTGTGAAACCCTTTGCCACAAGAAGTGGTTCAGACAGAGACCACAGCACCTTTTAAGGGAAAAATTGGATAAATATTTGTAGCAGAGGAATATACAGGGCTATGTGCAGAGTGTGGGACAGTGAGCGCAATTTTGAATAGCTTTGGTATAGGGACAACAGAGATGGGCTGAATGTTCTCATGTTGTGCCATTAATTTATATGGTATTGGTTATCCACCAAGATTGGCGGCGAGCTCTTAAAATCCAGCCCAGAAGGTCAGAAGCTGAATGGAAAAAATTGCTTTTAACAAATACACAGCTTTTTCTACAAGTGTCAGCTAGGCTTGGAGGCAGTAGTCGTCTTCTCAGTCAGAAGGTCATGAGTTTAGATCTCACTCCTGGGAAATGAGCACATAATTTAGGTTGACAATTCATTGCAATACTGAGGGATTTGGGGGTAGAAGTGGCAGCAGCTAAAACAGTGAAAGCAAAGAGTTCAGAGCAGGGTTTTGAAAGTAGCAGAGGAGGGAAGGGCTGGAGATGTAGTGGCAATGTGACTGAAATAACAGACCCTAATAGACAGAATGGAGAGAACAAAGAACAGTACAGCACAGGAACAGGCCATTCGGCCCTCCAAGCCTGCGCCGATCTTGATGCCTGCCTAAACTAAAACCTTCTGCATTTCCGGGGACCTGCCTCTTAAACGTCATTATCGTACCTGCTTCCACCATCTCCCCTGGCAGCAAGTTCCAGGCACTCCCCATCCTCTGTGTAAAGAACTAGCCTCGCACATCCCCTCTAAACTTTGCCCCTCTCACCTTAAACCTATGTCCCCTAGTAACTGACTCTTCCACCCTGGAAAAAAGCTTCTGACTATCTACTCTGTCCATGCCGCTCATAACTTTGTAAACCTCTATCATGTCGCCCCTAAACCTCCGTTGTTCCAGTGAAAACAATACGTGTTTATCCAACCTCTCCTCATAGCCATTGCCCTCCAGACCAGGCAACATCCTGGTAAACCTCTTCTGTACCCTCCCCAAAGCCTCCACGTCCTTCTGGTAGTGTGGCGACCAGAATTGCACGCAATATTCTAAGTGTGACCTAACTAAAGTTCTGTACAGCTGCAGCATGACTTGTCAATTTTTATACTCTATGCCCCGACCGATGAAGGCAAGCATGCCATATGCCTTCTTGACTACCTTATTCACCTGCGTTGCCACTTTCAGTGACCTGTGGACCTGTACGCCCAGATCTCTCTGCCTGTCAATACTCCTAAGGGTTCTGCCATTTACTGTATACCTCCCACCTGCATTAGATATTCGAAAATGCATTACCTCACATTTGTCCGGATTAAACTCCATCTGCCATTTCTCCGCCCAAGTCTCCAACCGATCTATATCCTGCTGTATCCTCTGACAATCCTCATCACTATCCGCAACTCCACCAACCTTTGTGTCATCCACAAACTTACTAATCAGACCAGGTACATTTTCCTCCAAATCATTTATATATACTACAAAGAGCAAAGGTCCCAGCACTGATCCCTGCGGAACACCACTAGTCACAGCCCTCCATTCAGAAAAGCACCCTTCTACTGCTACCCTCTGTCTTCTATGACAGAGCCAGTTCTGTATCCATCTTGCCAGCTCACCTCTGATCCCATGTGACTTCACCTTTTGTACCAGTCAGCCATGAGGGACCTTGTCAAAGGCTTTACTGAAGTCCATATAGATAACATCCACTGCCCTTCCTTCATCAATCATCTTCGTCACTTCCTCAAAAAACTCAATCAAATTAGTGAGACACAACCTCCCCTTCATACAACCATGCTGCCTCTTGCTAATAAGTTCGTTTGTTTCCAAATGGGAGTAAATCCTGTCCCGAAGAATCCTCTCTAATAATTTCCCTACCACTGATGTAAGGCTCACCGGCCTATAATTTCCTGGATTATCCTTGCTACTCTTCTTAAACAAAAGAACAACATTGGCTATTCTCCAGTCCTCTGGGACCTCACCTGTAGCCAATGAGGATACAAAGATTTCTGTCAAGGAATCAACAAGAAACAACTTCAGCACAAAATGCCCATAAGTTAACATACAATTGACACTAAGTTGTCAACTATGCTCAATTGAAGGCACTACAAATGATAGAATAATAACACACTGACTAAGTACAGGCAGCTGTTCTGAACTCTGTGGCTAAGGCACATCGTTGAGGTAGAGTTTGTTTGGATTATGTGACCAGGGAATGTGACGACTGACAAAACACTTTGGATTTTAACAGCCCGCTGCTGATCTCAAAAAAGGCGGTTCATTTAAATAGCTGGGGCGGCTGGGGCTGTCTGTCCCCGGCAATGGCGTTAGCTACCTGCACGCAGGCGTGGTGCCATTTTTAAAAAGTAGCCACACCAGCAAAATTTATCAAATAAAATTCTAACTCGCCCTTTCCCACCCCCGCAATAACAATGACATTAACTATTTGCTCTTTCCCTCCAAAAACACAACTTTTAAATCTGGCCTTCCCCCCACCAACTGTACAAAGTTTAAAGTTCAACCCTTCCCACCATCCTCTACACCCATTGGGCTGAATTTTATGAGTGCGCCAAACTTCGCGGCGGCACACTAAGAACGGCGTGCATCCCATGCGGTTGCGCCATCCCTGAGTCCCCGCGATATAACATGCGGGGGCTCATTTAAAAAGTGGAGGCAGACTCCGCGTCCCCAACAATGGCGTCTGGCACCACTGTACAGGCGTCGGTGCCATTTTTAAAGGGCTTTAAGCCCTTACACAAATGTATAATTTTTAAAGGGTCAATGTAAAGGATTTTAATGACATATAAAAATAGGTGATGGAGGCCGTTCCCCAACCCCCACAATAGTCATTTCAGGCAATGAAATCACCATCCATTGATTGTTCAAATACCTGAACTTTCCCCCCCAACCTCCAATCTTTTGCCCTTCAACCCTTTCCCACCATCCCCACATCCAATAAAAATTGAGTTCCCCATTCCTCTGCCCCTCCCGCCCTGAAAATGATTCCTCCCTTCGTCCCCACCAGGTTCTCGCCCGGAACTCCATATGGAGTTCCAAAGGCACGCGGAGCACAAACAGCGGCCGTAATATCGGAGTGGGATGGCCATCGCCTGCAGGTAAGTTAATTTAAATAATTTAAATGTTCATCTACAGATGCTGATGACGGACCTGCCGCCAGGCAGCGGGGGAGCTGCACCGAGGTCCTGCTGCTGCCAGTATTACGCAGCGGGTCCTTCTCCATGTCGCGGGTCAAGGCGGATATCTCCCTGCAGCATTTTACCGGCGCCCGCGTCACGACCCACGGTGTTGAGGGCCGGTAAAATTCAGCTCATTATGTTTATTTGACCCCGTTTCCCCACCCGCACTGAAAATCTTAACTCTTCTTCCTCCCCTCTGCCCCCCCGCCAGTGTCTCACTGGCTTTCCCCGGATTAAAGGCACGGGAATGCCGGCTTCTGTGCTGATGATTACGGCAGGCCCGGAAGATTTAAGGTAAGTTGATTTAAATTTACGCATGTCAGTATGTTGGACAAATCTGCACTAAACCGCAACTCTCTCTGCCCTCTCAGGTGGATGTAAAAGATCCAATTATACTATTTTGAAGAAGGACAGGGGATTTATCGCTGGTGTCCTGGCCAATATCTATCCCTCAAACAACATTAAAAAAACAGATTATCTGTTGGAGCTTGCTGTGTGGTTTTTGGCTGCCATGATTCCTACATTATATTACATCAAAAGTACTTAATTGGCTGTAACGCACTTTGGGATGACTGGAGGTCATGTAAGGCACTATATAAATGCAAATATTTCTTTATAGCAATTGCTAATCAAGAACAGACTCAGATCCATCTAATTCACCTTCCACCATGCTGGGGGAGATGGTGGCACAGTGTTTTTTTTATTTGTTCATGGGATGTGGACGCCACTGGTCAGCACTTATTGCCCATCCCTAATTTCCCTTGAGAAGGTGGTGGTGAGCTGTCTTCTTGAACCGCTGCAGTCCACGTGGGGTAGGTACACCCACAGTGCTGTTAGGAAGGGGGTTCCAGGATTTTGACCCAGTGACAGTGAAGGAACGGCGATATAGTTCCAAGTTGGGATGGTGTGTGGCTTGGAGGGGAATTTGCAGGTGGTGGTGTTCCCATGCATCTGCTGCCCTTGTCCTTCTAGGTGGTAGAGGTCACAGGTTTGGAAAGTCTAAGGAGCCTTGGTGCGTAGCTGCAGTGCATCTTGTAGATGGTACACACTGCTGCCATTGTGCGTTGGTGGTGGAGGGAGTGAATGTTTGTGGATGGGGTGCCAGTCAAGCGGGCTGCTTTGTCCTGGATGGTGTCGAGCTTCTTGAATGTTGTTGGAGCTGCACCCATCCAGGCAAGTGGAGAGTATTCCATCACACTCCTGACTTGTGCTTTGTAGATGGTGGACAGGCTTTAGGAAGTCAGGAGGTGAGTTATTCACCGCAGGATTCCTAGCCTCTCACCTGCTCTTGTAGCCATGGTATGTATATGGCTACTTCAGTTCTGTTTCTGGTCAATGGTAACCCTCAGGATGGTGATAATGGGGGATTCAGCAATCGTAATGCCATTGAATGTCAAGGAGAGATGGTTAGATTCTCTCTTGTTGGAGATGGTCATTGCCTGGCACTTGTGTGACACGAATGTTACTTGCCCCTTATCAGCTCAAGCCTGAATATTGTCCAGGTCTTGCTGCATTTCTACATGGACTGCTTCAATATTTGAGGAGTTACGAATGGTGCTGAACATTGTGCAATCAGCGAACATCCTCACTTCTGGCCTTAAGATTGAAGGAAGGTCATTGATGAAACAGCTGAAGGTCGTTGGGCTGAGGACACTACCCTGTAATATCACTGAACTAGTAATCCAGAGGCCCTGGCTAATGCCCTGGGAACATGGGTTCAAATCCTTCCATGGCAGCTGAAATTCAATGAATTAATAAATGTAATTAAACAATCTGGAGTTGAAAGCTAGTCTCAGTAATGGTGCCATGAAACTATCAGTTGTCGTTAAAAATCCATCTGGTTCACTAATCTGCTGTCCTTACCTGGTCTGGCCTACATGTGACTCGAGACCCACAGCAATCCTGTGTCCTGTAGAAACATATGAACAGGAGTAAGCCATTCAGCCCCTCAAGCCTCAAATAGATCCTGGTTAATCTGTAGCTCACCTCTGTTCGCCAACGTTATAACTCCATATCCTGGCTAGCAGACTTGCGCTATTTGCTTGATACTATAATTCTGTCTTTATGAATTTTCTCTCCGTAAATACCCAATTGAACACCCTCTTCTTTTTTATATCTTCATTGTACTGAAGCCAAGTCTCCTAATCTAACACATTCTTTCCCAAGAACTCAAAATTGGGATTCCTTATTGCTACAATCTACATGCTTTTAAAGACACAGTCTTGGTGTCAGTTCATCACTACTTCCTGATTCATTTATTGCTTCGCCTGTATTTATTTATTTAGAGATACAGCACTGAAACAGGCCCTTTCGGCCCACCGAGTCTGTGCCGACCAACAACCACCCATTTATACTAATCCTACAGTAATCCCATATTCCCTACCACCTACCTACACTGGGGGCAATTTACAACAGCCAATTATTCTAGAGCCACCATGCCTAACAATTTGTGGGAGCATCTTGGCCACTTGGGACTGCAATGGCTCAAGAAGGCGGCTCACCACCACCTTCTCAAAGGCAACTACCCGTCAGTAGGGTAGTTCAATGTACTTCAGAAGATTTTTGATTCGAGCGCCTCCGAATCTGACAGAAAGACCTCAATCAAAAAAAAAAAGAGGAGGCAGCGTTATTAATCTGTCAACCTCCCTTACTGGACAATTTAATTTTTCTGACAGAAATCATCAGCTTAATGAAGTGTGAATATATTACCCAGACTTGAAGTTCGCCAGCCAAACCCATTCGGTATAATGAGTCGTGCGATATGCTTTCATTTGTTTATCAAGTGGATGAGAATACACTTTGATCGCAACAGCTAATGACACCAAGCAGCCAAAGTGCATCTGGATTATGGTCACGGCCAAAACAAGTGTACGGTGAACATTGTATTTAAAGAATTCAGAAACCAATGAATTCTGCTCTTGCTGGCGATACCCACTTCCTGAGAATGGAAAAAATCCTCATCCCTTAAAAACTCTTTTCGATCTTGGCAGAATCTCTCAATGGGCTTTCATTTTGATTTCTGACAAATGATGTGATTGACTCATCTTCTGACGGATAATTGACACGAAGGAGGGAAGGACAGTTACGGGGTGAGGTGGAGGTGGGGTGAGCAAGTGTATTCCTGCTGGCCCATACAACCTCAAGAGAGGACAGAAAATCTTAGACATTGATTAAACAAAGAAAAAAGAAAGTGGAAACCACTTTAGCTTGAAAATAGGGGCAGAGGAACAGTGTTCATGTATAAAAATAAAAAAAATGCCAGAAATACTCAGCAGGTCTGGCAGCATCTGTGGAGAGAGAAACAGAGTTAACGTTTCAGGTCAATGACCTTTCAAAAACAAAATACTGTGGACGCTGGAAATCTGAAATAAACATTTATACTTGTTGACCGATAAACCCAATAGGAGAAACTTTAGGAGAAACTTCTTTACCCAGAGAGTGGTTAGAGTGTGGAACTCACTACCACATGGAATAATTGAGAGAAAGAGCATAAATGCATTTAAAGGGGAAGCTAAAGAAAGAAATAGCTTATGCTGATAAAGTGAGATAAAATAGGGATAAAAGGAGGCTCCTGTGGAGCATAAACCCTGGGCTGATTTTGTGTTGTACATTATATGCAATTTATGGACTTTAACACTCTCCTGTCCACAATTTTAAAGCAAGCATTAACCCATAATGGATTAAAATCCCTGTTAAAAAAGCAGAATAGAGGGGTATCATGATGACAGGTTGAGACCATTAATATCGGCAACAGACATTCCTAGGCAGTATCTTCATGGATGGAACTCTGAGTTTCAAGTGCAGCCCACAAGGAGGTGATAGTTATCTCCTCTTAGAATTATAGACATTTATGGCATAGAAGGAAGCCATTCAGCCCATCATGTCTGTGCCGGGCTTAAGTGGCTAGGTGAGTTAATATATGTAAAATAAATTGTGTGATGTGTGTGACGTGGGGACTCCCTACCAAACGGCACTGCTGGACCACCATCACCACATGGACTGCAGTGAATCAAGAAAAAGATACTTCACCCTCTCAAGGGCAACTAGGGATGGGCGATAAAAGACAGACTTGCCAGTGATGCCCATGTGCCAACATTAAATGAAAAGAAAGACACTGCCAAAATGCAGAAAGCAAAACAGCACTAACTAACAAAAACAAGAAATGCTGGAAATACTCAGCAGGTCCGGCAGCATCTGTGGAGAGAGAAGCAGAGTTAACGTTTCAGGTCAGTGACCTTTTCTTCAGAACTGACAAATATTAGAAATGTAAAAGGTTATAAGCAAGTAAAGTGGGGGTGGGACAAGAGATAACAAAGGAGAAGGTGTTGCTAGGACAGGGTCACAGAATAGCTGACCAGAAGGTCGTGGAGCAAAGGCAAACAATATGTTAATGGTGCGTTGAAAGAGAAAGCATTAGTACAGATAGGGTGTTAATGGACTGAAAATTGAAGAGCCGCAAGTACAAACATGAAAAAAAACAGTGGGTAAGCAAACTGAACAAATAAGATGAAATAAAATAAAACACACAAAAAAAGGAAAAAGAAAAAAATAACTAAAAATAAAAGTAAAATGGAGGGCCTGTCATGCTCTGAAATTATTGAACTCAATGTTCAGTCTGGCAGGCTGCAGTGTGCCTAATCGGTAAATGAGATGCTGTTCCTCGAGCTTGCGTTGATGTTCACTGGAACACTGCAGCAATCCCAGGACAGAGATGTGAGCATGAGAGCAGGGGGGTGGGGGTGGGGGGGTAGTGTTGCAATGGCAAGCACTCGGAAGCTTGGGGTCATGCTTGCGGACTGAATTAGAATTAGAACATTACAGCGCAGTACAGGCCCTTCGGCCCTCGATGTTGCGCCGACCTGTGAAACCATCTGACCTACACTATTCCATTTTCATCCATATATCTATCCAATGACCACTTAAATGCCCTTAAAGTTGGCGAGTCTACTACTGTTGCAGGCAGGGCGTTCCACGCCCCTACTACTCTCTGCGTAAAGAAACTACCTCTGACTTCTGTCCTATATCTTTCACCCCTCAACTTAAAGCTATGTCCCCTCGTGTTTGCCATCATCATCCGAGGAAAAAGACTCTCACTATCCACCCTATCTAACCCTCTGATTATCTTGTATGTCTCTGAATGGAGGTGTTCCGCAAAGCGGTCACCCAGTCTGCGTTTGGTCTCCCCAGTGTAGAGGAGACCACATTGTGAGCAGCGAATACAGTATACTACATTGAAAGAAGTACAAGTAAATCGCTGCTTCACCTGAAAGGAGTGTTTGGGGCCTGGGATAGTGAGGAGAGAGGAGGTAAATGGCAGGTATTACACCTCCTGCAATTGCAGGGGATTAGGTGTTGGGGGTAATGGAGGATTGGACCAGGGTGTCACGGAGGGAACGATCCCTTTGGAATGATGACAAGGGAGGGAAGGGGAAGATGCGTTTGGTAGTGGCATCACGCTGGAGGTGGCGGAAATGGCGGAGGATGATCCTTTGGATATGGAAGCTGATGGGGTGGAAAGTGAGGACAAGGGGAACCCTGTCACGGTTCTGGGAGGGGGGGCGGGGGAAGGGATAAGGATAGAGGTGCGGGAAATGGGCTGGACACGGTTGAGGGCCCTGTCAACCACAGTGGGGGGGAATCCTCGGTTGAGGAAAAAGTAAGACATATCAGAAGCACCGTCATGGAAGGTAGCATCATCAGAGCAGATGCATCGGAGACGGAGAAACTGGGAGAATGGAATGGAGACTCGGAGGGCGGAGTTCCGGACCAGTAAATATAAAAAACCTCCCTCCGGGATTCTCGGAGCAGACTCGGAGGGCGGAGTTCCGGCCCAGTAAGTATAAAAAACCTACCTCGGAGATTCACGGAGCAGACTCGAAGGGCGGAGTTCCAGACCGGTAAGTTACCTCGGGTGAGGAAAAAAAAACTGAAAAAGTGACGTCACAGGAAAGCTGTGACCTTATTGGCTGGTAGGGAAACTGTACCGAATTTGAAAATAAAACTGATAAAAATTGATTAAAACCCTAATTAACTAATTAATAAGTAGAGTAACTAAACCAGAGGGAGGAGATTACTGTATTTCGACTGCATTTAGTATTTATTGTAGAAATCTAGCACTAGGGACCATATTGTTAAGTGTATCATAATTTAGTAAGGATTTAATAAGTATTTATTTATTTTATATTAATTAACTAATTAGTGCTAGAAGTGTCAGTTAGAGGGGTGAAGTGCTTCACCTGTGAGATGTGGGAGGTCCGTGAAGCTTCCATCTGCAGGAAGTGTACCCAGCTGCAGCTCCTCACAGACCGCATGGATCGGTTGGAGCGGCAACTGGATGCACTTAGGAGCATGCAGGTGGCAGAAAGCATCATAGACAGGAGTTTTAGAGAAGTGGTTACACCCAAGGTATAGGCACATAGATGGGTGATCGCTAGAAGGGGCAGGCAGTCGGTGCAGGAATCCCCTGTGGCTATCCCCCTCTCTAACAAGTATACCATTTTGGATACTGTTGGGGGGGATGGCCTATCAGGGGAAAACAGCAGCAGCCAGAGCAGTGGCACCACGGCTGGCACTGTTGTTCAGCAGGGAGGGACAAAGTGCAGAAGAGCAATAGTTATAGGGGACTCTATAGTCAGGGGCACAGATGGGCACTTCTGTGGACGTGAAAGAGACTCCAGGATGGTATGTTGCCTCCCTGGTGTCAAGGTCAAGGATGTCTCTGAACAGACAGGGGGCATTCTGAAGGGGGAGGGTGAACAGCCAGAGGTTGTGGTACACATCGGTACCAATGACATAGGCAGGAAGAGTGATGAGGTCCTGCAGGGGGAGTTTAGGGAGTTAGGTAGTAAGTTAAAAAAACAGGACCTCTAGGGTTGTAATCTCTGGATTAGTCCCTGTGCCACATGCCAGTGAGGCTAGAAATAGGAAGATAGTGCAGCTAAACAAGTGGCTGAGCAGCTGGTGTAGAAGGGAGGGTTTCAGATATCTGGACCATTGAGCTCTCTTCAGGGACAGATGGGACCTGTACAAGAAGGACGGGTTGCATCTAAACTGGAGGGGCACAAATATCCTGGCTGCGAGGTTTGCTAGCGTCACTCGGGAGGGTTTAAACTAGTGTGGCAGGGGGGGTGGGAACCAGAGCAGTAGGACAGCTAGTGAAATAAATGAGGAGGACATAGTAACTAAGGCCAGTAGGACTAAGAGGAAGAGCAGGCAAGGAGATGTTGCTGAGCACAGCGGGACTGGTGGCCTGAAGTGCATTTGTTTCAATGCGAGAAGTATAACAGGAAAGGCAGATGAACTTAGAGCTTGGATTAGTACTTGGAAATATGATGATGTTGCTATTACAGAGACTTGGTTGAGGGAAGGGCAGGATTGGCAGCTACATGTTCCAGGCTTTAGAAGCTTCAGGCGGAATAGAGGGGGATGTAAAAGGGGTGGGGGAGTTGCATTACTGGTTAAGGAGAATATCACAGCTGTACTGCGGGAGGACACCTCAGAGGGGTCATGCAGCGAGGCAATATGGGTGGAGCTCAGGAATAGGAAGGGTGCAGTCACGATGTTGGGGGTTTACTACAGGCCTCCCAACAGCCAGCGGGAGGTAGAGGAGCAGATATGTAGACAGATTTTTGAAAGATGTAAAAGGTAACAGGGTTGTGGTGCTGGGTGATTTTAACTTCCTCTATATTGACTGGGACTCACTTAGTGCTCGGGGCTTGAATGGGGCAGAATTTGTGAGGAGCATCCAGGAGGGCCTCTTGAAACAGTATGTAGATAGTCCAACTAGGGATGGGGCCATTCTGGACCTGGTATTGGGGAATGAGCCCGGCCAGGTGGTCGAAGTTTCAGTAGGGGAGCATTTCGGGAGCAGTGACCATAATTCCATAAGTTTTAAGGTACTTGTGGATAAGGATAAGAGTAGTCCTCGGGTGAAGGTGCTAAATTGGGGGAAGGCTAACTATAACAATGTTAGGCAGGAACTGAAGAATTTAGATTGGGGGCGCCTGTTTGAGGGTAAATCAAAAGTCAGCTGATTAGAATCCAGGACCAGCATGTTCCTGTGAGGAAGAAAGACAAGTTTGGCAAGTTTCGGGAAGCTTGGATAATACGGGATATTGTGAGCCTAGTCAAAAAGAAAAAGGAAGCATTTGTAAGGGCTGGAAGGCTATGAACAGGCAATGCATTTGAGGAATATAAAGACAGTAGGAAGGAACTTAAGCAAGGAGTTAGGAGGGCGAAAAGGGGTCATGAAAAGTCATTGGCAAACAGGATTAAGGAAAATCCCAAGGCTTTTTATATATATATATATATATAAGGAGCAAGAGGGTAACCAGGGAAAGGGTTGGCCCACTCAAGGACAGAGATGGGAATCTATATGTGGAACCAGAGGAAATGGGCGAGGTGCTAAATGAGTACTTTGCATCAGTATTCACCAAAGAGAAGGAATTGGTGGATGATGAACCTAGGGAAGGGAGTGTAGATAGTCTCAGTCATCTCATTATCAAAAAGGAGGAGGTGTTGGGTGTCTTGCAAAGCATTAAGGTAGATAAGTCCCCAGGGCCTGATGGGATCTACCCCCGAATACTGAGGTAGGCAAGGGAAGAAATTGCTGGGGCCTTGACAGAAATCTTTGCATCCTCATTGGCTACAGGTGAGGTCCCAGAGGACTGGGGAATAGCCAATGTTGTTCCTTTGTTTAAGAAGGGTGGCAAGGATAATCCAGGAAATTATAGGCCGGTGAACCTTACGTCAGTGGTAGGGAAACTATTAGAGAGGATTATTTGGGACAGGATTTACTCCCATTTGGAAACAAACGAACTTATTAGCGAGAGACAGCATGGTTTTGTGAAGGGGAGGTCGTGTCTTACTAATTTGATTGAGTTTTTTGAGGAAGTGACGAAGATGATTGATGAAGGAAGGGCAGTGGATGTTATCTATATGGACTTCAGTAAAGCCTTTGACAAGGTCCCGCATGGCAGACTGATACAAAAGGTGAAGTCACATGGGATCAGAGGTGAGCTGGCAAGATGTATACAGAACTGGCTCGGTCATAGAAGACAGAGGGTATCAGTGGATGGGTGTTTTTCTGAATGGAGGGATGTGAATAGTGGTGTTCCGCAGGGATCAGTGCTGGGACCTTTGCTGTTTGTAGTATATATAAATGATTTGGAGGAAAATGTAGCTGGTCTGATTAATAAGTTTGCGGATGACACAAAGGTTGGTGGAGTTGCGGATAATGATGAGGATTGTCAGAGGATACAGCAGGATATAGATCGGTTGGAGACTTGGGCGGAGAAATGACAGATGGAGTTTAATCCGGACAAATGTGAGGTAATGCATTTTGGAAGGTCTAATGCAGGTGGGAGGTACACAGTAAATGGCAGAACCCTTAGGAGTACTGACAGGCAGAGAGATCTGGGCGTACAGGTCCACAGGTCACTGAAAGTGGCAACGCAGGTGGATAAGGTAGTCAAGAAGGCATACGGCATGCTTGCCTTCATCGGTCGGGGCATAGAGTATAAAAATTGGCAAGTCATGTTGCAGCTGTACAGAACCTTAGTTAGGCCACACTTAGAATATTGCGTGCAATTCTGGTCGCCACACCACCAGAAGGACGTGGAGGCTTTGGAGAGGGTACAGAGGAGGTTTGCCAGGATGTTGTCTGGTCTGGAGGGCATTAGCTATGAGGAGAGGTTGGAAAAACTCGGATTGTTTTCCTGGAACGACGGAGGTGGAGGGGCGACATGATAGAGGTTTACAAAGTTATGAGCGGCATGGACAGAGTGGATAGTCAGAAGCTTTTTCTCAGGGTGGAAGAGTCAGTTACTAGGGGACATAGGTTTAATGTGCGAGGGGCAAAGTTTAGAGGGGATGTGCGAGGCAAGTTTTTAAACACAGATGGTGGTGAGTGCCTGGAACTTGCTGCCAGGGGAGGTGGTGGAAGCAGATACGATATCGACGTTTAAGAGACATCTTGACAAATACATGAATAGGAAGGGAATAGAGGGATATGGGCCCCGGAAGTGCAGAAGGTGTTAGTTTAGGCAGGCATCAAGATCGGCGCAGGCTTGGAGGGCCGAATGTCCTGTTCCTGTGCTGTACTGTTCTTTGTTCTTTGAGTCCTTAAAGGAGGCAGGGTATGAAGAAGTGTAGTCGAGGTAGCTGTGGGTGTCGGTGAGCTTATAATGGATATTAGTCGACAACCTATCCCCAGAGATGGAGATAGAGAAGTCGAGGAAGGGAAGGGAAGTGTCGGAGATGGACCATGTAAAGGTGAGGAAACGGCACCTGCCCCGAACTGGAAAACTTTATCAACTTTGCTTCTAATTGCCACCCTTCTCTCACCTTTACATGGTCCATCTCTGACACTTCCCTTCCCTTCCTCGACTTCTCTGTCTCCATCTCTGGGGATAGGTTGTCTACTAATATCCATTATAAGCCCACCGACTCCCACAGCTAGCTCGACTACACTTCTTCACACCCTACCTCCTGTAAGGACTCCATTCCATTCTTCCAGTTTCTCTGTCTCCGATGCATCTGCTCTGATGATGCCACCTTCCATGACAGCGCTTCTGATATATCTTACTTTTTCCTCAACCGAGGATTCCCCCCCACTGTGGTTGACAGGGTCCTCAACCGTGTCCGGCCCATTTCCCGCACCTCTATCCTCACCCCTTCCCCTCCCAGAACTCCGACAGGGTTCCCCTTGTCCTCACTTTCCACCCCATCAGCCTCCATATCCAAAGGATCATCCTCTGCCATTTCCGCCACCGCCAGCGTGATGCCACTACCAAACACATCTTTCCCTCCCTTCCCCCGTCAGCATTCCGAAGGGATCGTTCCCTCCGCGACACCCTGGTCCACTCCTCCGTAACCCCCACCACCTCATCCCCTTCCCATGGCACCTTCCCCTGCAATCGCAGGAGGTGTAATATCTTCACATTTACCTCCTCTCTCCTCACTATCCCAGGCCCCAAACACTCCTTTCAGGTGAAGCAGCGATTTACTTGTACTTCTTTCAATGTAGTATACTCTATTCACTGCTCACAATGTGGTCTCCTCTACATTGGGGAGACTAAATGCAAACTGGGTGACCGCTTTGCAGAACACCTCCGCTCAGTCCGCAAGCAGGACCCTGAGCTTCCGGTTGCTTGCCATTTCAACACTCCCCCCTGCTCTCATGCTCACATCTCTGTCCTGGGATTGCTGCAGTGTTCCAGTGAACATCAATGCAAGCTCGAGGAACAGCATCTCATTTACCGATTAGGCACACTGCAGCCTGCCAGACTGAACATTGAGTTATATAATTTCAGAGCATGACGGACCCCCCATTTTCCTTTTATTTTTAATTATTTTTTTCTTTTTCCCTTTTTAACATTTTTTTTGTGTGTTTATTTTATTTCATCTTAGTTTGTTCAGTTTGCTTACCCACTGTTTTTTTTTTCCATGTTTGTACTTGCGGCTGTTCAATTTTCAGTCTGTTAACACCCTATCTGTACTAATGCTTTGTCTTTCAACACACCATTAACATATTGTTTGCCTTTGCTCCACGACCTTCTGGTCAGCTATTCTGTGACCTTGTCCTATTTACACCTTCTCCTTTATTATCTCTTGCCCCACCCCCACTTTACTTGCTTATAACCTTTTACATTTCTAATATTTGCCAGTTCTGAAGAAGGGTCACTGACCTGAAACGTTAACTCTGCTTCTCTCTCCACAGATGCTGCCAGACCTGCTGAGTATTTCCAGCATTTCTTGTTTTTATTTCAGATTTCCAGCATCTGTAGTATTTTGCTTTTATTTTAGCAACAATAATATGGCTAAAAAGAAAAAAGAACTGTGAATAATGGAAAAACCATCCAACATTATCTATTTGCTTTCCTCAGTATATCTGTAATCAGGAAACTCAGACTAATTAAAGCACTTGGCTCCCAACACATGCCTTAGATCAGCTCTGTCTCCTACTCCATGTGACTTGCTTAAGACAACAATATTAACCTTAGTAATTAGAGCTATCTTTGCAGTTTCTGTTGAGCTTACCTTTCTTGTTCATTAGTACTCAATTTTGCCTAATTTATCTTGCATTTGTGTGAGCTGTCAGTATTGTGTAGCATTAGGATTTCGAGGTGGTTAAAAGAATTCTCAGACATTTATGACGGTCCAAGGTTCCAATATCCAAAGATTTTCAGAAAAGTAAGCATAATTTTTCTTTAGTGCTCTTTATACCCATCAAGTTAACTGTTATTGCACAAAAACATACAAAAATGATGAACAGCAAAAAACCAACTGGTCCAACCAACCTGACCCACGTGGTTGCACTCCCCACCCCATTTAATCTCCTAGGAGAGGCAAAAAACCCATGCCACTTAGATCGTATTTATTTACTTCAATGTGCGCTATCTACTTTGTTATGAATGCTATATGCATTCAGATACAGAGCCTTTTGTTTTGTCTTTTTGTTACCTTTGTAATGTCTCGACTGTTTGTTTGTTCTTTGGTTTTTTCTCTCTATCGCTTCCTGCCATTCTCTGACCTTCATTTCCCATATTACTATTCTGCTCTCCTGCCTTGACTACCCATTGATTTGCTCCATCTACCCAAGCTTGATCCCTCTCCCCCCTTGTTTAGTTTAAAGCCCTCTCCACTTCCCTAGTTATATGGTTTGCTAGACGATTATTCCCAGCACGGTTCAGGTGCAGACCGTCCCAACGATACAGCCCCCACTTTCCCCAGTACTGGTGCCAGTGCCCCACGAACTGAAACCCACTTCTCCCACACTCGTCTTTGAGCCATGTATTCATTTCACTAATCTTATGTGCCCTCTGCCAATTGGCACTTGGCTCAGGTAATAATCCAGAGATTATTACCCTTGTGGTTCTGCCATTCAATTTGGTGCCTAGCTCCTTATGCTATTAGTTAATTCACTTTAATTACTTAATCACTTTCTTAATTAACTCTCTCACTGTTTCCCAATCTACTAAGCTTAACTAGTATTACCAAATAAAAACCTTACAATTTCTAAAATTACCTGAGTTTTGAAAGATAAGTGATATAACATTCACCAACCAATCACCTACCTTGGAGTCAAAGGAAGAAGACTCACCAGCTGCTGGAGGTGAAAAAAGATAGGAAAAGGAGCCCTTCTTTCTCCCTTTGCACCAAATTCCCACATGCACCAAATTCCAGCATCACTCTGGCAATGTCTCACTCAGGCAAATATATCTTCTCACTGTATTCAGCTAAGAACTGGTCTGCTTTATATAGAGATTTTGAAGACTCACTAGCTCATCTTCTGCTCCAATAATTAGCACCTATTGAACCTAACTACTTTCAACTGATTGACAGATAACTGCCACTGGTGGCTGTTTCTTGTTTAACAAGGCTATTTACCTAACCAGGGGATTTTAAAGCCTGACACTTAATCTAAAATTTAAGCTTGACAAAAACTTCCCAGAACTTACCACATGCACCAAATTACAGCTTCTCTCTGGCAATGTCTCACTTAGGAAAATGCCTCTTCTCACTGTGTCCCCTCACTGTTGTATGTGCTGTCCTTCATTTGAGATGCTAAACAGAGGTTCCATCTACTCTCTCAGGTGGGTGTAAAAGATCCCATGGCACTATTTGACGAAGAGCACGGGGTTCTCCCCACTGTCCTTCAATCAACATCACTGAAGAAAAGGATAATCTGGTTATCATCACATTGCTGTTTTTGGGAGTTTGCAGTGCACAAATTGCCTGTCACATTTCCTACATTACAACAGTAATCAAAAGAGTACACATTTCATTATGGCTTTCACTGGATTCCAAATTCCTAATGACTGTCATCAAATACAAAATGGGATATAGCTTTTCAAGATTTTACCAGGTTGAAATTGATCCAGGTCACTGGATGAGCAATGCATTACAGCCTTGGTCCAATCATGGACAAGAGAGCTGAACTCAAGAAGTGAGGTGAGAGTGACTGCTCTTGACATCAAGGCAGCATTTGACCAACGAGCCCTGGCAACACTAGAGTCAATGGGAATAAGGGGGGAAACTCTCCGCTGGTTGGAGTCATACCTAGCACAAAGGAAGATGATTGTGGTTGTTGAAGGTCAACCATTTCAGTCCCAGGACCTCACTGCAAGAGCTCCTCAGGCCCAACCATCTTCAACTGCTTCATCAATGACCTTCCCTCCATCATAGGGCCAGAGGTGGGGATGTTCGCTGATGACTGCACAATGTTCAGCATCATTTGCGACTCCTCAGATACTGAAGCAGTCCATGTAGAAATGCAACAAGACCTGGACAATATCCAGGCTTGGGCTGATAAGTGGCAAGTAACATTCGTGCCACACAAGTGCCAGGCATGACCATCTCAAACAAGAGAGAATCTAACCATCTCTCCTTGACATTCAATGGCATTACCATCGCTGAATCACTCACTATCAACATACTGGGGCTCACTATTGATTAGAAACTGAACGGGACTAGACCAACCATATAGGGGAGGCGGTGGCCTAGTGGTATTATCACTGGACCCAGAGACCCAGGGTATTGATCTGGGGACATGGGTTCGAATCCCACCACAGCAGAAGGTGGAATTTGAATTTAATTAGCAAATCTGGAATTAAAAGCTAGTCTAATGATGGCCATGAAACCATTGTCAATTGTTGTAAAAACCCATCTGGTTCACTAATGTCCTTTAGGGAAGGAAACCTGCTGTCCTTACCTGGTCTGGTCTACATGTGACTCCAGACCCACAGTAATGTGGTTAACTCTTACATGCCCTCTGAAATGGTCTAGCAAGCCACTCATTTGTATCTAACCGCTACGAAGTCAATAAAAAGGAATGAAACTGGACGGACCACCCGGCATCGACCTAGGCACCGGAAACGACAATGGCAAACCCAGTCCTGTCAACCCTGCAAAGTCCTCCTTGCTAACATCTGGGGGCTTGTGCCAAAGTTGGGAGAGCTGTCCTACAGACTAGTCAAGCAACAGCCTGACATAGTCATAGTCACGGAATCATACCTTACAATGTCCCAGACACTGCAATCACTATCTCTGGGTATGTCCTGTCTCACCGGCAGGACAGACCCAGCAGAGGTGGCGGGACAGTGGTATACAGTAGGGAGGGAGTTGCCCTGTGAGTCCTCAACATCGACTCCGGAGCCCATGAAGTCTCATGGCATCAGGTCAAACATGGGCAAGGTAACCTCCTACTGATTATCACCTACCGCTCTCCCTCAGCTGATGAGTCAGTACTCCTCCATGTTGGACACCACTTGGAGGAAGCACTGAGGGTGGCAAGGGCACAAAATGTACTCTGGGTGGGGGACTTCAATGTCCATCACCAAGAGTGGTTTGGTGGCACCACTACTGACTGAGCTGGCCAAGTATTAAAGGACATAGCTGCTAGACTGGGTCTGCGGCAGGTGGTGGGGGAATCAACACGAGGGAAAAACATACTTGACCTTGTCCTCACCAATCTGCCTGCCGCAGATGCATCTGTCCATGACAGTATTGGAAGGAGTGACCACCGCACAATCCTTGTGGAGATGAAGTCCTGCCTTCACATTGAGGATACCGTCCATCGTGTTGTGTGGCACTATCACCGTGCTAAATGGGATAGATTTCGAACAGATCTAGCAATGCAAGACTGGGCATCCATGAGGCGCTGTGGGCCATCAGCAGCAGCAGAATTGTACTCAACCACAATCTGTAACATCATGGCCCGCCATATCCCCCACTCTACCATTACCATCAAGCCAGGAGACCAACCCTGGTTCAATGAAGAGTGCAGGAGGGCATGCCAGGAGCAGCACCAGGCAGACATCAAAATGAGGTGTCAACCTGGTGAAGCTACAACCCAGGACTACTTGCATGCCAAACTGCATAAGCAGCATGCAATAGATAGAGCTAAGCGATCCCATAACCAACGGATCAGATCTAAGCTCTGCAGTCCTGCCACATCCAGTCGTGAATGGTGGTGGACAATTAAACAACTAACTGGAGGAGGTGGCTCCACAAATATCTCCATCCTCAATGATGGGGGAGGCCAGCATATCAGTGCGAAAGATAAGGCTGAAGCATTTACAACAATCTTCAGCCAGAAGTGCCAAATTGATGATCCATCTCAGCCCCCTCCTGAAGTCCCCAGCATCACAGATGCCAGACTTCAGCCAATTCAATTCACTCCGTGTGATATCAAGAAACGACTGAAGGCACTGGATACTGCAAAGGCTATGGGTCCTGACAATATTCCGGCAATAGTACTGAAGATCTGTGCTCCAGAACATGCCGCACCCCGAGTCAAGCTGTTCCAGTACAGCTACAACAGTGGCATCTACCCGGCAATGTGGAAAATTACCCATGTATGTCCTGTACACAAAAAGCAGGACAAGTCCAACCCGGCCAATTACCGCCCCATCAGTCTACTCTCAATCATCAGTAAAGTGATGGAAGGTGTCATCAACAGTGCCATCAAGCAGCACTTGCTTAGCAATAACCTGCTCAGTGATACCCAGTTTGGGTTCCGACAGGGCCACTCAGCACCTGACCTCATTACAGCCTTGGTTCAAACATGGACAAAAGAGCTGAACTCAAGTGGTGAGGTGAGAGTGACAGCCCTTGACATCAAGGCAGCATTTGACGAATATGGCATCAAGGAGCCCTAGCAAAACTAGAGTCAATGGGAATCAGGGGGAAAACTCTCTGCTAGTTAGTGTCATACTTAGCACAAAGGAAGATGGCTGTGGTTGTTGGAGGTCAATCATCTGAGCTCCAGGACATCACTGCAGGAGTTCCTCGGGGTAGTGTCCTAGGCTCAACCATCTTCAGCTGCTTCATCAATGACCTTCCTTCAATCATAAGGTCAGAAGTGGGGACGTTCGCTGATGATTGCACAATGTTCAGCACCATTCGCGACTCCTCAGATACTGAAGCAGTCCGTGTAGAAACGCAGCAAGACCTGGACAATATCCAGGCTTGGGCTGATAAGTGGCAAGTAACATTTGCGCCACACAAGTGCCAGGCAATGACCATCTCCAACAAGAGAGAATCTAACCATCTCCCCTTGACATTCCACGGCATTACCATTGCTGAACCCCCCACTATCAACATCCTAGGGGCTACCACTGACCAGAAACTGAACTGGAGTAGCCATATAAATGCAGTGGCTACAAGAGCAGGTCAGAGGCTAGGAATCCTGCGGTGAGTAACTCACCTCCTGACTCCCCAAAGCCTGTCCACCATCTACAAGGCACAAGTCAGGAGTATAATGGAATACTCTCCACTTGCCTGGATGGGAGCAGTTCCAACAACACTCAAGAGGCTCGACACCATCCAGGACAAAGCAGATTGCTTGATTGGCATTCCATCCACACCTTCATCATCCACTCCCTCCACCACCAACACACAGTGGCAGCAGTGTGTACCATCTACAAGATGCACTGCAGCAACTCACCAAGGCTCCTTCGACAGCACCTTCCAGACCTGCGACCTCTACCACATGGAAGGACAAGGGCAGCAGATGCATGGGAACACCACCACCTGCAAGTTCCCCTCCAAGTCACACACCATCCTGACTTGGAACTATATCACCGTTCTTTCGCTGTCGCTGGATCAAAATCCTGGAACTCCCTCCCTAACAGCACTGTGGGTGTACCTACACCCCAACGACTGCAGCGGTTCAAGAAGGCAGCTCACCACCACCTCCTCAAGGGCAATTAGGGATGGGCAATAAATGCTGGCCTGGCCAGCAATGCCCACATCCCCCAAACAAATAATAAAAATACATAATTTTTATAGCTGAAAACACGTTTTTAGTCAAAATATTTGTCATCCACCTTTGAGGTCTGAAAGCTTCTGGCAGATGACCAACACTCAATTAATAATTAACTGCAGTAGCCGCTTTAAATTTAAGAACTCAATCGTTTTTCACCTGCCATCAGAAAGTAGCAAATAATGTCAAGTTAAATCTTGTCAGATCTACCTTGTGCGTGCTCACAATTTTATATCAAACGCCCCACTCATTTCGTAGTTCGCTACATGTAGAGGGGATTAACTTGACACTGCCAGTTTATTGGCATATTTGTCATTAATAAGATACATCTCATTATCGTTGAATTATGTTTACGCATTTACAAGTTTGAAAAGTCCCTTGGACAATGTTTGTACCTCCCTGATTTATTCAGTAATTGTTGGGGCGATATAGGTCTGATTTTTTTTTAAACCCCGACATCCCAGAATTGTCTCAGAACTGATCCTGCAACGGTGATGGCAATTTCATTTATGCACAGGAGCAGCTCTGAGGAAATTTCCAGGTCTTTGATTCTACAATATTGAAAGCATGTGGATTCACCCAGTGCTACCCAGTCCCCGCAATAGCTGATACTATGTGCAGAGAATTGTACAGCTGTGCTCTCGCTAACTTTGTATTCAGAGTCAAAAACCTGAACTGAATTCTTCACTTTGTTACGCATAGATGATTCCTTCACATTTTTATTCAAGTCTCTCTAACAGCAACAACATCCTGTATTTATACAGCACATTTAACATAATAAAATGTCCCAAGTAGCGTTACAAAACAAAATTTGACAAAAACCACATAAAGAGATATTAAGGCCGACGACCAAAAGTTTCATCGAAGAGGCAAGTTTTAAGGAGTATCTTAGAGGAGGAAAGTGAGGTAGAGAGTCAGAGAGGTGTAGGGAGGAAATTCCAAAGCTTAGGGCCTTGACAACTGAAGGTATGGCCACAAATGGTGGGGTGATTAAAATCGGGGCAAGCATTTGTGGAGGGTTGTAGGGCTGGCGGAGGTTTCAGAGATAGGGACGGGCGAGGATTGGAAAACAAGGATGAGAATTTTAAAAATGAGGCATTGCTTAATTGTGAAGGTCAAGAAGCAGAGACAGGGGTGAAAGGTAAACTTGGTGCAAGTTCGTACATGAGCAGCAGAGTTTTGGATGACCTCAAGATTATTTAGAGTAGAATATTGGAGGCCGGTTTGGAGTGCATTGGAATACTTAAGTTTAGACGTAACAAAGACAGGGATAAAGGTTTCACCAGCAGATGTGCTGAGGTGAGGTGGAGTTGGGAGATGTCATGGAGGTGAAAATAGGCGGGCTTGTTGATCAGCGGATATGCAGTCAGAAGTGCATCTTGGGGTCAAATATAACACCAAGGTTGCAAACAATCTGGCTCAGCTTCAGATAACTGCTAGGGAGAGGGATCAGAGTTAATTACTAGGAAATGGAGTTTGTGACGGGGACTGAAGACGATGGCTTTAGTGTTCCCAATATTTACTAATACTTAGATTCTAAATGCAATTACATTACACAAAAGGTGATTATGGAACACTAAAGGTGATTTCATTACATTATGGGTAATTACATTACACTAAAGGTTATTGCACTACAGTAAAGGTGATTACATTACATTAAATGTAATGACATTGCACTAAAAGTGATTTCCTTACACAAAGGGTAATACCATTACACAAAAGGTGTTTACACTGAACAGTCAGCAATAACCATCCCATTCAAAACAAAACAAAACAGAACATTCTTGACAAATACCTGTGAATCATTCCCCTGTTCAAGTCTATGGAACAGTGCTTTGTTTGAATGAAATATTTTGATCAAATGCGAGCAGCTGTTTTAAATAATAAAACACAAGACTTTCCTTTCAAAGAACATTCTGCCTCCTTTTAGTCCCAAAGGCATCAAAAGTCTTTGCAACTATAATTCACAATCTGGTAACAATTCACTGCACTTACTGGTAGTCTGCTCCTCTATTCCATAAATTAGCATCGCTAAGGGAGAAGTAATTAATCTTTGAATAACGTTTGGCTCCAAATTTCTTGAGATTATAAGCATTTTCCCTAATTCTTTTCACCTGTGTTTGCACAGAGAACATCTCCATGCTCTACAGGTTCAATGGTGTAGTTCTTAGGGCATTGGACGCGCACCCCAGAATTCTTCTTCTTCTTCTTTGGCCTCATTGTCTCGAGAGACAATGGGTAAGCACCTAGAGGGGGTCAGTGGTTTGTAAAGCAGCGCCTGGAGTGGCTATAAAGGCCAATTCTAGAGTGACAGACTCTTCCACAGGTGCTGCAGATAAAATTGGTTGTCGGGGCTGTTACACAGTTGGCTCTCCCCTTGTGCTTCTGTCTTTTTTCCTGCCAACTGCTAAGTCTCTTCGACTCGCCACACTTTAGCCCCGCCTTTATGGCTGCCCGCCAGCTCTGGCGATCACTGGCAACTGACTCCCAGGACTTGTGATCAATGTCACAGGACTTCATGTCGCATTTGCAGACGTCTTTAAAGCAGAGACATGGATGGCCGGTGGGTCTGATACCAGTGACGAGCTCGCTGTACAATGTGTCTTTGGGGATCCTGCCATCTTCCATGCGGCTCACATGGCCAAGCCATCTCAAGTGCCGTTGTCTCAGTAGGGTGTATATGCTGGGGATGTTGGCTGCCTCAAGGACTTCTGTGTTGGAGATATGGTCCTGGCACCTGATGCCAAGGATTCTCTGGACGTCCCTCTTGGCTGACATATGTTGTCCAGGCCTCACTGCCGTAGAGCAAGGTACTGAGGACACAGGCTTGATACACTCTGACTTTTGTGTTCTGTGTCAGTGCGCCATTTTCCCACACTCTCTTGGCCAGTCTGGACATAGCAGTGGAAGCCTTTCCCATGCGCTTGTTGATTTTTGCGAGAGACAGGTTACTGGTGATAGTTGAGCCTAGGTAGGTGAATTCTTGAACCACTGCCAGAGCGTGGTCGCCGATATTGATGGATGGAGCATTTCTGACGTCCTGTCCCATGGTGTTCGTTTTCTTGAGGCTGATGCTTAGGCCAAATTCGTTGCAGGCAGCCACAATCCTGTCGATGAGTCTCTGCAGACACTCTTCAGTGTGAGATGTTAATGCAGCACCGTCAGCAAAGAGGAGTTCCCTGATGAGTACTTTCCGTACTTTGGTCTTCGCTCTTAGATGGGCAAGGTTGAAAAACCTGCTACCTGATCTTGTGTGGAGGAAAATTCCTTCTTCTGAAGACTTGAACACATGTGAGAGCAGCAGGGAGAAGAAGATCCCAAACAGTGTAGGTGCGAGAACACAGCCCTGTTTCACGCCACTCAGGATAGGAAAGGGGTCTGATGAGGTGCCGCTATGCTGAATTGTGCCTTTCATATCGTCATGGAATGAGGTGATGATACTTAGTAGCTTTGGTGGACATCTGATCTTTTCTAGTAGTCTGAAGAGACCACGTCTGCTGACGAGGTCAAAGGCTTTGGTGTGATCAGTGAAAGCAACGTAGAGGGGCATCTGTTGTTCGCGGCATTTCTCCTGTAGCTGGCGAAGAGAGAACAGCATGTCGATGATGGATCTCTCTGTTCGAAAACCACACTGTGTGCTGGATCCCATCGATTACAATGAAAGACGAAGTCCGATCGTAACTTTCAAAACTTTATTGAGGTAAGTAATTGTTACAGCTTGGGGAAAAACGTACCAAACTTTGCGTGCCAAAAACGAACCAAATTTTATACTTGTTCATGCACAACCGGTAACACCCCACTCCTTGTTCCTAATTGGTCTGCAGACATCTGCAATTTTTGTGGTGTCAGAGCCTGATTGGTCTGCTCGTACCAACATGTTTCACATCCCCCACCCTCCTCCTTGAACTGTTAGGCTAATTATTGAACGATAGGCCACTGTTTAGCAATCTGCAGCTGTCCTGTTGGTTTCTGCTTGTTAGTTTTCTTTATAAGCTGTGTCTGTTAGTTGATTAGTTAGTTGATTAGTTTACTTTTAATCTGTTCCCACAGTCCCCCCTTTGATTCTTCAAACTTCTTTAAGGATCATTCCCTCAAACCCGCCTTAGTGCCTTTGATGGTCTCCTAGCCTTCAACACCCGGAGGGGTTGTGCTTAATACGTTGCCCGCTTGTGCCACAAGAGGGGACGGTGGGAGCTCTGTAAGGGCATAAGCTTGGCGGGGGTTTCGGTCACTTGTTTGCAGCAACACTTAATAAGCAAAAACGTAAAATACAAAATTATGATTATAACAAAAAAGATCAAACCCTGTACCATTGAGGTCCCTATTGAGCCCAACCACCCGGTCGCCCAACCCCACAAGGTGAGAGTTGGGGGTTGTTTGAGCTTTTCTACCTCCTTTCGGATGTGTTCCACCAGATTGGTGATCTCTTCAGAGCTATCTGGAATGTAGGTGCAGCATTCGGACCCAATCAGGGCGCACGTGCCCCCCTTTTCAGCTAAGATAAAGTCTAGGGCCATCCGGTTCTGAAGGGCTACGGTTCAGATGGCCACCATTTCTGCATTTATTTTAATCAGGGCCTCAGAGGTGTCGTTGGCCACCTTTTCCAGGACAGAGGTCATGTTAATAGACTCCCTGGCCAGCTTGGCTGTCCCATACCAGGGAAACAAGATCGCAGAGAATCTCTCTGTCTCCGTGATAGCTCGCTTCATCCTTTGCCAGTGATGTGGCACCGGCAGGGAGGTCAAATGGCGGATATAGGGTGTCACATAACCCAAGTAACAAGACCCTGTCCAGAATTTCTGTAACCAGGGATAGGCCTTGTGGCCGCAAATGAAGTAAGTGCCATTATATGCTGTGAAATTGTCCCTGCCCTGGGTATCCAGTCCCTCTATACTGCCTAATATATACAGCCCCGAGGTCTCTCCTGCACCTGACAAGGCTGGGGTTCAAAGTTTAATTGTCCCTGAACAGTGACAGTGGTACTAGACCTCCTGATGGTTATATTTTTCCTGCATGTACTCCAACCTACGCGGCTCCCGTTTCCTTGGTTAACTATACACAACAATCCCTGGGGTCTTCCCACTCCTGAGGTGTTAGTGAGGACCAAAAATGGGGGCTCTCGGGTCCGATTGTAATCGGGCTGTTTCCACCCCGCGAAGGCGTTGAAGGAATAGCCCACTGATTGTCATTTCCTTGCTTGTCCCCCAGGTAGGTACCCTTTTACTCGTCCAACCCATTCCGCCATTTCCGATGCATTGAAGGGGATGGTTCGTAAGGGGATGCCCTCCCTTGAGTGGGTAGGCACGTGGGCACAAATCCAACAGCTAGAGAGGTTAGCTCCTTTGGCATATATGTAGGACATATAAAGGAAAGAGTTGACATGTAGTTCCCTGGACACTTGATTAGTTCCCCAAAGTGGAAAGGTTTGGTTAGCTAAAAGTAAGCAGATACTTAAAATGCATGCAAAAAGGATAATAAAAATTCTGAACATATTGGCAAATGGTAATTGTCCTGATAGCAGGTCGGTGTTTAGTCACGGATCGCTCGTTTGACGTGAGAGGCATGTATCCAGGCTTTCTTCCCTTCGACTTTAACTGCTGCCTGGGTGGTCAGTTGCACCTGGAAAGGTCCCTCCCACTTGGCGCCCAATGGTTCTTTATGTATTTTCTTCACGTAGACCCAGACTCCCGGGACGATGTCGTGCCCTCCTTCTGGTGGGTCACCCCAAGCTGCCAATACCTGCGAGGAAGCAGAACTGATAGCATTTGTTAGGTTCTGACAATATTCTAATAGAGCGTCACTCATCAGGTGACAATCAGCTTTTCGCAAATCAATTGTTCCCAGCAGAGACATGGGTCTCCCTGTTATTATTTCAAATGGACTCAGGCCCGTAGTTCTGTTCGGAGATGCCCTAATACTGCACAGAACTATCGGCAGCGCCTGGGGCCATGGTATTCCTTCCTGGTGATACTTAGTCGTTGTTTTAGGGTCTGGTTCATTCGCTCCACTTGATCCGAGGACTGTGGGTGGTGAGGCCAGTGTAAATCCCATGTAGTGTTCAGTAGCCGACAGACTTCCTGACAGACCGTGCCTGTAAAATGGGTCCCTTGGTCCGAGTCAATGCTGACCGGGACTCCCCATCTGGGGATGTAGTCCTTACACAAGACCTTAGCGGCGTGATTGGCTGTGGCTCTTCTGGCTGGGACGGCCTCTACCCATCTGGAAAATCTGTCGACAATAACGAGAATGCTGGTGTATCCCTGGCAAGGTGGGAGAGTGATATAGTCGACTTGCAAGCTCTGGAATAGGCCGGCTGGAGCAGGAGCTCTTAGTTGAGGCATCATCGTGGTGAGTCCTGGATTGTTTTTCTGACAGACCACACAGCAGTCAGACGCCAGCTGGACGTGTTTTTTGAACCCCCGACCCCACCAGCTTCTCTGGAACCGAGCCGTCATTTGTTGCGGGGCCAGGTGCCCCCAGGAGTGAATCTGTTGGGCTAAAAAGGGCATCAGCGCCTGTGGTGCAACTGATCTCTTGGTGTTCCTTTGTCTCCAGATGCTGTCTTCACATAGCTTGATCCCTGCTTCTATCCAGGTCCATTTTTCGTCTCTGGAGCACTCACCCTGCATCATTTGTAGATCTTGTGCCAGACTGGGTGCATCCAGTTTACATATTTGCATCCGTACATCCGAAGAATCACCCTGCGAGGCGACTCCCTCGGCTGCCTGGTCGGCTAGGGTGTTCCCCTGCGCCTCAATGGTATTGTCCTTTGTATGGGCTTTACATTTCAGAATGGATACCTCTTGTGGTAATTGCATGGCCTCTAGCAGGTCTCGGACCTCTTTCCCATTTCGGATAGGTGTACCAGCGGCAGTGAGAAATCCTCTCTTGCGCCACAGCTGACCAAAGTCGTGAGCAACTCCAAAGGCGTATCGTGAGTCCGTATAAATATTAGCCGTCTTTCCCTCTGCTATCCGACATGCCTCCGACAAGGCCTGTAATTCGGCCTGTTGGGCTGACGTCCCCGAGGGCAGACATCCTGTTGCCACAACTTCGTGTAGGGTGGTCACCGCCCATCCTGCTTTCCGGGTACCGTTATCAACGAAGGAGGAGCCATCTGTAAAAAGGATTAAATCTGGATTGTGCAATGCCTCCTCCGCCACTAGGGTTAACTCCACTGTCTCTCTCATAGCCTCCACTCAATCATGCTCTTCCCCCTCTTGCTCCCCAGGCAACGGGACCATAGTTTCTGGGTTTACCGAGCTGGTTCGGACTATATGGAGGTTGGGGGCCTCTAGGACCGTTGTCCATCGGGTCCATCTGGCTGCTGTCACTTGGGATACTCTATTCATGGATAGCAAAGTGTGGACGGTGTGCGGACACTTGACTGTTAGCTTTTGATCCAATACCAGACCTGCAGTAGCCATCACAGCTTGGCATGTAGCTTCCATGGCCCTTAGGCAACTGCCCCATCCTAGGGGCACGGTGTCCAGTTTTCTCGAATAGTATCCAATAGGTCTCTGTTGGTCCTCTTGCTCTAGTGTCAATATGGCAGTCATGAATCCCTCTTTTTCATGTACAAACAGGGAAAACGGTTTCCTGTTGTCGGGGATTCCCAGGGCTGGCGCCGAGCACAAGGCCCTCTTCTTTAAATTCTCGAAGGCCTCTTGTTGGTCTCTCGTAAGGGTGACCGCTTCCTTCGAGGCCCGCTTCCCTTTCAAGAGATCATTTAACGGTTGAGCCAGTTGTGTGTAGGAGTCGATCCAATTTCTGTTGAAGTTACACAAACCCAAAAAGGACCTAATCTCCTGGATAGTGGTGGGCTGTTTGGCAGCTCGGATGACTGTAGTCCTGTCCTGGGTAAGTTCCCTCTTTCCTTTCGAAATCTTTTGTCCCAGGTACACGACCTCTTCTTGGGCTATTTGCGCTTTGTCGATACTGGCCTTGTGTCCTCTCCGATGAAGGTGGTCCAGTATAGTACGCAGATCTTGTTCGTGTTGTTCTTCCATTTCAGAGGCTAACAGGATGTCGTCCACGTACTGTATGACCATGGAGTGCATGGGAGGTAACTCCCTCAAATGGTTTTGTAGGGCCATATGAAATACCGTAGGGCTGTTGTGGAAACCCTGTGGCAGCCGGGTCCAGGTGTACTGTTGTTGTTGAACGGTAAAGGCGAACCATGGTTGGACCTCGGGTGCCAGTGGCACCGGCCAAAATCCATTGGCCATGTCGATAACAGAGAACCATTCATGTTCCAGCCTCAGGGCATTGAATATCGTGGAGGGGTCAGCTACCAGAGGAGCCTTTTGATCAATACACTGGTTAGCCTTTCTATAGTCAACAGTATAGGTTCCATTTGGTTTCTGTACTGGCCACACAGGGCTGTTGGAGGTAGTGTGTGTTTTAACCAGCGCGCCTCGCTTCTCTAGCTGTCTAATTACGGGTAAGATTCCTGCAATAGATGTTGGACTAATGGGGTATTGTTTAGTACAAGGCAGAGCAGATCCTGTAAACGTTGCCGGTTCCATTTAAAGTAGCCCACAATCGTTCTTATCCCGAGCCCATATTGGGTGCTCCCTCAGCTCCTCCTTCTTCAGACTTCTGATAGACCATGTTACCTGGCTGCCTGCGCAGTGGTTAGCACCGCAGCCTCACAGCTCCAGGGACCCGGGTTCGATTCTGGGTACTGCCTGTGTGGAGTTTGCAAGTTCTCCCTGTGTCTGTGTGGGTTTTCTCCGGGTGCTCCGGTTTCCTCCCACAAGCCAAAAGACTTGCAGGTTGGTAGGTAAATTGGCCATTATAAATTGTCACTAGTATAGGTAGGTGGTAGGGAAATACAGGGGCAGGTGGGGATGTTTGGTAGGAATATGGGATTAGTGTAGGATTAGTATAAAGGGGTGGTTGATGGTCGGCACAGACTCGGTGGGCCGAAGGGCCTGTTTCAGTGCTGTATCTCTAATCTAGTCTAAAAATGCTACGAGGAGTTCAGCTGAGTCAGAACGTCCATACCCAGAAGGGCCTGTTCCACCGGACCTATTCAGACTGGTGTTATCAATTCGTGTGGACCAAGACCAATGCGTATGGGCTGAGTTTTCCTGATCACCACCCCTTGGCCACCAGCCCCGTGGGCGGTCTTAACTTTACCATCCATCGGTATAGAGTTCCCGTATCGTTGAGGTAGACACGTTAATTCGGCCCCGGTATCCAATAGACAGTCTATATCTTGATCGCCCACCCTTGTGGCTATATACAATCCATCTCTTCATTGTTCTATTAGTGCCAGGAGGGGCACCGAAAGGGCGAGGGAGGGCTCTGCTAGTTTTTTGCTGCACCAACTAACGCCAGTATCTCCTTCCGTTGCTGGGGTGACAACTGTTTGAATTTTTCTTGGTCATCGTCCTCAGGGGAGGGACCTGGTCTTGGTGCCGGATTGTATCCTTACCGTCCTCTTCCCCGTCCCTTCGCTCTACACATCTTAGCCCAATGGCCTACCTTCCCGCATTGGTGGCATGTCCCGGGTCGCTTATCAGGGCCTTTGGGTGTCCAGCCCGCCTGCAGGGCTTGGAGCTTTGCTCCCATGTTCTTGTCCAGCTGACCGCATCGGTCAACCACTGTTGCGAAGGATATATCTGTGCCATCCCAATTCGGTAGGGTTACCTTCAACATCTTTGATAGTTCTGGTTTTAATCCCGTGACAAAAGCCGACTTCAGAGGTGGAAAGCAGGTGTCGTCTAGTGCCTCTGGGGCAATGTCCGTTATCCCCGAGTATTCCAACCTAGCAGATCTAAACCTCTCTTCATACTCCCGCACCTCCTCCGTGCCTTTTTGCTGACAGGCGTCAATTTTACCCCAATCCGGCTTTGCAGGACAGAACGCTCGCAGCCACTGACTAATCGCAGCCCATCCGGCATCTAGTTGTTGCTCATCCTCGCCCAAAGCGGTTTGGACCTCTCTGTTCAGCCTTCGCCCCGCTCGCCCGGGCACCATCACGGTCAAGATCTGTACCCCGTCCCACGGGTGGAGGTGGTAAATTCCCTTCAGACCTTCCAACTGCTCCCACGTCTTCTGACCCCCTTTTTCAGGTCAGGAAATTATTTAGACCATTTATCAATTTTCTCAGGGTCCGCCGGGACAGGCATCCAATAAGTGTTGTGCTCGGACGTGATCACCTCGTTACCGTCTGTAGTCCTCTTTTCCTGCTTGACCTTAACGCGTTTCTGTTTTAAGTGGGGCGAGCCGCGCAAAAGGAAACTCATCATCAGTATCACTTTCTTCGCTGGAGGACTCAGCTTCCTCTATACCGGCTTCACGCCGTTGTGTTTTTCGTAGTTCTTTTAGTAACGACTCCAGATTCGGGTACACGCGAGACGGTTGTGGTCGGCGGGGTCCGCAGGGCAGTCCCGGTCCCTTCGGTTAGGTCGCCTGTCCGTCTTGTAATTGTTTTTTAAGTTCTTTAATTTCAGTCTCCAGACTTTCGTTTTCAGATTGTTTTTCAGTCTCTAATTTTTCTAATTTAAGCTTTTCCTTTCTTAATTGTTCGCAGACCGCCTTCAATTGGTCCTTCGCATTAGTCAGGTCGCGATTGCGTAGAGACAGTTGAGCTTGTTGGATAATTCATTACGCTGACGGATTTGACCCATCATGGCTAAGGACCATTGAGTCCGTTCTTTATCCCTCAAACGGGTCGTTTTTCCCAAGCTCTTTTTATATCTTCCAGGGACCACTGTCCCTTGGAGGCACCGTATTTCTTTTCAATTTCAGTACAGGTGTTAGCCAAATTAAACTGTTGCTCTATATATCCTTTTAACTGTCGAAGAATTTCATCTTCGGAAACGTCTGGTGGGGCCCGCCCGCCTGCCTTTGACGGTGGTTGGTAACTGTCAGTTGCCTTCATCAGTCATTGTACCAATTTTGTGTGGGGGAGGGGGTCTCGAGCCATGGGGCTTCTTATACAGATGCCGTGGAGCTTTTCAGCCGGGCTACAGTCGAACACCACCAAGTATAAAAGGGGTCTCGAGCTTCGGAAAAGTTCGAGATCGTGTGGTAGAGTACCGAAACTAGACAACGGTCGAGGACTTTTTTTTTTAAAGTAAAGAGGAGTCCTTACCTCCGGGGGCCGATATAGGTTCGATGTCCAAGGCTTCGGTCTTTAATCCTCCAGCGATCCTGCCGACTACGCCAAGTTGTTGGATCCCATCGATTACAACAAAAGACGAAGTCCGATCGTAACTTTCAAAACTTTATTGAGGTAAGTAATTGTTACAGCTTGGGGAAAAACGAACTGAACTTTGTGCGCCAAAAACGAACCAAACTTTTATACTTGTTCATGCACAACCGGTAACTCCTTGTTCCCAATTGGTCTGCAGACTTCTGCAATTTTTGTGGTGTCAGAGCCTGATTGGTCTGCTCGTACCAGCAAGTTTCACATTCCCCCCCCCCCCCCCCACCTTCAACCGTTAGGCTAATTATTGAACGATAGGCCACTGTTTAGCAATCTGCAGCTGTCCTGTTAGTTTCTGCCTGTTAGTTTTCTTTATAAACTGTGTCTGTTAGTTGATTAGCTTATTTTTAATCTGTTTCCACACTGTGCCTCACGATAGACATGCTCAGCCAGCTTCTGGAGCCTGTTTAAAGTGACTCGAGCGAAGACTTTCCCCACTATGCTGAGCAGGGAGATTCCACAGTAGTTGTTGCAGTCACCACGGTCACCCTTGTTCTTATAGAAAGTGATGATATTGGCATTGCGCATGTCCTGTGGTACTGCTCCCTTGTCCCAGCACAGGCAAAGCAGTTCGTACAGTGCTGAAAGTATAGCAGGCTTGGCACTCTTGATTATTTCAGGGGTAATGCCGTCCTTCCCAGGGGCTTTTCCGCTGGCTAGAGAATCAATGGCATCACTGAGTTCCGATTTTGTTGGCTGTACGTCAAGCTCATCCATGACTGGCAGAGACTGGGCTGCATTGAGGGCGGTCTCAGTGACAACATTTTCCCTGGAGTACAGTTATAGAATATACAGAATACAGGAGCTCAAATTATGAAACTAAATTTAAAAAAATCTGGTTTAACTGGTGCCCAAAGAAGTGATTGTAAGAAGCACGTCTCATAGACACACAACTGGTTTCGCTAACGTTCTTCAGGAATAAGAATCTGCCCATCCCTACTCAGTCTAGCCTTTTGGTGACTTTAGACTACAGCTAATATCGTTGAAAATGGTCTAGCAATTAGGGATGGACAATAAAGATGGTCTTTACTAGTTCTTGATGTTTGAAAATTTGAATCCTCTACCTCTGTAGTCACAAGATTGGTTTGGATGAAATAAGTAATTTGACTCATTTGACCTCTTCCTTCAGCACACCAGGCCCACCATTTTCCCATTGAAGCTTTTTGTTTAAAACACTCAGCTGAACAGACAGAACCTCTCTAACATCTTGGCAGCTCAGATAATGCAACACTTCTGTGTTACTTTGACTCAGATGTTGGAACTTTGGCCTTTGAGTTAGGAGATTGTGATTTCAAGCCCCACTCTGCAAGACTATGAGTTTAGAATTCAGGGCAATTTGCCTGTGCCATGCTGAGAGAGAGTGAAAATCAGAGCTGCCATGCCACAAAAAAGACGAGAAACCAAAGCACAGGTGCCTTTTCACACAGCTGTGAAGATCTTACTTGAAAGAATCCAGGCAGTTTGCTAGTTACATGAAGCTGGGCTGTGGTTGTAATGATTTTATGTGTGAAACCTTTGAAGAGGTGACTGAAGAGAAAGCTTTCAATTGTAAATGGCAACTTGAACGTGTGTCTTACTGGAGAGTGGGTATGTATGATAAGCAAAAGGAAATGAAAATCTGTCAGACAGCGGCTTGTCCAGAGGCAGTTGTAAATGCAGCACAGATTGGCAGCAATCTTTATGGCACAATTGGACCTTCTACAGGGTAAATGGTATCTTTGGAGAGTTGAATACTGGCACATTCCTCCTGCATCTAGGTTTTATAGTGTAGACAGCATTTATCACCTGCATACTGCAAAACTGTCTACTATGGAGGGCACCAAACAGAGCAACCCTTCTCATACCTACCTCATTCACTACTATGTCTACCTCAACAGCCATCAGATGGAGACTTTGTGTTTGGTCATTGCTCCACGTTTTTCTGCAGAGTCCATTCCCTCCTTCCATGTTACATGGCTTCACCCCCACCCCTACCCCACCCCACCCATCCCCATACAGTAAAGGCATTTGAGGCTAATGGAAAGAATCAAATACATTTCACCCCCATGCTTGGCCAATTACCTTTAAATATTCACAGCCTTTTTTTAAGGGCTGATGACATGTGTCCTTTGGCAAACTCCCACCAGCAGGTCTGACTTAGACAGGAACTTGCTCGGAACATCGAGTGAGGCTGTTATTGGGAGGTTGAATGCATGGGATTTTGGTGACTCAAGGGCTATGGAGGGGTGGGGGGGAGGCAGGAAAGTGGTGTTAAGGCCACAATCAGATCAGCCGTGATCTTATTGAATGGCAGAGCAGGCACGAGGGGCTGAAAGACCTACTCCTATTTCTTATGTTATTATGTTCAGTCCTGGGACCAGAAAGTACATCCTTGGTTTACTGTGTGCTGCAATGGGTTAAAACCCTAGGGTAGAATTTCTACAGGATCTCCTGCTGTATCTTTGGTAAAAGCAGCCAATTCCACCAATTCCCTCAGGTTTCTGTCGGCTGTGGCTTGAAATTCAGAGAATTCCCCTGTGTTTATACCTCTAATCCTGGATTTTAAATCCTTTCAGGACCTCAGACAGCAACGAGTCAATTCTTCAGAAGTTATAGAATCATAGAGAGATACAGCACTGAAACAGGCCCTTCGGCCCACCGAGTCTGTGCCAACCATCAACCCATTTATACTAATCCTACATTAATCCCATATTCCCTACCACATCCCCACCTTCCCTCAATTCTCCTACCACCCACTAGGGGCAATTTATAATGGCCAATTCACCTATCAACCTGCAAGT
Organism: Heterodontus francisci; assembly: GCF_036365525.1. NCBI lineage: Eukaryota > Metazoa > Chordata > Chondrichthyes > Heterodontiformes > Heterodontidae > Heterodontus > Heterodontus francisci. Next base: position 12,233,058 of record NC_090376.1, read on the forward strand.
GTTTGGCTGTGGGAGGAAATCGGAACACCCGGCCGAAACCCACGCGGTCACATGAGAACTTGCAAACTCCGCACAGGCAGTACCCAGAACCGAACCCGGGTCACTGGAGCTGTGAGGCTGCAGTGCTAACCACTGTTATGGGTGTGAAGATGGAGTTGACAGTCAGTATCTTGCGAGCAAAGACGTCTTGCTTCAGCCACGCAGGCATTCGATGGGTTGCAGCATTCTGAAGAGCAGATGCAGTTGGATATAAGTAGGTAAGCAGGAAACTACAAAACAAATTAAGCAAAGTTTTCAAATGAGCCATTGTCACAGTTGAAACTTAATACAGGGAAGTAAAAGCGAGGGAAGTTGGGAAGAGGAGGAAGAGAGAGAGCGTGAAGGAGGGAAGAGAGAGAGAGAGAGAGATGAAAGACCGAGGGAGGGAAGAGAGAGAGGGAGGGAGGGAAGAGATAGAGAGGGAAGAGAGTGGAGAGAAGAGAGGGGGAAAGAAAAGAGAGGGAGAGCGAAGAGGGAGGGAGAGAGAGGGAAGCAGAGTGAAGAGGGGGGGAAGAGAGGAGAAAAGAGAGGGAGGGAGAGAGGCAAGGGAGAAAAAGAAAGGGAAGGAGAAGGGAGGGGAGAGGAGGGAAGAGAGGGAGGGAGCAAGAGTGAAGAGAGAGGGAGGGATGGAGGGAATAAATAGATGAACAGCATAAGTGTTCCATAAATGGTCTTGAACTTGTTATGGGTGAAATTGAAGGAGATTTCGGCTTATTAATAGTCAATCAACATTGCCATTAGCTTTTTCCGTACCACTCATCACCCATATTAATGTCTCCTTCTATGGCTCAATGTCTTACTACACTCCTATGAAATGCCTTGGGGCATTGTATGATGCTAAAAGAGCTATAAAGAACTGCAATAGATATTCAACTTGCCAGCGAGTGTTGAACAGGAATTGCAAATCACTCGCCCATTATAGATCCATCAATTTTCAAACCCATTGATTTCAATGGAATTGAAAATCAGTGGTTTCTTTTACAGGTGGCTAGTCTGTATTTAATACCCAGGTGATAAGTTGAATATGTACCTCACATATGCCACCCGTAAGTCATAACCTTCTACCCTTGACAGGTTACTCTGCAGTTCAAACGCAAGAATTACAAGAAATAATGAGAAAACACTCAAAGCTCAAATTAAACACTAACATTTTTACTAGTTTTGGTGGGAATAACAGCAATACAGTACACCCGTTAGTCACAAATATGTTACAAGAGGTTATATAGACGATCACCCGGTTAATGGTCACTTCCCGTTAATTGTACTCTTCAGCAACTGACTGAGTTGCTTGGCTGCAGTGTCAAATAGACCCTTACAATGATCTTTATACCCTTCATTCCAAGGCGGTTTCCTCCCACATCCAAAGACTTGCAGGTGATAGGTAAATTGGCCGTTGTAAATTGCCCCTAGTGTAGGGAGGTGATAGGGAATATGGGATTACTGTAGGGTTAGTATAAATGGATGGTTGTTGGTCGGCACAGACTTGGTGGGCCGAATGGCCCGTTTCAGTGCTGTATCTCTAAATAAAAAAATAAATAAATAAGGTGGGCATTGATGTTTCATTGACAGAATTGTACTGTCCTATCAAAGTCCACCTTATGCTACAATTGTCCAATGGTATTATAATTCTTTGTGTAAAGGATAGGGTTAAATCCTGCCTTGATAAGTTTCGTATTTACCCAAACTTTTTCCCCAGTAGAACTTGCTTGTGGAATCAGTTGCTCATATTTCAAAAGAAGGCAAACTGACACAACCAATCAATGTCAGCTTGTGCCACCTTCTCGTAGCTTTCAAAACAGTCTGTGCACCACTTAAGGCAGCTAAATTAGCATTTTAAAAACGTATTTAACCATACCTATCTTTTATCTCCGTGGTTGCGTTTACAACTCTCTTAGAACAGACATCACGTCTCCACGTTCTTTGTGTCCCATTTCATATCTTATCAGACTTATTGAAACATGAGTTTGAAAAGGCTTTTTTTTTTTAAACGCAGTATCACTAAGGTTCTAACTTTGCATCAAAGCAAAACACAGCTTTGAAGTATGGCTTTCAACTTGATTTTATGATCCTCAAGCCTCTTGCCAAACATTCCATGGTTTCAAAAATATTGTTTTTCATCACAGATCAGTGATCTTATTTAGATGTTAATAGAGCATTCAGCATCCTAAGCTTCATTAATAGGGGCACAGAGTACAAAAGTAAGGAAGCTATGTTAAACTTGTATAGAACACTGATTCGTCCTTAACTGGAGTATTGTGTCCAGTTCAGGTTGCCATATTTAGGAAAGATGTGAAGGCATTAGAGAGAGTGCAGAAAAGATTCACGAGAATGGTTCCAGGGATGATTAAGTTCAGTTACGTGGATAGAATGGTTACAGCACAGAAGGAGGCCATTTGCCTGTTGTGTTGTGCTGGCTCTCTGCAAAAGCAACTCACCTAGTTCCACTTCCCTGCCTTTTCCCTGTAGAGCTACAAATGTTTTCTTATCAGATAATTATCTAGTTCTGTTTTGCCTGCCTTGATTGAACCTGCCTCCACCACACTCTCAGATAGTGCATTCCAGATCCTAACCACTCGCTGCATAAAAGTTTTTCCTCATGTCACTTCCTTGGCGAAGTACCTTGAATCAGATTCCTCTGGTTCTGGATGCTTCGGCCAATGGGAACAGTTTTTCCCTATCTACTTTATCCAGACGGCTCATGATTTTGAACGCCTCTATCAAATCTCCTCTTAATATTCTCTTCTCCAAGCAGAACAGACCAAACGTCTCCAACCTATCCACATAACTGAAGTTCCTTATCCATGGAACCATTCTCTTGAATCTTTTCTGCACCCTCTCTAAAGCCTTAACATCCTTCCAGAAGTGTGGTGCCCAGAACTGGTCACAATACTCCAGTTGAGGATGAACCAGTGTTTAATGTAGATTTATCATAATTTCCATGCTTTTGTACTCCATGTCCCTACTTCTAAAGATCAGGATACCATATGTTTTATTAAACATGGAAAGTGCTTTGCATGGAGAGAGAAAAGGCAATAGTTGGTGAACAGGAGGAATAACAGGAAAGCAGGTGAGTCAGGGTGGGGGACGATGGAAGGGTCGACAAGAAGGATATTGAAGAAGGAAGTTTCAAAAACAGTGAATGAGGTGACAAGACAGAGGGAATAGGGATGGGAGTTGCACAGGATATTGGTGTATCGGCTGAGAGAATGGCCATGAAGGTTAGAGTGGAGGGAGCTGGGAGCATGGGGCTAACTGCTGTCAGAGGTATGGAGGTGAATTCAGGGGTATACACTGGAGGAGGTTGCTGAGGTAGGGTGGGACGAGACTGGGTGGCAATTTGAAGATGGGAATCAATATGTAGTAGCAGTGCTTGTAAAGGACTGTGGGATGATAGTAGTTTCAGACCCTGCCAAGACCATAGCATTTCTCAGCACTGAGCATCCTTCACCTGCACCATCCCTTACCCCTCTCCCCACTCCCCAGTCAAGCACCCGCAGTGGCAAGTTGGAAGAAAAAGAAAGAACTTGCATTTATATAGTGCCTTTCATGCCTTCAGGACATGACAAAGTGCTGTATAGCGAATGAAAGGCTTGAAAAAATTGCATTTATAAAAAACTCTTTTGTGACCTCTGGACATCCCAAAATGCTTCACTGTCAATGAAGTACTTTTGAATTGTAGTCACTTTTGCAATGTAGGAAATGCAGCAGTCAATTTGCACACAGCAAGCTCCCCCAGACAGCAATGTGGTAATGACCAGATAATCTGTTTCTTGTGATGTTGGTTAAGGACTAAATATTGGCTGGGATACGAGGGAAAATTCATCTGCTCTTATTCGAATAGCTTCATGTGATCATCTATGCCCACCTTAACATCGCAACAGAAAAAGGCACTACCAGCAGTGCAGCACTACCTCAGTACTGCATGGGGAACTGTCAGCTTAGATTATAGGCTCAAGACTCTAGAGTAGGGACTTGAACCCATAACCTATTGAATCAGAGGTGAGAGGGCTACCAACTGAGCCACAGCTGTCACCTTGGTGAAGTCCAGAGGACTCCCGGTGGAACTGCACATCAGTGTGCAGCAACCCTTTCGGGAGGGAAAGGAAGAAATATAAGTGGAGACACAGGGGTGGCACAGTGGCGCAGTGGTTAGTACCACAGCCTCACAGCTCCAGCAACCTGGATTCAGTTCTGGGTACTGCCTGTGCGGAGTTTGCAAGTTCTCCCTGTGACCGCGTGGGTTTCTGCCGGGTGCTCCAGTTTCCTCCCACAGACAAAGACTTGCAGGTTGACAGGTAAATTGGCCATTGTAAATTGCCCCTAGTATAGGTAGGAGAATGGTGGGGATGTGGTAGGGAATATGGGATTAATGTAGGATTAGTATAAATGGGTGGTTGTTGGTCGGCACAGACTCGGTGGGCTGAAGGGCCTGTTTCAGTGCTGTATCTCTAAATAAATGAAAAAAATTACCAGGAAAAAAACTTTTACACACCAAACTGGTGTGATAAATTAATTTAATTTGCTGTTTCAATTGATAAGCAAGTGCTTTATGAGCTTGCTTGAGCTGACAAATGTAGTTGAATTACACATTCAGCCATCTATGTAGCTTACTTTGCGATATTTCTTTTGCTTAGGCAGTTCTTTTTGCACCGGTTCCTTTCAACCATCTCTCCCTACAGAAACTACACCGCACAGAATGGTTCAGGTATATTTTTAGCTGTGGGAATACCAAATGACTCCTTTGCATCAAATATAGTACAATTGATATAAAAGCAAAATACTGCAGATGCTGGAAATATGAAACACAAACAAGAAATGCTGGAAATACTCAGCAGGTCTGGCAGCATCTGTGGAGAGAGAAGCAGAGTTAACGTTTCAGGTCAGTTACCCTTCATCAGAGTTCTGAGATGCTGCTAGACCTGCTGAGTATTTCCAGCATTTCTTATTTGTGTTTCATAATACAATTGATACTTGGCAAAGGCATCCCAAAGAATGTCATGCTTGGTCCAGGTCTACATAGATTTACATAGGATGCACAGCACAGAAACAAGCCATTTGGCCCAATGTGTCCATGCTCCAGACAAGCCACCTCCCACCTCTCCATCTAATTCTATCAGCATATCCTTTTATTCCTTGTACTATTTGTCTTCCTCTTAAATGCACCAGTTCTAGTCGCCTCAATTATTTGCTGTGGTAGTGAGTTTCATAGTCTCACCACTCTCCAGGTAAAGAAGATTCTCTTGAATTCCCTATTGGATTTATTAGTGGCAATTTTATATTTATGGGCCCTAGTTTTGGATTCCCCCACAAGTGGAAACATCTCTTCGATGACTAAGTGTATACCTAGTCCTGTGTAAAATAGAGATGTAAATTGTCAATTTACAAACCTTAATATCACAGCCCCCGCTTAATCATTCATTTGACTATTCAATCGAAACACAAACATATTATACACACAATCGATTAGACTTCAGAAACATTTCAATGCCTTCTGGTGAGATTTGAATGCAGATTGATTAATCCTGTGGCTGTGCATTTAAAATATTGATAATTCAGGAATGCTTTATACTATTAAATGGAATTGCTAGAACAGGGGAATGTAGGGAAAGCATTTGACCCACTGGAATAGTGCAGAATGGGACTGAATGACAGCACTGACTTACATTTATATCGCACCTTTGATCAAAGAAAATATCCCAAGATAAACAGAACTGATTATCAAAAAAAGTTTGAAACTGAGCCACATGAGGAGATATTAGGGCAAATGACCAAAAGATTGGACAAAGGCAGTATTTAAGGAGCACCTTAAAGGAAGACAGGTAGAGAAGTGGAGAGGTTCAGGGAGAGAATTTCAGAGCTTAGGGCCCAGGCAACTGGTGGAGTGATTAATATCGGGGTGCACAAGAGGCCAGAATCAGAAGAGCAAAGAAGGTTTGTGAAGGTTACAGAGGTAGGCTGGGGGTGGATGCTATGCTATGCTATGATTTCCTCCAACATTGCAGCACTCCCTCAGTACTGAAGCCCCTACCTGACCTTTCAGGTGCATATAAAAGATCCCACGGTATTATTCAAAAAAGAGCAGGGGAATTTAACTGGTGTCCCGGCCAATATTCATCCCTCCACCAACATCACTAAAAACAAATTATCTGGTCAACATCACATTGCTGTTTGTGGGAGCTTGCTGTGCACAATTTGGCTGTTGCGTTTCGTACATTACAACAGTGACTATACCTAACAGGCTGTAAAGCACTTTGGGATATCCTGAGATTGTGTGTAAGATTCTACGTAAATGCAAGTTCTTTCTTTCTGTTTTTCTTTTAAAGCTATCTTATGTTCTGTCCCGTTAAGTTCAAACTTGGGCAACCTGCACATTGAGAGTTGGCCCTTTGTCCAAGTTTCTTATTCCCCCCCGATAGGATCTGGTTCAGATGAAGAACAGCTTAAAGAAAAGTCACGTCACCTCCCAATGGCAAGACATGTATTTATGACAGAAGCTTGAAAACAGGCACGTCACCCCTCAGTCTTCTCTGCTACAGCGAAAACAACCCAAGCCTATCCAACCTCTCTTCATAGCTTAAATGTTCCATCCCAGGCAACATCCTGGTGAATCGTCTCTGCACCCCCTCCAATGCAATCACATCCTTCCTATAATGTGGCGACCAGAATTGCACACAGTACTCCAGCTGTGGCCTTACCAAAGTTCCGTACAACTCCAACATGACCTCCCTGCTTTTGTAATCTATGCCTCGATTGATAAAGGTAAGTGTCCCATATGCCTTTTTCACCACCCTATTAAGCTGCCCTTCTGCCTGCAGAGATCTATGGACAAACACGCCAAGGTCCCTTTGTTCCTCAGAACGTCCCAGTGTCAGGCCATTCATTGAATACTTCCGTGTCACAATATTCCTTCCAAAGTGAATCACCTCACACTTTTCAGCGTTAAATTCCATCTGCCACTTTTCTGCCCATTTGACCATCCTGTCTATATCTTCCTGTAACCTAAGACACTCCACCTCACTGTTAACCACTCGGCCAATCTTTGTGTCATCCGCGAACTTACTGATCCTACCCCCCACATAGTCATCTATGTCATTTATATAAATGACAAATAATAGGGGACCCAGCACAGATCCCTGTGGTACGCCACTGGACACTGGCTTCCAGTCACTAAAACAGCCGTCTGTCATCACTCTCTGTCTTCTACAGCTAAGCCAATTTTGAATCCACCTTATCAAGTTACCCTGTATCCCTTGTGCATTTGCTTTCTTGACCAATCGCATAACTAGGGCTGTGGACAGGGCTTTAAACTGACAGTTGGGTGGGGAGGGGGTGGGGGGTGGTGGAGGGGGGGAGGGTTTGGGTAAAGGGAAATTTAGAAACCCAAAGAGAGAAGTCAGGGCATCGGAGCAGGATAGTGATCTGCGTAACTCCCAACAGAATGGGACAGGAAGAGAAAGAGAGTTTAACAAAAATTGTACATTGGCAAATAAGGTCATTGCAGGGAACAGAGATAAAAAAAAATGAAATTGAAGTTCCTTTATCTGAATGCACGAAGCATCTGTAATAAGATAGAGGATAGTGGCATGAATAGAGGTAAATGATCTAGGTCTAATTGCCATTACCGAGACACGGTTACAAGGAGATCAAGGTTGGGAAATAAATATTCCAGGGTACACAATATTTCGGAGAGACAGGCAGAATGGCAAAGGAGAAGGGGTAGCCCTGATAGTAAAGGATGGCATAAGGACATTAATAGGAAGGAATCTGGCCTCAGAAGATCATGAAGTAGAATCAGTTTGGGTGGAAATTAGGAACTGCAGGAGTCAGAAGACACTGGTGGCAGTAGTTATATTATTGGACAGAACATTAAACGGGAAATTATTGGAGCATGTAAAAAAAGGTAATGTATTAATTGTGGGAGAGTTTAATCTGCATATAGATTGGGACAATCAAATTGGCAACAGTGGTCTAGAAGATGAATTTGTAGAATTCTTTCGTGACAGTTTCTTGGAGCAATTCATTGTAGAACCGACTAGGGATAAAGCTATCTTAGATCTCGTATTGTGTAATGAAAGAATTAATAAGCAATGTCATAGTAAAAGATCCACTGGTAAATAGTGATCATAATACCATTGAATTTCATGTTAAGTTTGAAAGTGACATATTTCAATCACAAACAAGAATCTTAAACTTCAGCCAAAGCCAATTACAAAAGTATGAGGGGAGAACTGGACAAATATACTGGAAGGTATGGTGGTAAATGAACAGTGGGAAACATTTAAAGAAATAATTCAAAGGGTTGAACAAAAGTACATTCCATTCAAAAACAGAAACTCGTCCAGAAAGATCCAACTGCGGCTCACTCAGGAAGTTAAGGAGAGTATTAAACTAAAAGAGGCTTACAACCTTGCAAAAAATAGTAGCAAGTCTGAGGATTGGGAGTGTTTTAGAAACCAGCAAAAGGCCAGCAAAAAGTTGATAAAACGGGAAAAAATAGAATGAGAGTAAACTAGCCAGCAATATAAAAATAGATAGTAAGAGCTTTTATAAGTACATAAAAAGGAAGAGAGTAGCTAAAGTAGACATTGGTCCCTTCAAGGTAGAGACAGGAGAAATCATCATGGGGAATGAGGAAATGGCAGAGGCATTGAACAAATATTTTGTGTCTGTTTTCACAGTAGAAGACACAAGTTCCATACCAAAAATAGGCAGTACCCTAGGGGCTAAAAAGAGTGAAGAAATTAAGGATATTGATATCAGTTGAGAAAAAGTATTGGAGAAACTTGAGGGACTAAAATCTGACAAGTCCCCAGGACCTGATAGCCTACATCCTCGGGTTCTAAAAGAGATAGCTGCAGATATAGTGGATGCGCTGGCTATGATTCTCCAGAATTCTTTAGATTCAGGAATGGACACATCAGATTGGAAGTTGGCAAATGTAACCTGCTTTTCCAGAAAGGAAGTAGAGAGAAAACAGGGAACTGCAGGCCAGTTAGCCTAACATCAGATGCTGAAAATTATTATTAAGGAAGTCTTAACATTGCATAGCATAGTCTGATTAGAACAAGTCAGCATGGTTTTACTAAAGGGAGATCCTGTTTGACAAATTTATTAGAGTTTTTTGAGGATGCAACTAGTAGGGTAGATAAAGGGAAACCAGTAGATGTCGTATACCTGGATTTTCAAAAGGCATTCAATAAGATGCCGCATAAAAGATTAATAGGCAAGATAAGGGCTCATGGTGTTGGGGGTCATATATTAGCATGGATAGAGGATTGGCTAACAGACAGGAAGCAGAGAGTGGGCATAAATGGGGTATTTTCAAGTTGGTCGGCAGTAAATAGTGGGGTGCTGCAAGGATCAGTGCTGGGGCCTCAGCTATTTACACTCTATATTAATGACTTGGATGAAGAGACAGAAAGTAATGTATCTAAGTTTGCTGATGATACAAAGCTCGGTGGAAAGGTAAGCTGCAGGGAGGATGTAGAGAGGCTGCCAAGAGATATAGGCAGGTTAAGTGAGTGGGCAACAAGATGGCAAATGGAGTATAATATAGGGGCGTATGAAGTTGTTCACTTTGGTTGTACAAATAGAAAAGCAGAATATGTTTTAAAAGGTGTGAAATTGGTAAGTGTTGATGTTCAGAGAGACTTGGGGGTACTCGTACAAGGAACTCACAAAGTTAACATGCAGCAGGCTATTAGGAAGGCAAATGGCATGTTGGCCTTTATTGCAAGGGGATGGAGTACAGGAATAAAGAAGTCTTACTAAAATTGTACAGGGCTTAGGTGAGACCGCACCTGGAACACTATGTGCAGTTTTGGTCTCCACATTTAAGAAAGGATATACTTGCACTGGAGGCAGTGCAGCGAAGATTTACTAAATTGGTCCCTGGGATGAGGGGGTTGTCCTATGATGAGAGGCAGAGTAAATTGGGCCTATATTCACTCGAGTTTAGAAGAATGAGAGGTGATCTAATTGAGACATACAAGATTCTGAAAGAGCTTGATAGGGTAGAAGCTGAGAGATTGTTCCCGCTGGTCAGGGTCTCTAGAACACGGGGACACAGTCTCAGGATAAGGGGCCGATCATTCATGACTGAGATGGGGAGAAATTACTTCACTCAAAGGGTTGTAAAGCACTTTGGTATATCCTGAGGTCAGAGGAGGCACTATATAAATGCAAGTTCTATCTGCTGACCTCAAATGTGTAAAGTGGTAAAGGTGCTTGCTGCAGCATCCTAAAGAGAGGTAAAGATGGGCAGGGTTTCCAATTCTTCCTGATTGATCTGGGCTGGAAAATGTGGATGCCAGCTGGGGAGAGAGTCATGTTTGGCTGTGATGGCCCCCATGGTTAAATAGCTGGCTGATAGTGTCTAGCATCACAAAGAAAGAATGACCACGTAAATAGGGCACTGGAGGCCAGCCAGCAACATGTGGAGCTAAACCCAAGTGCTGGAAAATGGGATTAGAATAGTTAGGTGCTTGATGGCCAGCATGGACACGATGGGCTGAAGGGCCTGTTTCTGTGCTGTATAACTCTATGACTCTAAACCCCCAAAATAAATCAGGACAGGCAGGGAGAATAAAGTAAAAGGATAGAAAGCAGAGTGCAGGTTGAAAGTTTGGGTGCAAAGGCCAGCACAGCCTTTGATTTATTAAGTATTATTATTATTTAGTATTATTATCCTTTAGGAAGGACGTCAAGACCTTAGCGAGGGTGAGAGGAGATTTACTAGAATGGGACAACGGATGAAAGACTACAGTTACGTGGAGCAATTAGAGAAGCTGAGCTTGTTCCCTTTTAAGCAGAGAAGATTGAGTGCAGGTTTGATAGAGGGGTTCAAAATCTTGAAGGGTTTTGACAGAGTAAATAAGGAGAAACTGTTTCCGCTGGTGGAAGGGTCAGTAAGTAGGGCACACAGATTTAAGGTGATTGGCAAAAGAGCGAGAGGCGGCATGAAGTTAAAAAGTAATTTACACAGCGAGTTGTTATAATCCGGAATGCACTGCCTGAAAGAGCAGATTTAAGAATAACTTTCAAAAGGGAATGGGATAAATATTGGAAAAGGAAAAATTAGGAGAGCAGTGGGGAAAAGAGCAGGGGAGTAGGATTAATTGGATAGCTCTTTCAGAGATCTGGCACAGAGATGATGGGATGAATGACCTTCTGTACTATATGATGCTGCGATTGTAGGTTTCTATCGTCATTCTAAGATAGACTGCATAATTTTCCATCCAATGGGGTGAGCTGGTGAGTTGACCTCCGTGCTTCAATTCTGGATGTGTACTCAAGACTGGGACTGGGAGTGCTTGTTTGAATTTTCACTTGCATTGGAAGTACTAACAAAACCTTGACAACAAAAGAACTTTTCAGCAGTTTCTATCTTCTACAAGAGGTGGCCGAAAACAGTTTTGTCCAAATTGGAGATAGCAAGAAGAACATGAGGGGTGGAAGTTATGTTACTGCTTTACAGATCTCTAGTTTGACCCCATCTGGAATACTGCATTCAGCTCTGGGCAACGCACCTCGAAAAATACATCGCCCTTGGAGGGGGTGCAGCACAAGTTTACCAGAATGATACAGACATTAAAAGGTTAAATTATGAAGACAGGTTACATAGCCTAGGCTGGTATTCACATTATCGAAGATTGAGGGCTAATCTAATTGAAATGTTTAAGTAGATTAATGGATTTGATAAGGTCCGTAGAGAGAAACTAATTACTCTGGTGGGGGAGTCCAAACAAAGAGGACATCACCTTAAAATTAGAGATAGGCTGTTCGGGGGTGATATTAAGAAACGTTTCTTCATACAAAGGATAGTGGAAATCAGGAACTCTCTCCCATAAAAATCTGTTGAGGGGAGGGGTCAATAGAAAATGTCAAAATTGAGATTGATAAATTTTTGTTAGGCAAGGGTTTTAAGGGTTACAGAACCAAGGTGAGAAAATAGAGTTAAGATACAGATCAGCCATGATATAATTAAATGGTGGAAGAGGCTTGAGGGGTTGAATGGCCTCCTCATTCCTACGTCTTGCTATGCCAGTCGCATTACTGAGAACTGGGAAAATCGATGTGTGTAGCTAAAAACCTACAACCATTGCACTTTAATACAATGGCCCATGCAAATGCTTTTACATCATCATTAATTCTGGTGACAAGCAAGGTAGCACAGAGCTGCAGGAGATGACCTACTGTGATTCGATCAGACTTAGATAACCAAAACAGAAAAAAAGACTGATGCCTTCAATGGCGTAAATTTCATCTCTGTGGCCTTAGCAGGGCAGTTCTGTTATTTCTAGCGATTCTCAATGAGAAGAGAGGATCTCAACAAGGAATTTGTTGAGCAAAGTAATGAATTTTTAAAGCACACATGGCCAGTGAGTGATGAGGTGTCTCTGACTCATTATGATCTGTATACGTACCAAACAGAAGTGCTGGTCCCCAGTACTCCTGGCCTTAGCAATCATCTTCAAGCCTTAGAAGTACTCAGGATGCAGACATTAATCATAGTGGTCTCTGGTGTATTGTTTGAACTGATGATTTCAGCTCCTTGCATCAAAGACCATCACCTCATTAGAATGACTGCTTGCTGATGGTATTAACCTCTATTCCTTATGTGATAATTGCTAAGGGCTTTCTTATATCACATTTTTCTTTCTCTCTTTCTCCGCCAACCCTCCCCCCCACCACCCCCGACCGCTGTTGGCACTTTTACTGATGCCAGAACTACTGGAAGCGCTGTTAAACCTCAGCCAAGTGATTATTCTTCATGAAGGGCCTGCACAGCGAGCGCGGGCAAACAATTCAGTCTTGGGAAGCAACGCTTGTGGCGTTGTTCTTACTTGATTGTTAACCAGTGATGCAACGCCTCCAACACTCTGGCATTAGGAAGACTGGAAAAGTGTGGAGTCCAAATGAAAAAGGGAAGGAGCTCTGAAGACAAGGATAAATATGCACAACCTGGGAGGTAATGAGAGACACTGATATATGGATACAGAAGATATGATTTTATGAATTTGAGCTGCAGGTGAGAAATTTCCAGGCAGGCTGCCTGCCAATTCCCAATATAGGGACATTGGAACATTAGGCCATTCTGCCCCTTTGGGTTGCTTTGGCATTCAAATAGATCATGGATGACCTGCACCTCAACTTTATTTTCCCGCTTAGCTCCATATCTTTTGCTACCTGTACCTAACAAAGAACTATTTCAGTTTTGAAAGCTGAAATCGGCCCCATGAGCTACAACCTTTTGGGGGAGAGAATTCCAGATTTTTACTACCACTTTGTGTGCAAAATGTTTCCCAGGTTCTCTCCTGAATGGCTGAGATCTAATATTAAGACTATGTCCCCCTGTTTTGGATTTCCCCCACCAGAAAAAATGGTTGCCCCAACAAGTCCATGGCTAGTAGGCTAGCTATGCATGGCCAGCAGTCCACAGTCCCTGTCGTTAGGGCATATTCAGAAAATGGACCTCACCTCAGTTGCTGGTTCCCACATTCTCAGACAGGGGACCTCAATGTCAAAGAGGGATTCTCGTCAGTCATAGGTTTCTGAAAGAGCTCAACAGATTTACAAAGAATTCACTTCAGTGGATTGTGCCACTGGTAACTTATTTCAATTTCTCAACAAAAATTCTTAAACTAATCAAGTTGATCCTGACTGTTCCAGGAGTGATCCTTAACTAAATGCATCAGTTTCTTTTAGGAGGGGGTGCAGACACTCTGAAACAGCTGGATGAGGAGAGCGACAATAGCAAGTTACAGGATGCATGATAGATGCCATAAATACAAGATAGTCACCAATAAATTCAATAGGGAATTTAAGAGAAACTGCCTCACCCAGACAGTGGTTAGAATCTGGAACTCACTATCAGAAGGAATAGCTTAGCAATATCAGTCATGGCTCAGCTGGTAGCACTCTCAGAGTCATAAGGTTCTGGGTACAAGCCCAACTCCAAGGCTTGAGCAGAAAAATCAAGCAGACACTCCAGTGCAGTACTGAGGGAGTACTGCACTGTCAGAGGTGCCATCTTTCAAATGAGACGGTAAACTAAGGTCCCATGCGCCTGTTCAGGTGGATGTAAAAGATCCTGTGGCGCTATTTTGAAGAAGAGCAGGGAAGTTATCCCTCGTGTCCTGGCCAATATTTATCCCTCGATAAACATCACAAAAACAGATTATCTGGTCATTATCACATTACTGTTTGTGGGAGTTTGCTGTGTGCAAATTGGCTGCCATGTTTCCTACACTAGAACAGTGACTATACTTTAAAAAGTGCTTCATTGGCTGTAAAGCACCTTGAGACATCTGGTTATCATGAAATATATAAATAAAAGTCCTTTTTCTTTTTTGAGGCAAATAGCATAGATGAATTTAAGAGCAGGGTAGATAACTACATGAGGGAAAAGGAACAGAAGGCTATGCTGATAGTGTTAAATGAGGAACATGAGAACATATAGGAGGAGTAGTAGAACATCTGAACTCCCGAGCCTGCTCCACCATTCAAAACAAGCATGGTTGATCTTCTACCTCAACTCCACTTTACTGCCTGCTCTTCATGTTCATTGAGAGATCAAAAATCTATTAATCTCATTCTTGAATAAACTGAACAATGAAGCATCCACAACTCTCTGGGGTAGACAATTCCAAAGATTTACAACCCTCTGAGTGAAGAAATTTCTCCTCATCTCACTCAATGATCAACTGCTTATCCTCAGGCGAAACAACCTCTCAGCATCTACCCCCTCAAGTCCCTTCAAGATCTTGTGGTTCAATGAGATCACCTCTCATTCTTCCAAACTTCAAAGAGTATAGGCCCAATTTACTCAGCTTCCCATCATAGGACAACCCCTCATCCCAGGAATCAATCTAGTGAACCTTCACTGTACTGCCTCCAATGCAAGTATATCCTTCCTCAGATCTGGAGACCAAAACTGCGCACTGTACTCCAGGTGTGGACTCACCAAAGGTCTGTATAATTCTGGCGAGACTTCTTATTCTTGTACTCCAATCCCCTTGCAACAAAGGCAAACATGCAATTTGCCTTCCCAATTGCTTGCTCTACCTGCATGCTAACTTTCTGGTCCTTGTACGAGTACACCTAAGTCGCTCTGAACATCAACATTTAAAAGTTTCACACCTCTTAAAAATATTGTTTTTCTAATCTTACTACCAAAGTGAATAACCTCACATTTCCCCACATTATACTCCATCTGCCACCTTGTGGCCCACTCACTTATCCTGTCTATATCTCTTTGCAGCCTCTTTGTGTCCTCCTCACAGCTTACATTCCCACCTAACTTTGTATTGTCAGCAAGTTTGTATGCACTAATTTCAGTCTCTTCATCTAAGTTAATATAGATTGTAAACAGCCGAGGCCCCAGCACTGATCCTTGCGGCACTAGTTACAGCCTGCCAACTTGAAAATGCCCCATTTATCCTTACTTTCTGCTTCTTGTCTGTTCACCACTCCTTCATCCATGCTAATATATTAAGCCCAAAGCCTTATCTTGTGTATTAACCTTTCGTGTGGTACCTTATCAAATGCCTTTTGGAAATCCAAATATACTACATATATTGGTTTTCCTCCATCTACCCTGCTACTTACATCCTCAAAAAACTCTAATAAATTTGTCAAACATGATTTCCCTTTTGTAAAACCATGTTGACTTTCTCTAATCATTCTATGATTTTCTCAATGCATTGTTAAGACTTAATAGTAGATTCCAGCATTTTCCTGATAGTCATTTAATTATGGCACAGAAGGTGGCCATTTGGCCCATCAAGTCCATGTCGGCTTTTCACAGAGCTATTCTGCCAGTCTCACTCCCCTGCTCGAGCAGCCTTAGAAGTCCCCACCCAGTGACAATCGCCAACCCTGCCCAACCCGGGAACAGCCCCCCTCCCATCCCACCGTCAGGGCCTGTCTGGCCCTGGCAACCCCCACCCCTGCTCACCTGTCCTGGGGTCCTCATCAATCTTCTCCACTCTTCTGTATGGCAGGGCCTCCTGCTGTACTGGCAATAGCCACTGCTCTCTGTGTGCTGCCAGCACTGAAGAGCTGCCAGCCGTCCGATTGGCCAGCCGCTCTGGAGTGGGAGCTCGTCCCTTAAATTAACGGCATCCCCGATTGCGGGCAATTAATTGCCTGTCTGCAGTGGAATAGCAGTAGGTATCCAACGGAGGGTCGAGGTGGGGTCTCCATCCACCTTCCGGCCCACTGCCAGGACCCCAATGGCCAGAACAAAAATCAGCCCCTAGTCTTGGATGATCCAGTGAAACATTAGAAAAACTGAAGTCATTGTTTGCAACACCTGATGACTGATGTCAGGCTAACTGGTCAGTAGTTCCCTGTTTTGTCTCTCCCTCCTTTCTTGAATAGAGGTGTTACATTTGCTACCTTCCAATCTGCTGGGATCGTTCTAGAACCTAGGGAATTTGGGAAAAATGGAGTGTTGGGAGGAGGCTTGTGTGGAGCATAAAACTGTTGGGCCAAATGACCTGTTTCTGTGCAGTAAACTCTATGTAAGCTCATGTAAGTAGAATGACCACTTGGGTGAAGCAGAGTAGGACCATCTGGCACCTATAGAACCCAGAAGCCTTACCATCCTTGCTGAAATGTGGTGCCCAGAACTGGCCACAATACTCAAGATGGGACCTAACCAATGTCTTATAAAGGTTTGGCATAGCTTTCGTGCTTTTGTACTCAATGCCTTGATTTATAAAGAAAGGATCTTGTATGCCTTTTACAGCCATATCAACTTGTCCTACCACCTTCAAAGACACATGTATGAATACTATTCCTGCACCTCCTTTAAAATTATACCACTTAGTTTCCATAGTTACATAGTATTTACAGCACAGAAACAGGACATTAATCCACTGGTCTAGGCAGGTGTTCATACTTCACACGAGCCTCCTCCTACCCTTCATCTAACCCCATCAACGTATCCTTCTATTCCTTTCACCCTCATGAGTTTATCTGGCTTCCTATGCTATTTGTATTAAGTTCCACATTCTCACCACTCTGTGGGTAAAGAAGTTTCTCCTAAATTCTCTGTTGGATTTATTAGTAACTATCTTAAATTTATGCCCCTAATCTGGTCTCGTCCTCAATTGGAAACATCTTCTCTCCATCAGAAGGCATTTGACAAGGTCTCACATTAAAAGTTATTACGCAAAATAAGAGCTCATTGAGTTGGGCACAACATTGCATGGATAGAGGATTGGTTAGCTAACAGGAAACAGAGAGCTGGCAAGATGTGAAGAGTGAAGTGCCACAGGGATCAGTGCTGGGACCTCAACATTTTACAATTTATATTAATGAGTTGGATAAAGGGACCGAATAAATGGTTGCTAAATTTGCTGATGACAAAAAAACGTAGGAAAGTAAGTTGCGAAGAGGACATAAGGAGTCTGCAATCGGATATAGATAGGTCAAGAGAGTGGGCAAAAATTTGGCAAATGGAGTATAATGTGGGAAAATGTGAACTTAGCCATTTCAGCAGGAAGAATAGCAAAGCAGCATATTATTTAAATGGAGAGAGAATGCAGAACTCTGAGGTACAGAGGGATCTGGGAGTCCTGGTACATGAATCACAAAAGGTTGGTATGCAGATACAGCAAGCGATTAGGAATGCAAATGGAATGTTGTTGTTTATTACAAGTGGATTTGAATATAAAAGTAGGGATGTTTTGCTACAGTTGTATAGGGTATTGGTGGGATCACATCTGGAGTACTGTACACAGTTTTGGTCTCCTTATTTAAGAAAGGATACAAATGCATTAAACGCAGTTCAGAGAAGGTTCACTTAACTGATACCTGGGATGGGGGGGATGGGTTATCTTATGAGGAAAGGTTGGACAGGTTGGGTCTATATCCATTGGAATTTAGAAGAATTAGAGGTCATCTTATTGAAACATATAAGATCCTGAGGGGACTTGACAGGGTGGATGCGGAAAGGATGTTCCCCCTTGTGGAAGAGACTAGAATTAGGGGTCACAGATTAAAAATAAGGGGTCGCCCATTTAAGACAGAGACGAGGAGAAATCTTTTCTTTGAGAAGGTTGCGAGTCTTTGGAACTCTCTTCCCAGACACAGTGGAGGCAGGGTCATTGAATATTTTTAAGGCAGAGGTAGATAAATTCTTGACTAAGAAGGGAGTCAAAGGGTATCGGGATAGGCGGGAAAATGGAGTCGAGGCCACAAGCAGATCAGCCATGATCTTATTAAATGGCAGAGCAGGCTCAAAGGGGCCAAATAGCCTACTCCTGCTCCTAATTTGTAAGTTTGTATCTACCCTATCAAACTTTAAAGACCTCTATTAGGTCACCATCTAGTCTGCTCTTTTCTCGAGAAAAAAGCCCAGTCTGTTCAATCTCTCCTGATAGTTCTGGTACCAGTATTGAGAGGTTAAGCCTCATAAATCTTTTGCATCTTTTTATAAAACCGAATTCGGAATTGCTCACAATATTCCAAATGTGATCTAACCAAGGTTCTATACATAGAATCACAGAATGGTTACATCACAGAAGGAGGCCAATCGGCCCATTGCGTCTGTGCCAGCATTCTGCAAGAGCAATTCACCTAGTCCCAAGTTTAACATAATTTCACTATTTTTTAATTCTATTCCTCTAGGAATGAACCCCAGTGCTTTGTTTGCTTTTTTATGGCCTTATTAATCTGCATTGCTACTTTTAGTGATTTTGTGTACCTGTACCCTCATATCCCTCTCGTTTCTCTCCCCAAATCACTTATTTTTCAAGGAGTAAGTGATCCCCTTATTCTTTCTACCAATATATACCAAATCACACTTATCTATATTAAAGTTTGTTTGCCAATTACAAGTCCATTCTGCATTTATTAATAAGTTCCTGTATTTTGTGACAATCCTCCTCTGTATTAAACTACACCCCCTAATTTGGTGCCATCTGCAATTTTGAAAACGTACTTCTGATTCCCGAGTCCAAATCGTTCATATAGTGGATAACAATGGGCCCAGCACTTGAAAAGCACCACTTCCTATCAATTGCGAATCTGAGTAACTGCCTTTAACCCTTACTCTCAGTTTTCTGCTTTGTCGTCAGCTTGCTATCCATTCTGTTACTTGTCCAGACTCCAAATATTCTGACCCGAGTCATGAGTCTACAGAGTAGTACCTTTTTGAAGGTCTTTAGGAAATCCAAATACATTGGCCTGGAGTTTCTGCCTAGTTGCGCTAGTTTTTTTCAGTGCAATTTGCCTGAAATCAGCATAAGCAGCACAAAAGATCACAGAATTTTAAGCGCGAATTACATTAAGCACAACCGAGTTTCTGCGAACTTTTAGCTGGCCCCACCTAAAAAACTGTCCATGTCTCCAGGATGAATTCATCACCACTGGGAGTTTCACTAACTGTGCTTGCTTGTGCGCTTTCACAGAAACTCTAAAAATTAAGCTGATTTTTTTGACTATAAGGACGCTAATAGGAAAGTGTCTGTATCTTTTTCAGTCATTTTCAGTAATTTAAAACCGGGTTACTCATAGGTGGTGGATTGACTGATTAAAAATGTTTCCACCATTTGACCCTTCCCTCGCAATTGGTACAGCCCCCTGCCCACCACCGACTATCTCTGTCAATCAGGCTGCCTGTGGGTGGCAACCCCACTTAAAAGGAGCCCTGCAAGTAAATTCTGCAGGACATTTGGGAAATCCGTCCTTGTGGGTCTCCTGACCTCAACAGCCACCCTCCCCCCACAGAACTCGCCTTCAGGCTAAAATCCAGGTTTATATCTTTAGTCATCTAGGAAATTTCAGCTCTGGATGCCCTTCCTTTCCCCCAGCATAAACATGACTACCGCTAACTTAACGAATGGCTTTTAATGACAGTCAAAATTTGGATAATCTCTCTAAATGAAAAATCACAGGATATTCATATGTTTCATATCTTTTTACTTGAAAATCCCCTTCACAAAATATTTAAAATTCCAACATTAGCAAACACACTGTGGACATAGTATATAAAAAAAAAACTTAATAAGCAAGCCATGTTCAGAGATTTAGAAAGGACTGAGCAGATCGATATCCATTTGCTTGACGAACATGACTCAATAGCTTCCTTTAAAGTGGAATGGGTTCAGAGGTTCATAAATGACCATGATTTTTGCTTTTCACCCTTTTTAATGCGACTTTGTTGATTTCCTACATTACAACAGTGCCTGCACTTTAAAAGTATTTCAGTGGCTGTGAAGTGCTTTGAGACGACCAGAGGTCTTGAAACACGCTATATAAATGTAAGTATTAATTTCTATTTGTACAAATAATTACTAAATCCAATTTTTCCTATAGGACACCACGCATATGCAAAATCTGTACAGTGGCAGACCTCTTGTGGTTTTGCTGCCAGTATGCCAGAAGATATGCTGCTGCACCACGTAATGCATGAGGTATTAGTCTGTTGCTGAGGTGCTTCTGTCTGCAAGATAGTCTGTCCCTTTGAGGCCACAAGATACAGCTTGCTACCATTATGACACATCCTGATGTCAATGAGATTTGTTGGTCTTCTGCGGATACTGAAGTCAGTCAGAACATCGAGAATTTCTCTTGTTGATTAGGCAGTACCTGCAAAAGCCCCAGCTGCTCCCCAAAGTCAGAATAAACCATCAAAAATGACTGGCTCTTTCCATTTTGATTTTCTTTGCATGACACAGAAATGGTGCATATATGATGAGGTGCTTTGCCTGAAGCATGAAAGACATATCTCAATATAGATCTGATAGATGGATAGATACATATTTCCAACCATACTTGGCAGCTTGATTTCAAACTGGAATTGGACTTCTTCCTATTTATTGTGAATTTTGTGTTCATTAATAAAAGAATGCCAACAACAACTTGCACTTATATACTGCATTCCAACATAAAAAATGTTCCAAGGTGCTTTGCAGATGACCTATCGAAAACAGAAACTGAGCTAGGAAAGGAGACATTAGAAGGAGGGACTAAAAGCTTGGTCAAAGAATTCAGCATTGAGGAAACTTTAAAAAGGGAAGAGAGATACAAAGACCAAATGTTTAGTGAGGAAATTCTACAGAATAGGACAGGTAGCTGAGGGCTCAGTCTTTGGTGGGGCAAATGAAACTCTAGAGGGTGGAGTATACGGGGCATATAGGGCTGGAGAAGGATGGGTGGTAGGAGGGCAAAGTCATGGAGGGATTTAAAGTCAGAGATCATTTTGGGGACTAGAGCATTTTGCCTTTTTCCGCATGTCAAACACTCACAAATCAGATGTACGAGCGCGTTAGGTGCAGAGTAAATTTTCTCCTCCCCTGCCTTAACCTGAATTTTGGTAGAGTGACAAACAAGGGAGTCAAAGAGGGTAGGCAGGAAAGTGGAGTTGGGATGGGGAGTAAATGCTGGCCCAGCCAGCGACGCCCACATCCCATGAATGAATAAAAAAAACAGATCATCCATAACCTTATAGAATGGCGGAGCAGGCTTGAGGCGCCGAATAACCGACTCCTGCTCTTTGTTCGTATGAGTACTCAGTGGTGCACAGGTGTGACATTCTCAATTCTAACACCAGCCATCCATTTGGCCAGAGCAAGAACGGCAGTATAACATTACTCCAACACATTTCATTGTGAAACCTTACAGGGGAGTGTGAGAGGGAGTGAAATAGAGAGAGTGTGAGACAGAATGTATGAGGTGGGGGGTGGGGAAGGAAGCAAAGAAAAGAAAAAAGGAGAGTGTGCACAAGCAAAGAGAAAAAAAGAGAGAGAAAAAACACAGCTATTCCCACACGCACTTCTTTCCTCCAATCTGGGTTGCATTCAAACTCAGGCCTCAGATGAAGGGATTATTTCTAATCCATTGCTGTGCTTCTGTTTCTTTCCTCATCACAATGACAGTGCTGCCATGCAGTGCTGCAACACGGCTGGAGCCAAGGCTTCCAAATCATGTTATTTAGAGACAGCTGATTGGGGACTGGTGTCAGAGTCTCCTGGTGCTCGTCTACTGCCTTTCTCATCACTTCCAGAATTTGGTGATATCGGGGTTCAGAAGTGGGTGTCAAAGGCGATGATTCTGTTGGGTCTGTCAAAAGGTTGTACAGCAAAGGTGGGTCATGGTGACTGACGAAACCTCCGTAGCAAAAGCAAACATGTGTGTCGAAGCAACCTTGTGCCCCTTCTGGATAGAAGTTTGGTGTGAAGAAGTGGGCTTTCCATACAGAGGAGCCTGTGATAAATGTAATGGGATAGACAATACATGAGATCATAAAAATATCAAATAAACCATTTCTGTGGACAACTGTTGCAGTTCACTCAGGTACTATGACCACCTAACAGCTGAGGCCAGGGTCTTCCACAATCCAGTTTTATATACAGAATGCCTGTCACACTCAAGTATAGGTTGTATAATGTGAAAGCACTGTGACCAAACATAATAAAGTACTTGGAAATTCATTCCATTCAATCAAATGAACAAAAAAGGGTAAATATTTTTTCTAGATAGTTATTTTTTATTTCCCCTCCCCAGAGCTTTCCTCTCTCCTGAAGTTGCTGTCTGCTGCTGGGGTGCAGTCCAATAAGGACAGGGCACCCTCCAGTAACTCCAATGCAAGTAGCCACTTTTCAGCTGTGAGCCTGCATGGCAAGTGTTTGGCAAGTTATCCTACCACGAACTGCCAAGCTTCACTGGACATCCACACCCTCACACTGTCTATCAGGGATTTCTGGGAGGTCACAGAATCACAGAATAATACAGTGCAGAAGAGGCCCTTCGGCCCATCGAGTCTGCACCGATGCATTAAAACACCTGACCTGTCTACCTAAACCCATTTGCCAGCACTTGGCCCATAGCATTGAATATTATGACGTGCCAAGTGCTCATCCAGGTACTTTTTAAAAGGATGTGAGGCAATCTGCCTCTACCACCCTCCCAGGCAGGGCATTCCAGACCGTCACCACCCTCTGGGTAAAACAGTTCTTCCTCAAATCCCCCGCCCCTCACAAACTTGTGACCCCTCATAACTGACCTTTCAACTAAGGGGAACAGCTGCTCCCTATCCACCCTGTCCATGCCCCTCATAATCTTGTACATCTCGATCAGGTCACCCCTCAGTCTTCTCTGCTCCAGTGAAAACAACCCAAGCCTATCCAACCTCTCTTCATAGCTTAAATGTTCCATCCCAGGCAACATCCTGATGAATCGCCTCTGCACCCCCTCCAGTGCAATCACATCCTTCCTATAATGTGGCGACCAGAATTGCACACAGTACTCCAGCTGTGGCCTTACCAAAGTTCTGTACAACTCCAACATGACCTCCTTGCTTTTGTAATCTATGCCTCGATTGATAAAGGTAAGTGTCCCATATGCCTTTTTCACCACCCTATTAACCTGCCCTTCTGCCTTCAGAGGTCTATGGACAAACACGCCTAGGTCTCTTTGTTCGTCGGAACTTCCTAGTGTCAGGTCATTCATTGAATTCATAGGTCAGCAGAAGCAGCAGGTGAAATGCCCCGCACTGACCCAGGGATACTGAATGTAAATTAATGACCAGATCTGCTAACTCGACACAGATCAGGGACAGATCTCCCTGTGTGGTTCAGTTAATCAAAGACCAGCAAATTGAGCGGGGTGAGCTTGGGTGTTTTGGTGATAGAAGGGGATATCGGCAGTGTAGTGGTTATGTCACTGGAAATAGCAATTCAGAGGCCCAGACTAATAATCCAGAGAATGAGAGTTCAAATCCCAACATGACAGTTTGAGAATTTGAATTAAGATTGGAAAAAAATCTGGAAACAGAAAACTAGTACCTGTAAAAGTGACTGTGAAATTGTGGCATTGTCGTAAAAGCCCAACTGGTTCACTGTTTTCCCTTTTAGTGAAGGAAACCTGCCGTCTTATCTGGTCTGGCCTATACTTGACTCCAGTTCCACACCAATTGACTCTTAACTGCTCTTTGATGTGGCCTAGCAAGCTACTGCAGGAGTTCAAGAAGGCAGCCCACTGCCATCTTCTCAGGTCAGCTAGGATGGGCAAGAAATGCTGCTGGTCTTGCCAGTGACAGAAAAGTTAAATCTTTTGGACACCATTGCCTGTCACTCATTTAAGGTAAACTTATGATCGAAGCCTAAACTACCAATCATTGAGGCCCAACAAATCTTATTCGGGTCCCAACGGGGAAGATTATATAAGACAACAACATTGGGAAAGACAAGACCTCTGCAACAGAGGTTAGAACAACAGGAGCTTGTCCCGAGAATGACAACATTGAAGAAGGCACAACAGCTTTGAGTGTGTTGGTCTGATCACCTAGTAGTACTCAAAGACAACTCTCTACTTCAAAAAGGTTGTATGAACTGGTGCCAATCATTTAAAGAAAATTGTTTGTGTAGTACTTTTCCAAATTTACTACCCACCAACCATTTGGACATCAGTAAGGGCCAGTGTTTAGATTGCAAAGACAAATACTACACAGTGACAATTTGCATTTATATATCAGCTTTTAGAACCTTATGCCACCCCAAAGCACTTTACAACAAATGAAGTACTTTTTTTTTTAAAAAGTGTGGTCACTTGTTTAGTAGGCAAAGGTGCCAGCCAATTTGCACTCAGCAAAATCCCAACAACAAATGAGATAAATGACCAGTCAAGTTTTTTTTGGTGTGTTTGGCTGAGGGATAAACATTAGCCAGGACATTGAGGGAAATCTCTCTGCTCTTCTTTGGAATAGTGCCAGGGGATCTTTTATGTCTGCCTGAGAAGGCAGACGTGGCCTCGGTTTAACACCTGATGATGGCCACTGAGCAACTCTTCAACATTTGTGTTTGCAGTTCAGGCTAAAGCACAGGTAAAATGGATTGTGAGGCAAGGTGGACAGTGATAGAGGGAAAATGGTGGAAGTATGTGTAATGCCACTGCTGAGAGAAAAGACAGATTACAGTCTCAGATGTAGACCCTTCACCAGAATGCCACTGCTGAAGGATCTATGGCCTGAAATATTAACCAGCCTTCTCTCTTTTCAAATGCTGACACCCTGTGTGCTTCTGGTACTTTCTGTTTTTATTTCAGATTTCTCAGATTGCCATTCCAGGAATGCTAAGCATTTGGTATCGCAATAGAGACCTGCATTGATTGGCATATTGTGGCAATATGAATTGTAACTCATTGAGTAGATTTTGTAGTGTGTCGTAGGCGTGAAGAGTTATATAATACAAAATCAGCAGCAGTAGGAAGCTCTGCTGGTTTAAAAACGCCTTTGCTCCTTCTTCCATCCAGTTTTCTGCTGTCTTTTGACCAGGTATGATCCCACAGATACAGGTAGCTGTCTGTTTTGAGAATGTAATTACCCCATGACAATTTTACCTAAGCAGTATCCAACCTAAATATGGATAAAGGAATTCATGGTGTAAACCGTTCACAGGAAGTGTGCACAAACAGATTTTTATTATATATTTACTATATTGTAGACGAATTGAACTGGGGCGGCGCAGTGGTTAGCACCGCAGCCTCACAGCTCCAGTGACCCGGGTTCAATTCTGGGTACTGCCTGTGTGGAGTTTGCAAGTTCTTCCTGTGTCTGCGTGGGTTTCCTCCGGGTGCTCCGGTTTCCTCCCACAAGCCAAAAGACTTGCAGGTTGATAGGTAAATTGGCCATTATAAATTGCCCCTAGTATAGGTTGGTTGTTGGTGGAATATAGGGACAGGTGAGGATGTAGTCTGAATTTGGCATTAGTATAAATGGGTGGTTAATGATCGGCACAGACTTGGTGGGCCGAAGGGCCTGTTTCAGTGCTGTATCTCTCAATCTAAATCTTGATCTCCAAGCTGGCAAATTAGGAATCAAGGCCAACTATAATCTTAAACTGAAGGGGAATTAGAGGCTGAGGGCTAATTGGTCAAGGGTATTCAGATGAAACTCAGTTCCAATGTTTATATATTTCCATTAAAAGTTCCTATTTAGAACGGAAACTGTCCATGCAAACTTGACATGCTGTAACTATACCCTCCTGGCATGGGCGATGGGAGGGCAAGGAGAGTGAAACTACAATCTGACAAGTTTATAAAAATTACAGATTTATCTAATGGAAACAGATTAAAATAAATATATAACTTGATTATGGTGATGGGAAGAATATGGAAATTTAAAGCCTATCCACTTAGAAAGCTTTAACCAGTTATTGTAACATTTTTAAAAAATTCTATTTGAAACCACTGCTGCTCCAATCATCCCAGAACTGCTGTATCATAAATCTGTCAGTCACTTATGAATGCATGAAATATCACCCCAGCATAATTACTTTTGCATATTAAGAAGACATATTATATGAAGATGAGGACTAGATATGACAGCAGGTGCTGCAAAACACTAATATGATTAAAATTGGTAAAGTGCTCAAGCAAGGTATTGCCTACAGTACTACATACTGCCCAAGATGACACTGTCACACCAGTATGTTATATTAGCACATTTCTTGACGTCTTGTTCAGTGAATCAGAGGTTACGACCTTTAACAATATGGGGTTATGCCACCAGGGCCATTGATCTTCCTAGTCACTTCCTTCATTTTTGATTTATATGCTCCTTACCTCTTCAATCATGACTTATTGCTGTTTTGCTTTGGGTTTATCTACAAGGTATGAATCTTTATGAACTCGCTCAGTTGGTAGCACTCTCGCCTCAGACGGTTGTGGGTTCAAGCTCCCCTCCACAGACTTGAGCACACAATCTCTGCTGACACACCCAGTGCAGTACTGAGGGAGTGCTACATTGCCAGAAGTGCCGTCTTGCGATGTGACATTAAACCAAGACCACATCTACCCTCTCAGGTGGATGTAAAAGATCCCACATCACTAGCCAATACTTATCCTTCCATTGGTTAGAACTAAAAACGCAAGTTTTAGTTAATATCTCATTACTGCTTATGGGCCCTTGCTTTATGCAAATTGCCTGCTGGATTTCCTATGGTGACTTCAAAAGCAGTTGATTGCTTGGAGACCACAAAATACTGTTTAAATGCAAGAAGCTTGTTCTTTTACTTGTGGGCCAATGGCCAACGTGCGTGGCGGTTGGAGGGGGTGGGCTCAAGTTTATTTTAAATACAATGAACTAAGCATTATAAAAGCTATGATGTGTCAGGTTTGTAAATCTTCTCTCCTATCAATCTCAGTGTAAACTAACCAGTGCGGGCCAAGTTAGTTTGCGTGAATATGTATGAACATTTGTGTGTAATGTTTGTCTTCTCATACCATTATATCAAAGATGAAAAAATACACTTGTTGAGCTGAACCTGAAATTTACCAGCAGTTACAACTATTCTTTTTTTTTAAAAAAAAAAGAGATACAGCACTGAAACAGGCCCTTCGGCCCACCATCAACCACCCATTTATACTAATCCTACATTAATCCCATATTCCTACCACATCCCCACACCTCCTACCTATACTAGGGGCAATTTATAATGGCCAATTTACCTATCAACCTGCAAGTCTTTGGTTGTGGGAGGAAACCGGAGCACCCGGCGAAAACCCATGCGGTCACAGTGAGAACTGGCAAACTCCGCACAGGCAGTACCCAGAATCGAACCCGGGTCGCTGGAGCTGTGAGGCTGCGGTGCTAACCACTGCGCCGCCCTACGACTGACCTTCAAAAGCTGCTTTAACTATTTAAACCAGTGCCTCAATAGGGAGTACTGGAGCAGTAAAGAGAAGAGACAGCAAGACATCAAAAATGGTCCAGACATGTAGGCAACACCAAAAGGATATGTACAAACGAACTACAGAAAGCACCAATCTGTCATGTATTTGAATGTCTTAATATACCGACAGCCAATGCATCTATAACTAGGTTACATTACAATACCTGAAAGGAAAGACTTACTGTGCCTTGGATGCCAGCGAACTGCACTTAAATAACTGTTACAGTAGTGGAACAGAAACTCATGCTCTGACTGCTGCACTTCACCCAGGAGCAAAGGCATCAGGTCTTGACCATCGATTATCCTGGGGGAGAAGGGTAGAGGCAGGTTTAATATTTCAGTTGCTGATGAAAAACACAAGATCAATTGTCAGCTGATATTGGAGGGTTGGTGGGTGAGGAACGGGTAAGAGAGAAAACAGAAGAGTACATCTGATGCATTTGGCCCTTTTTGCATTGCTGCTAGCCAGCGGTGTAGGCTGAAAATGAGAAGCGCACCAGCACACAAGAAGGGAGAAGCACGCCAACTCTCTATAGCCACACGCTGGCTGAAATGCTGTGAGGCGCCGAGGCGGGACCGGAGGTGAGGGGAGGCATGGAGTATCGCGATGGGTGGTGGGCCCATCGCCTCCCCTTCGGTCAGCGGTGGGATCGACCAATGACGCGGTCACAGGGAGAACTGGCAAACTCCGCACAGGCAGTACCCAGAATCGAACCTTCCGGCCCAGAGGCCAATTGGGGCCTTTAAGTGGCCTATTAATAGCTAATTAAGGGCCTTTTCCCGACACCGTTGGGATCTTACCAGCAGCGTGGAGGGTGGGGGGGGGGGGGGGACCTCCACCATGCATGAATGCCTTGTAAAACGAGGTGCCTTCCCTGCGGCCTTGTGGAAGGAGGTGGGGTGGGGGGTTGGGGGAGGCAGCCACTCCCTTGTGGGCAATTTATGACCAGCAGAGGACCCCCACCAGGAACAACTTTACTCTCCAGGAGCCCCTCTCCCTGGACTGCATGACCATCCCCCCCCACACCCGTCCTCACCAGGGCATTCCAGACTGGCCCCGGTGCCCCAGTCTCACCTACCTCTGTTCTGGGGTTCCATGCTGGACTTGGATCACTCCTGGTGGTGCTGCCGATACTGCTAAGCTCCTGGTTTTCCAATTGGCCGGCAGCTCTTGAAAGCGGGATCCCCGTCCCTTTAAAATCTTTAAAGAGACAGGGATCGCATCTCCTAAAACTATGATTCAAAAAGACGGGAAGATCGCTCCAGGAGGGCATTAAAAGACAGAGGCGGGGCTCCCCCGGTGGCCCCTGATGTGGGGTCTGTAGGCATGGAGAATCGCGTCAGAATGGGGGGTGGAGGGCCAGTTGCCTCTCCGTTGCCCAGCCATCTTCTTGGGGGTGGGATAGGCTGACAATGGCCTTACCACCCTGAGGTCAACTAAGGCTCATAAATGGTCTATTAAAAGCCTCTTCCCACCACCGTTGGCTTCTTACCAGCAGGGGGGGCGCCTCCTTCGTGGGAAATTTGAGACCCATGGAAATCTCCCACTGGGAACAACTTTACCTCCTGGGACCTCCCCTCCCCCTGAATCCACAATCGACATGATCTTCAGTCTAGCAACTGCAAGAGAAATGCCATGAACAAAGGAGACCACTATATATTGCCTTCATCAACCTCACCAAGGCTTTCGACCATGTGAGCACAGGTGCTCTATTTAAGCCGCTCAGAAAAATTGGCCAGTTGTTGAAGATGCTCGGTGTGATCTCCTCCTTCCACGACAACATAAGGGGTAAGGGTCAGCTATGATGAGGCAACATTGGAACCCTTCGAGGTCCTCAGTGGCTTCGACACTTTTTGTTATATTCTCTTTGCTGTTTCAGTTCATCTACAGGATTTGCCTATTTACATACCAGGAAGTTGTTCAGCCTTACCCGCCTGAGATCCAAGAGAAAAGTGTGCCAAAAGAGTTGCTCTATGCTGAAGATGCCGCAATATCATTCCATACTGAGGAACACCTTCAGCTGCAAATGGCCAGACTTTCTCATGCCTATTAAAGAGTTTGGTTTGATCATCAGAATCAGGAAGAAAAATGTCATGGTCCAAGATGTTGCTATACCAGCATCAATCAACATTGATAATGTGACGCTGGAGGTTGTCGATAGCTTCACATATCTAGGCTCCACAATCACCAGCAATCTGTCAATTGATACTGAAATCAACTCACACATTGCAAAAGCGGCAGCTATGTCCAAGCTGAGTAAGAGAGTGTGGAACAACGGCAATCTGACGGAGAACACCAAACTGCAAGTGTACAAAGCCTGTGCCCGCAGTGCACTCCTCTTCAATAGTGAGACCCAGTCAACATATGTTAGGCAGGAGAAAAGGCTGAACAGTTTCCACCTTCAATGTCTCAGACATATCCTTGGCATCTCTTGGCAGGACAAGGTCACTAACTCGGAGGTCCTGGAGTGTGCTAATTTTGTCAGCATGCCCTCAATATGAAGCCAATAACGTCTGTGATGGCTTGGCTACTTTCATGGGATGGATCACAGCCGTACACCCGAAAAGCTTCTCTACAGTGAACTGACCACTTGGTCACGACCTGGTGAATGTCAATACCTCTGCTACAAGGACACCTGTAAGCGAAATATGAAGATGGCGGACATCGACACAGACAACTGAAAGATGACCGTCAACGACCAGGACCTCTGAAGGCTGACTGTTTGGTGGGGCATCGGAAGAGATGAGAAGAAAGGGAAAGCTCAGCTGGCTGAGAAGAGGGCCCAGAGAAAGCAGAGGCCATTGAAAACTGCACCTTCTCAGCCCAGTGCCTTCATCTGCAGCAAGTGCACAAGAGACTGCCAACCAGAATGGAGCTCCTGAGCCATGCCAAGCAATGTTGAACATAGAGTTGACCACCAATGCACAAACCATTGTCTCACAAGATGGGAGGCTGCCAGCAGAAAAACAGTGATCTGAACTGGAGAATGCCAGTGACTGAATAGTTAGTGTTCTACATGTAGAAGGAAATATCTCACAGAACTCGACTGAAACAAAGACAGTGAACAGGAGAGATAAGGGGTTGGGGGGGGGGGGGGGCGGGAGGGGAAAGAGGGCGGCAGTGAGGGGTAAAGAACAGGTGTTAGGAACAGGAACAGAATGAAGGGTGAAAGAGGAGGATTTGGGAGAGAGTTTGAGAGAACAGGTCAAATAGGCTGCCAGTCCTGGTTCAGAGGGAAAGGGAGCAAGAAGCAGAATCGTTTCAGAAGAGTGCAGAGTGCGTGCAAGGATGTGTGGCTGGAGGAGATCACAGGGGTGTGGTGGGCCAAGGCCACAGCTACATTTGAACAGAACCACAAGTGTCTTAAATTCAAAATTTGGGGTATAGGAAGCTAGTGGTACTTGGTGAGTGCTTGGACTGTGGGGCTTTGTGCAGGTTAGGAGAAGCCAGCACTGTTCTGGAAATAGTGTAATTTGTGGAAGGTGTAGTCAAGGAAAGCATTCAAGGAGTTGAGATGGCCACAATAAGAACTTACATTTATTTAGCATCTTTCCCCACATCAGGATACATCAAGGCCAATGAAATACTTTTGAAGAGTAGACACTGTTGTAATGTAGGAAAAAATAGCAGCCAATTTATACACAGCAAGCTCCCACATATAGCAATGACCAGATCATCTGTTGTTTTTTTTAGTGACGTTGAAGTATAAATGTTGGCCAGGAGAACAGATAGAACTCCATTGCTCCTATTTGAATAGTGTCATGGGATCTTTCACACTTACTTGAGAGGGCAGATAGGGCCTTGGTTTAACGTCACATTGGAAAGATGGCACATCTGACAGTGCAGCACTCACTACTGCACTGGAGTGTTAGCTTGGGTTATGTACCACGTCTCTGGGGTAGGACTTGAAACCTACAATTTTCTGACTCAGAGATAACTGGGCTACCAATTGATCCATGGCTGACACCTAAGGTTCACAGTGGTCCACCACCATGATTGTGACTTTCTCCTTTCTCCCCTGCCCCGGTTGCTTACCGGTTTCTCGGCATCGCGGCTTTTGCTAGGTTGACGATCGTTGGGAAAAGATCCATATTGCTGGTTGGCTCGTCGATGCTCCTGCTCGCTGTCAACATTCCGGGCCATCGGAGGAGCCCTGGAACTCGGATGCCACCTTCCCAGTTTGTTGCTTTTCCGCCTAAACATTTAAGAAAGAAAATCCAAAGCCTGTGAAGGCGGCAAAATGTGGACAGAAAAACAGCAGGGGTGTAGACATAGAATGGTTGCTGCATTTTCCTACATAACAATGGTCAGTGCACTTGAAAAAATAATCCATTGTGATTAGAGAAGGATTGTTCTTGTTAGAGCATATTTGGCTAAGAGGGCATTTAATAGAGGGGTTCAAAATTATGAGAGGTTCTGACACAGAAAATAGGGAGGAGCTATTTCCACTGACAAAAGAGTTAGTAACCAGAGGACACAGATATAAGGTAATTGGAAAAACAATCAAAGGGGAGAGAAAGAGAATTTTTTTTCTACGCAGGGAGTTGGTGTGATCTGGAATGCACTGCCTGAAAGGGGGGCAGAAACTGATTCGATAGTAACTTTCAAAAGGGAATTAGATAAATAGAAATCATAGAAAATTAATGACACAAAAGGAGGCCATTCAGCCCATCATGTCCATGCTAGTTGACGAACAGCTTCCCAGCCTAATCCCACCTTCCCGCACTAAGTCCGTAGCCCTGCATTTCACGGCTCTTCAAGTAGACATCCAAGTACTTTTTAAATGTGGAGAGTGTTTCTGCCTCTACCACCCTGTCAGACAGTGAGTTCCAGGTCACTACCACCCTCTAGGTGAAAAAATGTTTCTTCATCTCCATTCTCATCCTTCTACCAATTACTTTAAATTTCTGCCCCCTATTTTTTGGCCCCTCTGCTTAGGTAAATAGGTCCCTATTCACTCTATCTAGGTCCCTCATAATTTTATACATCTCAATTAAGTCACCCCTCAACCTCCTTTGTTCCAAGGAAAACAACCCAACCTGTTCAATTTATTCCTATAGCTAAAATTTTCCAGTTCTGGTAACATCCTCGTAAATCTCCTCTGCACCCTTTCCAGTGCAATAACATCTTTTCTGTAATGTGGTGACCAGAACTGTACACAGTACTCAAGCTGTGGTCTAACTAGTGTTGTAAACAGTTCCTGCATAACTTTCCTGCTCTTATATTCTATGCCTTGGCTAATGAAGGAAAGCATGCCATACGCCTTCGTAACCTCATTGACCTGCCTAGCTACCTTTAAGGATCTATGGACATACCCTCCAAGGACCATA